>NC_062548.1:4722945-5023398 GCF_016906955.1 Phacochoerus africanus | reverse complement strand
TGTGTTTCTCCCCCCGGGACCCCTCGTCCTGCTTTCCAGGCATCTCTGCTAAGAGGCGCCAGGGCTCCGCGTAGCCTCACTGGGATTACAGTGCGTTGGCAGTTTAGTAAGAGGTGGATTCTGATTCGCTCAGAGGAGACAGGAAATTCAGACGCCAAATTCAGGGGTGATTGTCCCCGACGTGACAGGCCATCAGAATTAAAGGCTACCCAGGAGCCCGGGACAAGGAGGGCAGGACGGAGCAAAAGAGGTGCCAGGGGCTGGGGACAGTGGGGCTTAGCGACTGAAGTTTTCAAGTCATGACTTAGATAACGTATTTCTAAAACTTCAAAAAGAGTTTTTAGGAGTGCCCGTTGTGGCTCAGCAGTTACAAACCCGACTAGTATCCATGAGGAGGCAGGTTTGATCTCTGGCCCCATTCTGTGGGTTACGGATCCAGCGTTGCCGTGAGCTGTGGTGTAGGTCGCAGATGTGGCTCGGATCCTGAGTCACTACGGCTGTGGTGTAGGCTGGTGGCTATAGCTCCGATTGGACCCCTAGCCTGGGAACGTCCATGTGCCACAGGGACCGCCCTAAAAAGCAAACAACAACAACAAAAACCCCAAAACCAAACCAAAACCAAACAAAAATGATTTTTTGCAAAGTATGACACTTCCCAGGATTCAGTTCTGAATGGAAGTGGGACTGACCCAAGGCACAATTTCTCAGTCCAAAGACCATACGCTGTCCCCAGGTGACAGGTGACTACATAACTGGCTGAACCCTGCATAGTGGACTTGGTTTTGAATGGGGCTGCTTTCATCTAAACCTACGAGCAGGAGTGTGTTTGCGGGGGGGCCTGAGTAGTCAGAGCCGGTGTCTGGGTTTTCTGCACACACACACACACACACACACACACACACACACACCCGCCCCGGGCAGGGATGGCTCACACCCTCTGTGGGCGCCACGTCTTGTTCAGATGCCCTGAGATGGGGGCAGTGGTGACAACAGGAATAAAGCGACACTGACACAGCTTCGGAGTCACAGACCATATTCCCACCCACTTCTCACTTAAGCCTCCAAATCACCTTGAGGGATAGAGAAAAAAAAAAAATCAGAGAGGTCTAGCGATTTTCCCAAGACCACACAGCTGGGAAGTGGCGCATCATCTTCAATTCCCATTGCTGTCCAAGGCCCAGGATGCCGGACCCGCACTGGGGAGCAGGGGCCGGGCGGTGACCCGAGCAGCTCAGAGCTCCAGCCCTGCTCCATTTTCCTCTTTTTCGTTAAAAAAGATAATCTATGTAACTGGTGAAAAACGCAAACAGCGCCAAGGTCAGGTGCACTCGACTTGGTGGCTCTCCTTTCATCCCCTCCCCAGGGGTGACTGTTACCAAGACTGTTCATCTTGCAAAGGAGCTATTCCGCCTTCTGTGTGTTCCAACTTCCTGGAGTTGTTCCACCGTGTGTGCGTGTGCGCGCGTGCAAGTACGTACACACAAGATCTTTGCACATCTCTCACCTGGGGTGACGACAGTGCTGGGGTGACCCTGGGGAGGAAGGCCTCATCTCTGGGCTTTGCAGGGGCCGGGCCCACATGGGGCAGAGCGTGGGCGCCACTGGAGTGGATGATGAAGATGCAGGCAAAGCCCCCTCTCTGGGGGACCCCTTTCTCCACTGGCTGGCTGGGTTTCTGTGACCCCCTCATCTTTGGAGCGGCAAGTCCTCAATCCTCCAGCTCTCAATTTCTAGAGCAAATGCTCCCAAAGACCAAGGGAGGCAGAGGCCCTTCCCCTCCAGACTCGGGGGTCCACGGTATTTCTTCCTGGGCTCCCTGTGGGGGTCCCACAGGGTCTTCCGGGCCCTGCTACGTCCGCAGGCGACTCATGCTGTTTGCTGGCTGGAGAATCCCAGGGAAATGCTTTCAGGATGCCTGAAATTTTTTTCTACTAAAATAGTTGCGTCTGGATCAGATTCAACCCCATAATGTAGTGGTTTGTTTAATGACTGCAGAATATTGTCTTATCTGAGGAGACGCAGGACATTTTAAGACCTCAAAGCCCACAATTAACAGCTTGGCATTCTCACCCATGCTGGCTGTTAATTGACTCCAGCCGTTAAAGGGAAAGAGATTTTGGCAACTCCAAAGGTACTTGTACGAGCAAAGCCAGGGACATGTTCAAAGCACTTTAAAAGGGGCGTCTGGCGAACGGATCGTGTTTGGAAAACAGGCTGGTTGATCAGGTTTGCAAAAGGGTCTCTGGCTTCCAAAGAGAGTATCTGAAATGGCTTCGCTTCATGACACACCCAAATCTCTGACACCTGCTTGTGAACGGACGCGCTTGTGGCCAGTATCTCAGTTTTTTCCCAAGAGCACGGCAAGGCCTTGACACCACCCCCAGGAGCCCTCCTGGCTCCGCCTGTTCTGTGCGCTGGGCCTCCCGCGCCCTGGGCTCCTCTGCCCGCAGTGGGTGCTCTGTGAAGGTGGAGCCACTGGGAAGGGCAGGGGTCCCCCCCCTCCTCTCGGTCGGGAGGCCGTGCAGGAGGCGGCGGCTCTGGTCCCTGGTCTCATTTACCCGAGTCCATCCCAAACGTTTCGGGTGGTGGGCATGGCTTCCCAAGAAGAGGCCACTCTGGGCTGGAGCCATTGAAGAATCAGTCATGATTTTCAGAGTGGCTTTTTTTGTTCTGGAAATGGCTCGCTTTGTGGAAAACGTGCTTAAGGCTGGGTCCACAGAGGGCTGTGAACTCGGCCCTGCTTGCCTGGCGGATCTTGTCTACAACAGGCACCGTCTGGTTGTCTCAGCTGGAAATGAGGCCTGATTTTCTCCCGGGTCCAGGCCAAGGATGCAGCTGCTCCCGGGGGCTCAGGGCTCCCCCTGAGTTGCTGCCGAGGCCCCTTACAGGCACCCGTCGAGTGGAGGGAGGGCACTGCCTGGGCTCAGAGCATGGCCCCCAGGTACCAGGACCCCTCCAGGTGGCCAGTAGGCTGCAGCCTCAGGCCAAGTTAAGCTGAAGTAATGGTAACAGTGGCGAGGCTTTGCACAGAACAGGCCAAGTTGTGCAAGTTGACTCAGGCGTTTTCTCTTTACTGGTAGAGGAAAGAAGGATGCCGGGAGATTAAAATCTCCTGAGCTCCGGGCTCCTCTCTGCCTAGGTGCCGGGCAGCAGACCCATCCATCTTCCCGAGCTGCTGTCCTGGGGCTGGAGGAAAGCCTGGGGTAGGCGGACGGCCCTCTGGAAGGCGGGTGGTGGGTGATTGCACCCATTCTGCAGCTGCCGGTGCCCACGTTGGGACCTGCGTCTGACCCTTGCCTATCTGGGGCAAATGCTTCACACGGGCCGGCTTCCTCATCTGCAAAATGGGACCCTGAGGTGCCTGCCTCACTGGGCCTGGGGAGTCCTGTGCGGGCCCTCCCCCCGCCCCACCCCCCGGGAATGGCAGCGTGCAGCACAAGCCAGCGACCTGTTCACACGGCAGCGGCAATTTCCAAAATACTGGCACACGGGCAGATGGGGACCTCGTGTTCATGGGGGGCAGGATGGAGGGGAGAAGAGAAAAGGAGAGTGTTCTCACCTGTGGCTTGTCCGAGCAGCGTTCGCTTCCGGGGCACAGGGGCCGCGTCGGAGCCACGGGCCCTCCTGCTTGAACCCGGCCCCCGCCTTCCCAGCGCACGTCCTCCATGGCGGCACCTGGGAATCGCTTGGGCAGCTGCTCCATCCCCCACCGACCCCCCGAATTGGGTGCGTGGGTCCACCGCCCAGAGACTGTGTTAATGGGCCCGGCGCGGGCCCTGGGATTTTTAAGCACCACGTGGAGAACGACCCTATGGGGCTGGCGGGACCTGCGGGCAAAGCTGCGCCCCCGCTGGCGGATGCTGGTACTGCAGCCACGGGCCCGCAGCGCGCGGCCGGCCGGGCGGGAGGGGAGGGGAGGGGAGGGGACGAGAGGGGAGGGAGGGCTCACCGCCCGAGCCGCGGGGCCTCCTGGGAAGGGGAGGGGTTGCCCGTCCTCAGGAGGCCAGGCTAAGGTCGGCAAGGAGCGGTCTTCCCTCCCGGCCCGGGAAGTCTTCTTGGGGTCCAGCAGGTGGCAGCACTGAGGGTGGCTGCTGTCCACGCAGGCCCCGTAGGGCTCGAACTGAAGCCGTCTGACCTCACCTCCGCTGCATGTCACCCCTGCCTCCACCGGGGCCCCGGGACAACGTGCGGTTCTGCACAGCACCCGGGTTACGTCTCAGTGTTTGACCCACAGCCCTAGAATTCATGGGGGGCATCATCAACGCTCGTTGAAGAAAATCACAGGCGCGTAAGGAACAAAATGATGTTTTTATTAAAAATCGTACCCATAGCACCTCTCTGTCTTCCTACAAGATTTTTTTTCTTTTTAATGCGATCTAGTTTAATCCGCACAATTCCAGAAAATGTTGCCGGGAAAATATCAGGAGTGACCTATGCCACCTAAACCAGCAGGTGAAGCTGACAGGGAATGAGGCAGCCCACAGACCAGCTCAGTTCCTGGATGTCCACCTGTTCCCACCTTTCGGACGGTCCATGCTACAGGGATGCAGAGTCAGAGAGCCGCATCTGGATACTTGGATTGATTGCTCATTGGGAGAATAAACTACATTGTGTGCCAGGAATTCGTAAAAACTGAAAACCATGCTAGGAACCACTACGCAAACACCATGCTGCAGTCCAGTCTCGGTCAAAGGCCACAAGGCGCCTGCGGAGAAGTGCGTGTCTTCCTCCCCCACCTCTCGCGGCCTCTGCCCACGCTGCCCTACGCACGTCTTCCTCCGAGATGACATTTATCAGTGTTCCTTAAAAGCTCGGCTGGGGAAGGAGAAGCTCAGTTTGGGCCAAATTTATTCAAAAGGAGGAGGTGCGGGAGCTCAAGGGGACGCATTCCACGCCTGCCCTCTGGGCACAAGGACTGCCCACTGCCCTGCCCCTGCCGCCCACTGGCCTGGGAACCTGTGCGGGGAGCGCCCAGAGCTCCATGCAAACCTGGCCCCGCAGCTCAGAGAGAGTGCGTGGCCCTGCTGGCTGCTCTGCTGCGTCACCCTCACCCAGAAAGCGCAGCTCTCCTGCGTGTCATGGGACCTTGGGGGACTCAGCCACCGCTGCCCACGAGACACCGCAGGGGGTCGCTGCAGAAGGAGGCAGGACAGTACAGTTCTCCTTGCCTTGGCCACAGAAACGTGGCCTGTCCTTTTTCTTTGGAACCAGAATTAAAATCCAATATCCATTTTCCTGTTAGGTGCTATTTGTGCCCCCTTCCTAAATAGGAGAGGTTAGGAACGCTTCCCAGTGCCCATCCTGTCTGGAGGCCGAAATCTAACCCACTCTGTCCCTCTGGCTCCCTCGGCCCAGAGCCCCCAGCCAGGGGAGGAGCAGAGACACCAACACCCACATCCGCAGCCTCGAGTCACAGCCTTGCACAGACAGTTCCATCCCAAGAGGTTCACTCCAAGCAGAGAGCGCACAGAAGGACGGAGCCCGGGAGGATGCGTCGTGTTGTCGCAAAGACCCCAAAGCCAGAAACACACCTCAAACCAGCCATCCTCCTCCCAGGACAGCTCAGCCCTTTCCCACATGCAAGCAACGTCCGTATGGCTTAGAGAGCAGAGCACGGAAGGCGGTGTCTGTCCAAGGCCTCCGTCCATCGCTCGGCTTCCGAGAAATTTGAGCTGCAGCCTCACGGCTTCCTGTCCACCTGCCCGTTTGGGGCCGAGGGGGACAGAGGTGGCCCTGCCCCAGGCGGGTCCCATCCAGGGACCCGTGGGGGCGATTCTCATGCAGGAGAGGCTTTGGGCAGAGCAGCTAGGATTTTTGGTTTAGAATGTTTTCCCTCCGCTTAGAAAAAGGAAGGGAGGGCTGGAGAGAGGAGAGAACCTATCCACACCCCCTACCCCTACTTTTGGAGAAACTGCAAAAGGGTTTGTCACCGACACAAAACTCAAACAGAAAAGGGTTTTTTTTTTTTTTTTTTTTTCACACAACAACAACTCCGGGCCACACCCAGCAACTCTGATAGCAGAGGGTCCAGACAGACCTCTGCCCAGGAGGCGGAGGGAGAAGAGCCACGAGGCTGCCTCCCTGCTGGCAGTGGCCAGTCGCTGGGCCGCCCACTCCCTCCTCTGGGACAGGCAGGCCACTTGCTCGCTGTGCCCTGGGGGTGTGCACAGGCTCCTGCTGAGCAGGCGGGAAGCGAGGCCCTCCCGCAGCCCCTGGGCTTGCCCGCGCTGGCAGTAGCAGCCATCCCTGCACCTCTAGTTTGGACTTTCAGACTTTCAACGTAGTTCATGCTCTTTCCTTTCAGCTAAAAAAGCCAAAAGCAAACAAGAACGAGGAAAGAAAAGAAAAGGTTTCCAGAAAACCCGTTAAGGCTAAGAGCTGGCCTGGGGTCAGGGGACGCAGCAGCACCGCAGTCACAGCAGCGGCGGGAGCAAGGAGGCTCCAGGAAAGACCAGAGCCACGCGCACGGGGTAGGGGGGTGGGGGGCCTGGCAGGCACGGGGGGACTGGGGACCCCTCTTCTCAGAGCTGTTTCGCTTTATTTGGAGACACTGTCGCTCTTCGTCTTTCCCACGTACAAAGCTAAACCATTAATAAAAAGGCACCTGGAGACAGCTGAGACTCATTCATTTCATGTGACATATTTTAAAAAAAGATAAAAAGATTTAAAAAATCGTCTGGTTAACAACGCACACCTCTTGCACAACAAGCGATTCTGCAGACGCTGTCTTGTTTTCTGGGGGTGGCGGGGAGGCGTGTGCTGTGAATTCACGGGAAGGGCGAGCTTGCGGGGGGGCCACGGAAGTCGTTTCCTGCTCCTGCGCTATGGGGTTGAAAGAAAGGACTGGAGGGGAGAGCCCGGTATTTCACTCCTGGAATGACACACAACCGAACCTTCGACGGCTGCCCCACTGCTGGGAACCTGCAAGCGGATTCCTCGCCCAGCAACTCCTGAGCGATAGCATCTCAGAGATGGACGCGGTCGGCTTGGGAGGCCCCGGGCCCCGCTGGGACGGCTGCTCTTCACGGCCCGGAGCCAGCGCCCAGCGGAGTGGTGGCCGATGGAGCCCCAGGCCAGCCATGGTTCTCTGGCAGGAGGTAGAGACGAGAAGGGGCGTCCTGGAGGAGGCGAAGGCCTCACGCGACTCCCGCTCTCCCTCCCCCTCCAGCCTTCCTAGGTGGCTCAAGACCAGAAGCCGGGGGGACTGGGGAGGCCGCAGGTGGCCCGTGGTCCAGGTCCGGGTCCGGGGTGCCAAGCCACTGCCCCAGTGAAATACACCTTCTCGTAGAAAGAAAAGAGAAACAAAGAAACCCCGCTTCCAGCAGCGATGTTACAAAAAGCCATTAAAAAAAAAAAACCAAACCCAAACACCTCTCCTAATTGAAATCTCGTGTTCACACGTCGGTAAAATCCTCAGGAGTCAGATGCTCTTACACCAAAGCTGGCGCTCGGTTCCTGGAGCTGATTGTCTTAAACCGAAACGGACTCGCCTCCGCGCCGCTCACACGAAGGAGGAGAAGCCGGTGAGCGGAGTCCGGGCGCCGCGGGCCGCGGGCGCGAACACGGCGCTCTGCGTGGTGACCACCGCGTGCGGGGCCGGCCCGGCCTCGGCCCCCGCCACCGCCTCGTACCTGTGCGGGGCCGCGCCCGCGCGCCGCTTCCACGAGTTGTAGTAGGTGGGGTCGCTCATGTAGTGGTTGACGAAGGAGTGCTGGGGGGGCGCGTCCTCGGACTCGGAGTCGGTGCCCTGCGGAGGGCAGAGCAGAGTCAGCGGGCGCCCGGGGCCTGGGGGCAGGGCGGGCGTGGGGGGCTGGTGATCGCCGGGCAGGGGGCTGAGCAGCAAGCGGGAATGGCCGGGAAGGGGACCGTCCTCCCATCCCTGGATGCCTCCCACCCCCCAACACAGTCCGCACAGACACCCCCCCACCCCGCCCTCCTCCATGAGACCCAGGGCCCAGGCTGAGCTTGGCACCTCTGCTGAGGCCAAGCCAGACCACGTGGCGTCTCCCAGCTCTCCAGCTCTCTGTTCCCGCACAGGGTCACTGTGCCTGAGCAGGTCCCGGGAAGGTCTACACTCCGTCTCCCTCCCAGCAGGGTCTACTCCGCCTCAGGGGGTGCTGTGTGTCCTCTTGGAGCAGAAGGCAGGAGAGTAGCGGAGGGTGAGGGCCCGGGCCCGAGCCAGCCCAGACCTCCGTGCAGACTCACAGACCCAGATCCCGTTCTGAGCGCCGGGGGTGAGGAGGGGGCCTGCCTGTCGTGGCCGGCACATTTCCAGGGACCGTCCCATCCATGCCCACCTCTGAGGGCAGGTGGCTGAGAAAGGAGGCTCTGAACGAGCAGGACGCCCTGATGTCTGATGCACTAGGGACCCTCCCCCTCCAGGCGCTGAGCGGCCCGACCCCAGAGCGGCTGCCGGAGGAAGCGGGCAGCCTGTCCGTGTTTAAACATCAGTCCCTCTGATGGCCTTTCTCCCCTTCTTTCTTTCTTTTTAGGTCCGCACACGCGGCACATGGAAGTCCCTGGGCTAGGGGTGGAATCGGAGCTGCAGCTGCCCGCCTACACCACAGCCACAGCAATACGGGGATCCAAGCTGCTTCCTTGACCTAAGCTGCAGCTCGCGGTAGCACGGATCCTTAACCCCCTGAGCCAGGCCAGGGATTGAACCCGCATCTTCACAGAGACAACGTTGGCCCTTAACCCTCTGAGCCACGGCAGGAACCCCCCCCACCACCACTTTCTTTCTATAGAACAAAGCAGTAGTTTCCACCAAGACCGCTGGGTCCACCTGACTGCTTCATACGCAGTCCTGTCTCGGGAGTGGGTTTTCCGTTGCAGGAAGGACCGCGGACCTAGACAGCAGCAGCTCACGTATTTTCCCCAGAGCGTGGAGGGTTCCGGTTCCCTGTCCTGGGCCTGCAGGATGGTCCTGGGACCCTCTCTGGGATTCTGGGAGCGTCCCTCACCTGGTGGTGGTGGGCGGGGGGAGCCAGGACTGGCTGGGCTCTGCTGGGACAGCGGCCACAGAGACGCTCCCCAGACCCGGAAAACACAGGGGATTCCCTCGCCCTTGGGGATCTCACAGAGGCGTATGCCAAAAATAGGGCTATAGACAGGGTGGAGTGGCTTCCAGCATTTTAGATTCAAGGAGGGGACAGGAACGGGGGCAGGTGGTTATTGTAAAGCCCCTCCCCTTTCGGGGTACCCTGGCGGGGCGGAGCACCACTAGTGGACAGGCTGGCATCTTGCTTTGCCCCTCACCCGCCAGTGGCCGCGCTGTCAAGGGTGCAGTCACTCCTGCCCTCTCTCTCTCCTCAGAGGGCATCAGTGGCCGGGGTGGTATAAGGGAGTGAGAGGCCCCCAGTGCGGGCCCAGCATCTCCAGGGGGTCTTGGAAAAGCACTGGCTTCTGGGCCGTGACTCCTGCTTTCCTGATTCAGTGAGTCTGGGGTGGGGCCTAGGAAACCTGTATTCCTTGGAAGCCTGGGAGGATTCTGTAACAGCAGCCAGGTTTCGGGGGAAGGAGGAGGAAGGCACGGTTGCCTGCTGGCCCCAGAGATTCATGAAGACAAAGTGACCCCTGCTGCCATGAGGGACCTGCCTGCTGCTGTCCTTCACCTGGCGGTTGGAGGGTGACAGCCCAGTGGGCCATGCCGGAGCCGGTTGCTCTGACCTTGGCCTCCCTGCCCCCCAGGGAGCTGGCCTTTGTCCTCCAGGCTATGCAGAAACCCCTCATGCCCACGGCAGGGCCAGAGATTCCTGTGATTTTTCAGACACAGACGGAAAACCTGGCGTTCAGTGGACTATTCCCAAGAACGTGATGCTAAGCTGCAGATCTGGAATGCTGAGGCCGTTACACCTCAACTGTGTTGCAGCAACGTAACTGCGGGCCGCTGAGCCCAGCTGTGCATCCTCTGCTTTGGCGGAGGCAGTGCTCCCTGGAAGCGAGGCTACGAAGTCCTCTGCCGACACATCCCCGGATGCAGAGGACACCCAGCGGATGACAGTGACGGTGACAATGATGGGCGGAGCCCTGGCTTCTCATGGGGTTGTCGCTTGTGACCTCTGTCCCTGCACCGTGACCCTGTGAAGTGGGAGTTAGGAGTCCTGGAAGAAAGTGCAGTGCAGCCCTGGGCGTTGGGAGCCACGTCCAAGCCCGCCCCCCCCCTCGCCCCCCCCTTGCCCCCCCGGTCCCTGCCAAGCCCACGACGCCCTGAAACCAAAAGCTGGTTTGACAACTGGTTCTGAGGCTGCCGCCCCTGAGCTGAGCTGATGGGAGACTCATTGTGGGTGTCCTCAGATGTCACTGCAGAAACGTGATGGGGTCCAGCCAGGGCTGCCCGGCCCTGCCGCGGACGTCACCTGACCGTGACACGGTCCCCAACTGGGAAAGGCCCAGTGCCTCAATGGTGGTGGTCCAGTGTCATGTCGGATGAGAGGTCAGGCGCCTTTGTCTTCGGCTCTTGGTTAAAATTTCCTCTTCGCCTGTTTTCTGGGGGCCTCCAAGGAGCTCACAAGACGACGCGCGGTGTCAACTCAGATGGGAGAGAGGACGAAGGCCATGGAGACGCTGAGGAGCCTGCTTCAGTCCCTGCGGCGGGTCTGTCACTTGTCCACTCGCGGATTCTGGTTCTACGTTTCCTGCAGCTCAGAGGAACGAAACACCGAAGGTCTCCTTTCTCATGAAAATTCACAGAACGCTCAGGGTCGGACCACAGCGATGTGATCCCTGGCTTTGACAATGGGGGCCAGGGTTCACGGTCATCTGAAGACTGAAGGCCAGGGTCGGGATTTTGTCCCCGGTATTGGGGGTCCTCCCGACTCCCCACCCCACCAGGAGCACAGGTGCCAGGACGGCGTGAGAAGCAGGAAGCAGGTTTGGTTTCTTTGTTTTGTGTCCGAGAGCATGAGGCCCACAGCAGCGAGTGAGCTTCTCAGGGTCACACTGGCTGGGACAGGGGGCGCAGACCCAGCACTGGCTGCGCAGCCCAAGGTGACCGCGATAAAGCCTTTCCCTTAAACGTCAGGGTTGCCTTCAGCCCCTGCCAGACAGAAGGCCAGACACTCCAGGTCTCTTGGGTGGCGGAAAGGCCATCACCTTGGGTGCAGCGGTCACTCATCTTGTAAACCTACCCCCGCCCTGGGGGTGACCCTTCGCTCTCCCCTCTATGTACCCTTGCCCCCCACTCCTGCAGTGGTTCAGGCTCTAGGGAAGGGGGGTTCATAGACACCAGATGGGACTGGGGTGGGAGGCAGCTGGAAGGGGCTGAGTTCTGGCAGGAGGCAGCACCTCTCAGAGGGCATCCAGCACTGCTTTGGGAACACATGTGTCCCACTGTCCCACACCCGTGTATAAGTTTCTAGTGATTAAGAAAACGTAGTTTCTACTGGAGACGTCTCAGGAGCTCTGTATCGTTAAGCATTTTTTTTCCTTCCTTTCTTCTTCTTTCTTTCTTAAATCTTTTTATGGCTGCACCCACAACACATGGAGGTTCCCAGGTAAGGATCCAGTTGGAGCTATTGCCGCCGGCCTCCCACAGCCACAGCAACGCGGGATCCAAGCCGCGTCTGCGACCTACACCACAGCTCATGGCAACGCCGGATCCTCAACCCACAGAGCGAGGCCACGGCTGCTCGTCAGATTCGTTTCCCCTGCGTCACTGACAGGAACTCCCATTAAGCATTTTCTCGAAGATCTGAAAGTCCTGTAGGCCTGTGACTGGTGTGATCACTAAGAGGAGGTCCAGCAGGAGACAGCAGGTGACATCCCAGGGTGTGTGTCCAAACTGGGAGCCTTTGAAGGACAAGTGACCCCTGTTCCACTTTCTCCCTGTTGTGGACTGAATGGCTTCTCAGAAAATGGTGATTGGCTAATGGGAGGGCACGTGACTTAAGCTGAGCCAATCAGGACCTGCCCTGGGACCTTCCCCACTGCATCTGGAAAAGCAGAGTTCTTCCTGTGGGGACAAAGCTGGGGGGCTGTCAGCCTTGTGGGGAGGGACCCAGAGCTCCAGCCAAGTGGATGCAAAACAACAAAACCATCGCCCAGAAAGGATGGAAGGGAAGAAGACCTGCTCCTTTAGCTTCCTGCTGTTCCTTTAGGGAGAGTGAGCAGGGACCCAGGCCTCATGATGCGTAAGACGAGGGTGAAGGCCTCTGGCTCCTGCTTAGATCTTGCCACTGCCTCCTTGAGAAAGCACAGAATTAAAATGCCATTCTTCCTCCTGCCGCCTGCTGCGTACTGTTTATATGGCATTATTATTTTTTAATGAGGAGGTATTTTAGTGAGAATTATTGACAAAAAGGAAATGCTGCAGGGTCTTTCTTTTTTTTTTTTTAAGTTTCCTGTGTGATAGGAAGTAGTGATGTGTGTTGGTTTCCCAGGAAACCGTACAAGGCCAGCCTGTGATTGGATGTGCTTGCAGACCGACTGTGAGAGCTTCTAAAGGTGCACGGATGCCTGGCAAGCAGCTAATAGAGATAATCTCAGCACTTTTGGTGCGATATTGGCAAGATGAAAGACTCAAATAATGCTGGGGAATTAATTAGGTTCAAGGAGGTTGGTATAAGTTGGTTGGAGCAGGAGCAATTTTGAAAACTGTTTCCTTAGATTTTGAAAACCATTTTAAAGATGTGATCTGAACAGTAGCTGTGATATAATTCATAAGCAGCCGTGTGCTAAAATAGTGACAAACCCTCTTATTTCTAAGTGGAGGAAGATAAAGAACCACAGCATGTGTCCTGTGATGCTGATGGCTTAATTCGGAACAGCTCTGGTCAGGCAGGTTCTCGTGCACCTGCAAATGCATTCGCAGAGTTTTCACTTGAGCAGTCTTTCTGAAAATGGTTAAAAAACACCCTGGGGGGAAAAGGCCATTGTCCCTGTTTTCTTAGTGAAATATTAGCTTCGCAGAAATGCTCTTCCAGCAGAGACCTCCGAGGGTGTCTGGCTCCAGAAGGGAGGGTGGCCGGGAGACCATGCCTCAGTCAACCGATTATTGATACAAAAGAGAGTTCCAGAATAGCCAGCAAGGGGCCAGCAGGTCCCCTCCCCAGCGGAACAATGATTAAACTGGGGAAATTACCTTATAAACAACATTTATAATCCCTGGAAATGGTGCCAGAGGCATATAGCAAATGGTGGGGAGATTTATTCCAGAAAATCCCAAATCACTAAAAATAGAAAGGGCCGGAGCCACCTGAGCTATGACCTGCTCCCTCTGCCTCCCAGCCCAGGGTGACGGAAGCTCCACTCTGGGCACGGGGGGCCAAGAAGACAGGGCTCCCTCCCCTCCATCTCCCACTCTGGGTGTGTGTGTAGGAGGAAGCTCTGGGATCCTCTCATCCAACTGCCCACCCCAGCCCCACGCTGCAGCTCTATTCCAGGCAGGGACGGCCCAGAGAACCGAGCTCCCCCCTACAACCTGGTCTGCTGGGAGGCTGGGCCATTTGCACCAGGGGTGGCAGGCAGAGAGTCCCAAACCCTGATGGCCCCTCCCCGACTTGCTCAAATGGAAGAAGTTCCAGACCAGGAGGGGCAAGCCCAGAAGACGGGGGGCTGCCATCTCCACCCAGCATCCCACCATGGGGGGGGGGGTGGGGGGCTGCTGTCCTCACCCCCAGCTTGGGTGCTGTGACACAGAGGTCCCAGTGGGGGGGAGAGTTGGTCCTTAAAACAGAGAGCTCCCCAGCTCTGCCTGAGGGGAATGGCTTTATTTGGGCCAGAGGATGCCAAAGCGCGCTGCTGAAAACAATGGGGACCTCAGGGATGAGAAATTAAGAGGAAGCTGGGAGCTGCATGATAGCAACAGGTGAAGCAATACACCAGCCAGAAGTCGAACAGTGAGGACCAGGCAAAGCGACAGCCAAGGACAGCCCTCTTGGGGTGAGAGGGAAATTGAGACATGAACAATATCCTGCCACTACAAAAGGGCTGGGCTTTCATTGGATCAAACTACAGAGTGATTTATACCCTGCAGCATTGTTGTCAAAGATCCTAGAGCTTGGCAGCAGTGGAGGCTATCAGCTGGGTGTGACGCCCGGGGCTACACACCTAGAATCTTAATGTGGAGGTAAGAACAAGAGACCAGGGAGTTCCCACTGTGGCACAGGGGAAATGAATCTGGCTAGTATCTATGGGGATGCGGGTTCGATCCCTGGCCTCGCTCAGTGGGCTGGGGATGCAGCGTTGTTGTGAGCTGTGCTGTAGGTCTCAGATGTGGCTCGGATCCTGCATGGCTGTGGCCGCGGTGTAGACCACCAGCTGTAGCTCCAATTTGACCTCTTGCCTGGGAACCTCCATATGCTTCGGGTGCAGCCCTAAGAAGCAAAACAAAAAACCACCAAAAACCAAAAAACAGGAGACAAGGCAAACTTGGCTGAGACTGCAGTCATCCCTGGTCATCACAGAAACTGAAGGCACACCCAAGGCTGCACCTTTGAGGGGTGGCATCAGAGGGCACACACTGTGGAGGAAACAGACTCTCTCAAACGAGTCCAGCCAAGTCACCAGACAAACAAATAGGAAAATAAGTAAACAACAAAGACAACAACCGGAGGGGCTGAATATCAGTGTTCAGATGTGGTACGATGTATTATCTAAAGTGACTCGTCTTCAGGAAAACAGGGAGATGTGATCCACACACAGGAGAAAAAGCAAGTCGCCTCTGAGGAGGCCCAAATATTGGCAGACAAAGACTTTGAAAGTAGGTATTACAATATGGTCAAAGAACTAAAAGAAACTACATTTAAAGAGAAGTATGATGACACCATCACAGCAAAGTAAAGACTCTTGATAAAGAGAAAGAAATGACTTTAAAAGAACCAAATCAGAAGTTCTGGAGTTGAGAAATACAAAACTGAAGGGAAAAATTCACTAGAGGGCCTCAAAGGTAGATTTGAACTGAGAGAGGAAAGAGTCAGTGCACCTGAAGATAGACTGATAGAGATTATGCAGTCTTAAAAACAAAGAGGAAAAAGAATGAAAAAAAAAAAAGGAAAAGGACAGAGCACCTGATGCATGTGAGAAAAGCACTGAGTGTGCCAACACATGCAAAAGGAGAGGAGAAAGGAAGACGCAGGAAAAATATTGAAATAATGACTTAAAACTTCCCAAATTTGATTTAAAAAATCCCACACACCCAACAAGCTCAATAAACTACGAGTAAGATAAATGGAACAAGAGTCACACCCCAGATACATCATAGTTAAAATTTTGAAGGACAAAGACAAACTCTTGAAATCAGCACAAGAAAAATGATACACTCTGTACAATGGAACTCAAATAATATTAACAGTTGACTCCTAATCAGAAAAAATGGAAGACAGAAGGCAATGGGGTAACCCATTCGAAGGGTTAAAAGAAAACTGTCAATCATGAATCTTATATTCGGAAAACTATTTTCATAATGAAGCTGAAATAAAGACATCCCGAGATAAACAAAAACAGAACAAATTCATTGCTAGCAAACCTACCTCACAGGAAGCACTAAAGGGAGATTGTCAGGTTGAAAGCAACTGACATCAGAAAGTAATTCAAATCCACAGGAAAAAACAAGAAGTACAACAAAGGTCATTTCATAGGGAATTATAAAAGACAGTATAATTGCCTATTTGTTCTCCTTTCTTCTCTTATCTGATTTAACAAGCAATTTTATAAAACAATGTGTATATATAATTGTACTGTTGGGCCTATAACATATAGAAACATAACAATCTTAAGAGCAGCACAAAGAGGCAGTAACGTAAGGAAATGACACCTTAACCCACAGGAAGAACCAAAGAGAACCAGAAAATGTAAATAAAAAGGTTAAAATTGTAAACTCTAAAAATATCCTTGCTGGCCTTTCTTCTCTCAATTTCTCTCAAAGGCACAAAATTCTGCAAAGTGATACCTATAAAAATTCCCTCTTGGAGTTCCGGTCTTGGCACAGCGGAAATGAATCCGACTAGGAACCATGAGGTTGCGGGTTCAATCCCTGTCCTTGTGGCCGTAGCGACAGCAGACCAAAGAGACCTTAAGATGAAAGTTGTTCCTGGAGGCAAAGGGAACCTCACTGTACTGATGACAGGTCCCTCCCTCAAGAAGACACGACAGGGATGGACCACTCAACAGAGCCCCAAACGCATGACATTAACGCTGCCAGAGATGAAGAGGGAAAGAGGCAACGTTAACCCGAGCAGGTGGAGGTGTCCACGCGTTAGCAGATGGCAGAAGACAGCGCGTGGAGAAGACCTAGACGGCACCGCAAACCCACTAGACTTAACAGGCACTTCTCTGCACAGCAACAGCAGAGCCGCACATTCTTCCCAAGTGGGTTCTTGCAGCACAGGCCAGATGCTAGGCCATAAAACAAGACTCAATAAATCTAAGAGGATCGAAAATACACCAAGGCTGTTCTTTGACCACGATGGAATAAAATTAAAGGTCAACAAGAGAAGAAAATCTGGGAAGCTCCTAGGTGTGAGGAAATGAAAAACACACACCGACATAACCAGTATGCCGAATGGGTGCACTGCGTAGTATGTGAATTGCATCTCAATCTGGTTGTTTAGAAGACATGGTTGGAAGGGAACATGCCCATTGGAGCTGGCACTTTCAAGATCCCTCCGTCGGGATCCCATGAACACTTAGTGCCTGAAGCTTTTCCAAATTCATGTTTCAAAGTCAGGACTCAGCACAGAGCAGACAATTCTGGAAAAATAGAGAGGCCTCACCGTATCTACCCGAGAACCCAGGAGCAGAAAGAGACCAGGTGCTTGAGTTCTTGGCCTGAACTCCATGGGGTCCAGCGGAAGGTGTCTAGCGCGGGCTTGGGGTATGGGGGCTGGAGCCCCAGATTCAATGTGAAATTCCCGAGAGAGCGTCCACACCTTTGATCAACTTTCTTGATCCCCAAAAGCATTAGGACCCAAAAAGCACCCATGGGAATCAAGAAGGAGCCCCTTTCTCCAGGGCCAGGGCTTGCCCAGGCCCTCCCACTCACTCAGCTGCACATCCTGTGTTGTGACAACTGAGGTTGGCACAGCAGGTCTGGCGGGAAAGATGGAACCCAGAGCCAGATGCCCAGGTCAAGTTCACGGGTTAGTGTGTGTCTGGGGAAGACATTCAAAAACCCCGTCAAGCCTCAGCTCTCTCACCAGATCCTCTTTAGAGGGTTTAGTGTGGATCCCAGCCCCTCTCCTACTCCTACCCTGCCCCCCTCCCTGCCGCCTTCCTCCATCTCCATGTGCAGTGTGTGTATTTAGCATGTGCACGTATGGTGCATGCATGTATGTAAATGCCTAGCTCAGTGCCCGCATGCATTTAATAACCCTCCGTGCAAATCAGCTAATGCTGAATCTCAAAACACCCATCTGCGAATCCAATCCCAGCAGCTCTGGGACCGGCCACTGTCGCCCTGGTGTTGGGCTGGAGGAGATGATGGGGTGGGATCAGCAAGCTCTGGACGCAAGGGCAGGCTCCGTCCCTGCGTGTTGGATGACTCGGCCTCAGTCTTGTCGTGTGAACAGGGACGACAGCGGCCCTACCTCGAGGGGCTGGCGTGCGTGTGAAACGAGTGTGTCGCCCACAGTAGGTGCTCCGTCGGTGCTCAGGACACTGAGCTGTGAACAGCGTCGCTGGCAGCTCATGCATGGTTGCTATGGACATTGCCCATGATGCCTGATGCCCGAGGCGCAGCAGGCCCAGGAATCACGGACAGATCCGGGCAGGTGCATGTGAACGTCCCTAGCTGCTGACCCAGAAAGCCTCCGCTGGACGGCGGCCCTGCCCCTTCCCCAAGGGCTGCTTCTTATTTTTTCAAATAATTCCCGTGCCACCCCAGCGACCTGAGCCACAGCAGGGACAACGCCGGAGCCTTTACCCACGGAGCCACCAGGGAGCTGCTTTTGGTATAAGCAGTGGGAACGAGGCTGCCGCTTCCTTATCAGGAAGATGCCGGTCAGTGTTTGCAGCTTTTCACATGGCAGCCCCCCACCCTCAGACGAGTGTTCCTTCTGCACATCTGCAGGGCTGCCTGCTGCTTTCACAGTGCCCACAGCTACGCCACAGACGGGGGACCCAGCATCCTTTGTCAGCAGAGCAGGCAGAGCGGAGCGAGCTGGTGCCACCTCCCTCCCTGCCTGCTGTCCCCTCTCAGGACGAGTTTACACGCAAACCACAGCTGAAAAGAAGCCATCTTACTGAGCCCCGGGGCTCAAAAAGGCCTGAATTTGGGCCAAAATGAAGGGGAGACTTATTTTAGATTAAATATTGATTTAGAGTTTGAAGGCCAAGAGATGGGGCAGGCTTAACGTGTTCCGCAAAGAGCTTGGTGAATTTCGTCCCTCTCGAGGCATCTCTGAAACTAACGTCTGGGACTGGACCACGTCTCTTTTGGCTTCAGCGTTTCTGCTCGTGAATAAGACTTGGATGCGAGCGCTTGTAGGGTAGGGCACTTCCTTGGGGGGGGGCCTGCTTGGAGCCCCCACGGCTGGGGCTTGAGAGTCACGGCTGGGGGCCGACACCCCCTCGGGGCAAGGTCTCCGTGGTTCAAGGGCTCCCTCCCGCCCTGGTCACCTGCCCTGTGACCAACCCAGAGCTGCTGTGACAAAGTCCCCTCTTGGCACAAGGAGGCCAGGGTGGGAGGCGGGGGGAGGGGGTCAAACGCCTTGGGTGGGGGTCCCAGGTTCACCACCCGGCAGGCTCAGCGCCCCCATTTCCCACCTGGGGCCTAGAGGCCACCAAGCTGCCTGGTGACCTCCAGAAAGCACCAGGTCCATTTCTGAAGCAAAACAGAACGAGAACGGTGCACGGCGCCAATGTCCACTTTGAGCCAGTGACCCACCAAGGAGCGGCCTCACGCCAGCGACCTTGGGGACCAGTGACACGAGCATGTACCTTCCTCGTTGGGGAAGTGGGGCTGTTTGCCACCTGCTCTGCCTGTTCCGGGCAGTTGTGGAGACTCAAAGGAGAGGCAGGTCGAGGCCCCGGGGGAAGGCGGTGGGGGGGGGGGGGCTCGGGGCAGAGCTGCGCCCGGGGTCGCGGGACTGACCTCGGACTCCGACGCGGCCCCCGACTTCTCCTGGAGGTTCATGCTCTCGGTCAGCACGGCGCCGTTATACTTGCTGCAGATGTCCTCGTCTGAGTAGTGCAGCCCGCCAGGGCTCGGCCGGGGGGGGGACCTGGGACGGGATGGCGACATCGGCTCCGGGGTTCCGGGCAGCTCTGGGCGGAAGACACCTCCCCCCGCCCGGAGGGCCCCTGACCACCCTCGGGCCTCCTCTCGGCAGACCGAGAGGAGCTCCACGGCCTCTGATGCCATTCGGGCAACTGAGGCCAACCAGCCTGCCCGCCGCCTCGCCAGACACGCAGCCCATCTGGGGCTGGTGGGCGTCCCCAGACCATGTCCCTACACGAGAGACCCGCCCTCTTTGTCTCTAGAAATGCATGTAAAATGTCTCTAATTCCTGCCACCCCTGCCTGCCTGGATCCAGCACTGCCCCTCTGGGATCCGGGGTGCCCGTGGGCAGAGGCGTGACACGCCGGCACACGGGGGCTGCAGCCGGACGTCCCTACCTGGTCCCGTTCTTCTTCGAGAAGGTGTTCTTGACGTTGAGGTGGCGGCTGTTGAGCTCCAAGGCAGCAAAGCCTCCGTTATCCAGCGTCACGGACTCCTCCATGCTGGAGATGCCCTTACCTGGAGCCGGGCGGGGAAGGGCCCACATCGTCAGGAAGGGGCTGAGCCCAAGCAGGGAGCGCGGCCGACACGTCACAAAACACAGGTAGAGAGAACGTTCAGAAGGCGTGAGCGCTCAAGGGGCAGCTTTTGCTCCTGAAACAAGGCTCTGAGACCGGCTGTACTGATGTCTGCGGGTGCAGCTGAAAACCACGTACAGTTAATCTCTGAATAAACTAATCGAGACGTGTCCGAAGCGACATTAGCCGACCAAGTCAGAAGTAAACCGGAGGACGTGAAGAGTGTCCTGACGGCTCTCCCTCTGCTGGAGCTGGTGCCCCCCCTGCCCTGCCCATGCTGCCCCCCTGCCCCGGGCGCCCTCCCACCCCCCATCCCCGCCATGGGCCCCCTCCCCCGGCCATCCTCCTGGCTTACTCACGCGCCCCCTCCTTCCGATCACAGTTCAAGGACCCTGAGACCAGAGAGAACTTTCTGGACCCCTGCATGTACCTCCCCGCGTGTCACCGCCCGCCCTGTTCTTCCGGGCTTGTTTCTTTGGTCCTCTTCCATCTCCCCTCCCACACCACGGGCTCTCTGACGCACGGACTCGCTTATGCTCACAGAGCTAAGCCCTCAGTTACGTGCCAGCCTCCGGGCGGTGCTGTGCCCCACACCCAGGCTCTAGGTGTGTCTGCACACTCGGTAGCATTTCTAACCCCCAAGGGTCCTCTCTGCTGGGGACCCTGCGGCCCTCCGTGTGCCTTTGTGCTCTACTTGTGGACAAAGGAAAAAGCCAGCAGAACACAGGGGGCGGCAGCGGAGAGAGGAAGCTGCTTGCGTGTAGGGGTGTGGGTTGATGGGAGGCGAACAGGTGAAAACTGCTATCAGGAAGGACATCTGAGGCCGGTCGTGCAGGGGAGCACGAGCAGGAGGGGGCAGAGCGAGGCTGTGGCAGCAAAGGGTTCGGATCCACGTGTCTCCTGGGCAGGCAGGTAGACGTTCCGCTATAGACAAGGGTGTTTTTTTCCCCCTGGGCTTCAACCACAATGTTAAATTAATGCTCCAGGGTGAGGCTGAGTATCAGAAGCTGCAGGTCAGAGCTGCCTTTTCAGGTCTGCTTTGCAGATGGAAGAGGAGAGTGAAAGCGGGGAGATTTTCTATGCATCCAACGGAGGATTCTGTAATAGCATTAACTCAATGAAATGACGTGCCATTCATACACTGCAAATCCCTGAGGAATAAAATCTGATTTACGGACACTTGTTAGAAGTGAATTTATACAGAAAAAAAAAAAAAAAAGCTTTCTTGTAGGGACGAAGGGCTTAATGCTCCAAGAGCAAACGGCAGCACTTGAGGTGCCTGGTCTTATTAACCCTTTTGGCGCAGGGACCATGGTGCTGGCGGCTGGGGTGGGGGAAACGGCGCGCCCCCCTTCCCAGGGTATCAGAGCACTGCCAGCACCCTTGGAGGTTCCCTCGAATACCTTGTCTGTTTATCCTCCACTAGAGCACCCACCCTTCTGCCTTCTAGAAACTTCTACGCATTGGAGTCATTCTGTGTGTGCTCTCGTGTGCCTGGCTTTGCCCGAGCTTGTTTGTCCACTTTTGTAATGACGGTGACTCCTTTAGCAACAGACACCTGTCACGTGCCAGGTGTGGCTGTGCTGGGAGCACAGGGGACCCAGCCTGCAGGGGCTCTGAGCTGGGACCTGATCACTGGGCCAGTGAGAAGGGCTGGACCACAGACCCGATTCTGTAACTGTCCCTGAGCCGCCGCGAGGTGTCTGAGATGTGCCCCGGGTCACTGTTCTCATGAGGCTTAATTATATGATTTTTCACCTGTTTGATGCTTTCCACTTTTTGCTCCTATTAAAAAATACTAGTGCATTTGAGCAATGGTGCAGATGAGGAAACAGGTTCAAAAGCCAAGTGGCTCAAAGGACACGGGCCAGCCTGAGGGCAGAGCCAGGGCCAGACCCCTGCACCTGCTGCCTCCGAAAGGAAGTCGGCTGCGGCCACTCTACGGAATGAGACGGAACGTGACGTGGGCAGCACAGATCCGGGAGGGAGAAGCGGAGCTCCCCCTTTGGGAAGCGGGGCGGGGCGGGGGGCAGCCCACCTGTGCTGCAGTTCTTGTACTTCCGGTTCTGTCCGTGCAGGACCAGGGCGAACACCACCAGCAGGATGACGATCAGGCTGGACAGCGCCATCACCAGCAGGAACCACCACTCCTCGTAGAAGGGGGCCTCCACCTGAGCTGAAGGGCGACACGGACACACGGTCACGTGGGCAGGAACTCCGGACCCAGGCACTGCCCTGAACCAGCGGGGTGGGGGGCGGGGAGGACCAGGGGTGGACCCTGGATCACGGGGAAGATGCGAGCCCGGCCTGATCCGCCCAGGTTGTGGCAGGTGACCCTTCGGGGTTCTGCCTTCTCCATCAGGTGGAGGCCGCTCTCACCACCCCGCCCACTGCCCCCACCGCGACTGCTCCACACCAGGGCGGGTACCTGGACCCCCCGACCGTCAAAACTACCCTCCACGCTTATCTTTCCTGATTTCATCCGCTTACAGGTGCTGTCTGGGCAAAAGGGAGGAAGGACCGACATGCCCGGACTTGCTCCTCTCTGCAGGTGCCCAGGCTTCCCTCCCGGCCAGCCCCCTGCCCCCCATCACCACCCCACGCACAGGAGCCATCACCTCCCCTGGCCTCTGAAACACTTCCCAGCTGTCGCCTCCTCTCGCCTCCCTCCAATCCTTGATGTGACAGAGACATTTCTCAGAGGGAACAGTCATCCCTCCTAAGAGCCTCCTAAAACCCACTGGCCTCGGGATGCAGGCTAAGCCTGGGCACCCCGTGCGCGACCGCCGCTCGGGCCCAGCGCTGGGCGGGGTCACACCTGCACAGGCACCTTGGCCACCCGCCCTCCGGGTGGGCCTGTCTGCCTGTCGGCCGCCCCCACCACCTCAGGGCCCCAAGGCTGGGGCTGCGTTTGATTCACTTCGAGCCCCGGCAACACTGAGTGGAGCCACCGGCCCCACCTCTTAGGTACGTTTTCCCAGAATGGACAGAAAAGATTTCCTTTGGAAGCGGCTTTGTAGAAGGACCCTCTTCTTCCCTATGTTCTGCTCTGTGCACCGAGAAAACTGGGGATTGCTCCGTGGTGGGGGCTGGTTGGCCCGGGGTCCCTTCCCTGGGGGGAGCCGTCTCGAGGCGTCCAACGTCCAGGACGGAACAGGACGCCTGTTGTAGGTGAGCCCAGGTCCGTCTCCCAGGAACAGAAGCACAGAAAACACCTCTCCCCTCCGCGAAACTCCTCACTGGACAGACAGACCCACGGGCACGCGGGAATAAAGGGCGGCCCATCCTGGATATGGTAACACCGCAGGCTTCCTGACGGATGGCAGAAGTCCAGATCCAAGGCACACAGGCTGGGTTTCAGGCGGGGTGTTAAGTCCTCCATCTAAGAAGGCCAACACATCCAGGCCGACCGCTGGGCAGTGGCCTGGGAAAAGAGGCCGGAGCTGGTTGCGGAACTCCCACCCCTGGCCTGCACGGCGGGGCCCAGAGGCCGCTGCAGGTGACAACCTGCCAGCTTCTCTGAACCACGAGGTCAGCCGACCGCCATCCAGCAGGCAGCCAGGGCCAGTGCTCGGATGCGATGGATTTCAGAGGAACGCTCGTGCCCTGGAAAGCCAGGGCCGTGTCCCGCTGTGGGAACAGTGTTTGCTGTCAGCCACGCGCGGGTGGAATGCACAGCTCTGTGGGTTTGGAATTACTTTGTATCGATTTCTTGTAGACGAACCCGGGGAAGCGAATCTCAACTGCTGAACTGGCGTGATGGATGCTGTGGCTGCCTGATTCTCTTCTCTCTACGTTGGGGTCGGCTTAAAGTTTTTGTAATAAAAAGGAAGGAACTGAGGACGACTTGATCTGAGTAAGAATCGTTCTGTCATCAGGCGAGCGGTGCCCTGGGCCCTTCCTGCAGCCGCTGTCACTAAGCCACCGGAAGTCACTCCCTGGACGGGAGGTACTGGCCTGAGCGCCCAGAGACACTCCTCTCCCTCCAGGCTCGCAGCGAGGCCAGGATGAACGGTGTTTGCAGTTCAAAGCACCATCGGTAGCTTAAGCGAATGCGAAGGCAGGGATGGGAGGCATATTTTTCTTGACTCTCGTGGTTTCTGGCCCAGACCCTGCCCGCATCCCCCAAGGGCCTCTCTGCCATTGACCTCGGCTGCCAGCTCCCTTTTCCAAAATGCCCCCCTGTGGGTGGCCTGCATCCTCCCCTCTCTGAGAACCCTCTAGATCCTGGCTGGCGTGCAGCCTTGGCTGCAGGAGGACCCCCACGGAGCTGGGACGTCACAGTGACTGCAAAGTGACTGCTCCTCCTCTGCTACTTCCACTGCCTCATCCCAGGCTCTCCGTCCCCCCCGGCCACCCCGGACCCCTGCACCCTTCAAGCCCAGACCCAGGTCCCTCCTTCCAGAAGTCTTGCTGATGTCCAGGAGCTCACCTTCTCCCCCGGCCGTTACACCCCAGCGCATGTCCTCCTGCGGCCCCCCCAGGGGCAGGCACTGGGCCTCCTGTCACCCTCCCGCCCCCAGAAGAAAGGGCTCCGTACCTGACACGGCGGCCGAGGGGCTGCTGGGCTCCCCGTAGCCCACCTGGTTCACGGCCACCACCCGGAACTCGTAAGTCACTCCCTGCCTGAGCTTATCCAGGCTGATGGTGCAGGACGTGGCCCCCCAGGGAATGTCCTTCACGAACGTGTCCCACAGGCCTTCGTCTGCGGGGAAGGGAAGCAGAGACAGGTCAGGACGGCTCTGCTCCCAGAGCGAGGCCCCTGCACTGACGCCTGTCCTCAGCAGGGGACAGATGCCAGGGGCCTGTGGGAGCCGCGAGGGGTGGAGGTGGCAGTGGTTTCCAGGAACGGACGGCTACGGCCGCAAGCTGGATGGTGGCATCTTCCTGAACGTTCTCCTGCCTCTGGTCTCCGCCTGGATCTCATCCTCGGTTTAGAGGACTCTGGCTCCCTGCTGTCCCAGCTGCTGTGTCACCACCCTTAAGTCCCACCTTCCCGACTCACAGACGACTCTACCCCCTCGATGCCCACTGGTCACCAGCATCGCTGAGCACCCCAGCCACGGCTCTGGGTTCTTGGTCCCGCCTGCCTTCTAACTGGAAATGATAACCCAGCTGGCGGGTCAAAGAGAAAAACTAAATAACAGCCTCTCTCCCAGCCAGCTGCCAGCTTTGCTGATGCTGCCACACCCTCCACCCAGCCTGGGGCGGTCGCTGCATCTGCGAAACGTTCCACAATTGACTGTAAAAGCGCTGAGCAGGGGCTGGCGCAGAGATGCCGGCATCATGAGAGTTACACTTGCTCAGGGACAACGCTGCCAGGGCCCCATCCTCCCACCCGCTGGGGACGCCGCCTTAACCTCCCATGCCGCCCTCAAGTCCCAGCATCCTCTGGAAGGGTCGTGCCCTTGCGATTCCCCCAGGAGCAGTGGTTTTTAAATCTATGCCCCGTGCCACCAAGTCCTAGTATAAATTCTGCAGAATAGACCGATTTCTCACAGATACTTATACACCCATGTTTGCAGCTGCATTATTCGCAGCAGCCAAAAGGTGGAAGCAGCCCGAGTGTCCACCGAGGGGTGAAATGACCAACACAGTGTGGTCCGTCCCTTCCAGGGAATATGATTCAGCCCCCAAAAGGAAGGGGATTCTGACACCTGCTACAACGTGGCTGGATCCTGAGGCTCTGGTGCCAAGTGAGACAGGCCAGACACAAAAGAGACAAATCCTGTAGGATTCCACATATCGGAGGTTCCCAGAGCAGTCAAATGGAAGCTGGAGCAGGGGTGCCAGGGGCTGAGGGAGGGAGAGTGGGGGGGGGGGGTGGTTTCAGGGGGACAGAGTTTCAGTTTGGGAAGATGAGAAAGTTCTGGAGGTGGACAGTGATGGCTGTACTTAAGCTACTGAACCATATACTTAATAAAAGTAAAAAATGGTAAATTGTATGTTATGTATATTTCACTAAGATAAAAATACCTATTGAGGGAGTGCCTGTTGTGGCTCAGCGGAAATGAATTTGACTAGTAACCATGAGGACGCAGGTTCAATCCCTGGCCTCGATCAGTGGGTTAAGGATCCAGCGTTGCCGTGAGCTGTGGTGTAGGTCACAGATGCAGCTCGGATCTCCCGTTGCTATGGCTATCGTGTAGGCCGGCGGCTACAGTTCCGATTCAACCCCTGGCCTGGGAACCTCCATGTGCTGCAGGTGTGGCCCTAGAAAGACAAAAAAGCAAACAACGACAACCAAAAAACCCACATGGAAATTCTTTAAACCCTGACACATAGGAAAAACATGAATAAAACTGAAGTTAAAGCCAGAAAATCAGATGCAGAGAGAAAAGAAGAAGCTAGATAGCCTTGGCGCGAAGCTGCCCCATCCATCTGTCGTGAGCTGTGTGACGTTGGGCAGAGCACTTAACCTCTCTGTGCCTCGTCTATAGAATGGTGACGACCAAGGCATGTTCCAAGGATTAGCTAGGTGAGTGTTTATAAAGTGCTTACGACAATGCCTCACATGTGGTCAGCAGTACACCACACGAGCGTTGGTAAAATAAAGCATAAATCTAATCTCTAGGCCGGTCGTCTGGAAAAAGCAGGCTCAGGGTCCAGCATGGTCATCTGAAGGAGTGACCCTTCATGCATTACAAATTCTTTCATGGGCACAGGTATGTGATCTCTCAACCAGAGCAGGTGCCCGGGAGAGCAAAAGCCCATTGGAATACACACGCATTCGTTATCTGCTGAGGGTTATCTGCAAACCAACCACATCACACGGCTCGAGACCCCAGGCGCGCTCGAGTGGATCAGCCCACGGTCAACAGAGGGACTGCGCGTGTGCGAGCCTATGCGCACGGAACCCAGAGTTTGCACCGACGGAGTCGTCCCCCGCTCGGGGAATGAGGGGGTGGGTGTGAGTGAGATCCGTAAAGGCACACGTCTGTGCACAGGCAGCAAGGGAGTGTGACAATCGCTCTCTAAATAGGCACCTTTCAGGGGGAGTTCTCACCAGGTTACGCGTGGCCACCCATCAGGTCAAAACGCCAAGTCGTAGCTTCAGCCTTTCTTGTCCTTCTGGACATACTAAGGTTTACACCTATGGCTGTTGTCCAAGGTGAGGTTTACTCTGGTTTTGCAAGAATGGGGGGGGGGATTTCTCCGCAGCACGTGCCAGTCCCCCCGCCTGGAGCCCCCAGCCCCCAATTTCATCCAAACTTTCGAGCCTCAGAGACCTTGGCGCTCACTCTGCGTCGGGCCGCCCTACTCTGGCCAATAGCGACGCGGATGAGATTTCTGCTCTCAGTGAGCTGTCACGGGTCTGTGTGCGGGGGAGGAAGTGACTTCGCTCTCCGAGATTCAGCTGTGTGAGGCCAGCTGTGACCCACCCACACGCTCTAGGAAGAGGAGGCAGCTTGGGCCAAGAGGTCTCCGGGACTCTCCGTGACCTTTGCCGCTGTCTGCACCCCTGGGATCCTGACTTGTTCCAGAGTTCAGTGAACACCAGCAGGCAGGACTCATCCCCCTCTGCTTTCCTTCCGTGCCTTCGGCCCTTTCTCCCTTCCCTCCATCCCTCCCTCCACCGCCCACCTGCACACCCCCATGGCCTCCTGTAGGCCTGACACGAGCTTTCGGTAAATCACAACGCCGCCGTTTTCTGGAGCACCTACTACGTGCAAGTCTCAGTTCTGAGGGCTTTACATGGGGAATGAGTTGGGTAGTGCATTTCCTCTAAAAAGACAGACACAATTTTATGCTGTAAAAGCGACTGAAGAGAAAAAATACAGATGCTCCTAAACTGGACGCTGCTTAAGAACCCTGGAACGGGGGCACCGAGAGAGGCACTCAGACGGCGGTGAGGAGGCCCGGACACTCCTGGAGTGGGTCCTCTGAGTGGCTTTTGCATTCATGTTTCTGGAATGCCTTCCTGCCACCGAAGGAAAAAAAAAATTACTTCTCCATCCTCTACCATCACCTAAAGGCCACATTTTAGTTTAAGCACTCTGTCACAGCTCCAGGAATTGTATGCATTTTTCACGAAGACATTTAGAATCTCAACACAGGTGATTTAGGTAGAGACCCGTTTACACTGAAAAACGTTGGGAGGGGAGGAGTCCTACCGAGAGAATTTCCTTCTGAATTAAGAGAAAAAAAAAAGTGTGCAGTCGTCTTCTGCTGAATCCTTCCTTTCCCAAAGTGGCATGTTGAGCATTTAATTTTATTTTTTATTGTTATTTTTGGGCCATACCTGCCGCATGCGGAAATTCTCAGGCCAGGCAGCAAACCCTTGCCACGGCAGTGACTCAAGCTGCAGCCGTGACAACGCCAGGTCCTTCACCCACTGTGCCACCAGGGAACTCCTACACAGTCAGCATTTGGGAGCCCACGTGTAATAAATATGCTGGGCCGTTTCTCCACACGAATCCTCACACCGTGGTCGCGAGCGGATGGAAAGCCCGGGCAGTGGCGGAAGCGTCCACCCGGTCTCTTCGCTGTGGGCGGTTTTCCTCATTTGTATCGTACGGAACCACGAAGCCTCATGCGATCCGTGCAGCCGATGTTCCGCGCGCCACGACAACCCGGGGAGCAGGGCGGGCCCTGGCGAGTTCCAAACGGAGCTTCTGGGGATGGACGAGGCCGGGGCTCAGACGCCAGGCGGGGCGCCCCGCCAGGTGCTCAGGAGCTCCCCCTGCCTTCCTCCCGGGGAGGAGCGCCCATGTCGCCTTCATGGGAAACCCCAGGACTGGCCTGAGAACAGTCCCTCGCATCTCCCAGAGCCACACTCTGGACGCTGGTGCCCGAGGCCTGGCCTAGCCTGGGGGCTAACTCTGACCTTCCTGGGGGCTAACTCTGACCTTCAGGCTGAGGCCTCTTGAGTCGGCGGTGGGGTGTTCGTGGCTCTGCTCCTTGGACACCAGTTTCTACTGGGAAACTGCCACCAAGGTTAGAAGGCGGGGCCGCCAAGAACCTTTGCAAAACGCCCCTGGATTAACCGCACTCTGGTCACAGGCGTCAGACGCCGTCGGGCTCGGCGGGAGGGGTGAGTAAGCGTCCCCACTGCGTGTGGCCCCATGGCTGCTGCTTCCTAAAGAATCGGAGCTCCGGTCTCGGCTGTGCTGTGGCAGCATCCGTCTGTCCAAGCGGAAACGGGACGGCCAGGGATGCCCGAGGACAGCGCGTGCCTCCTGCACACGCGGGTTCACGGCTCAGCCGCGCTGGTTCTGCTGAGCGCAGGCTGGAGGCACACCCGATCCCAGACCGTGTCCCCATCAACCCAGACACAGGGCCAGCTCGCTTCTGAGCTGAGACCCCGGTGCAGGCACATCCGCCGTCCGCGCTCCATTTATCCCTCTGATGCCCAGAAGCGGCGGGTTGCAGGGCAGATGCTGCGCCGATACAAAAGTTTGATTTCATGGACAATTGAACAGGGTCTCCATGCTGAATGAAACTGCCATTCACGGCCCCAGCTTTCTGGTTCTCTTAACCCACGCGGCCAACAACGCGACCGTCAGCCTGCAGCTCTGAGCCTGTCAGCGGCTTAGTTCTTAAATGCTGCCATTTCTTTGTATACACGGGCTGGGTTGGAAATTTAGCTGCAACAGGTGGGCTTCAACCCCAGGCTGAGCACATCTGATAGGAAAGAAGCCATGGTGTATCTGATCCCTGTTTAAGGCAGCGCACACGAGGAGAGGCAGGTCGAAAGGCAAAGGGTGGCCTGTGACGGGGACCCCCGCCCCAAGAGAAGCGGCTGCAGAGGCTGACAGGCTGTCCACACCGTGGTGGTGATGAGGCAAGAAGCGAACACAGGCTGGTGACAGAGTCAGCCCTGCAGGCGCAGCGGTCCTGCTGAAGATGCCGAAGATGCTGGCCTGGGAACATCCTTGGATTTTAAAACCTTGGGGAAGACCGAGTTTTTCCTTGGGTCCACCGACAAGTCCTGCAGTCCAAGACGGAGACGGACAGAACGAGTGGAGAGGGGGCCGGGGGGCTCCCAGGAGGACTGAGAGTCGGCGGGGAGGGTCCCCGGGGATGAGCAGCTGTTCTCCACCTAACCCGTACTCATCCCGGGGCTAAAATACATTATTTGTGAAAAAAGCAATACAGTGTCTGCCTGGAACCTCCTAAATATGCATTTCATGGCTGCTTTGGAGAGGAAAATATATTTACAGTTCCTTTAGTGCCATTCCCGGCTATTGTGTAAATATGTAAATGAGGTTTCCTGATCTATGCAGGAAACAGCCTCGGGATAATTTGTGTAAATAAATCATCTGCATATGCCCAGGGCACCGTCTCCACTGCCTTCCTGGGAGCCTAGCAACACCGACTGCAGGCAAGCAGGGAAACGGACCTCTGGGAGGCGTCCCGCGGAGTCTGGGGCTGTGTCCTCAGGTCCTCACTCGCCGGCCTCCCTCTCCGGGAGGAAGCGGGGGTCTGCGGCCTGCCAGGTGCTACTTCCGCCAGCGGGTGTGCGGTTCTGTCTCCACCTCAGGGGGTCAGCAGGACGTGCAGGGTGAAAATGCGGATGCAGCGGGGCCAGCAGTTGCCTGGCCGGCCGAGCCCCTGCCCCTGCTCCCTGCCAGCCCATCAGGCCACTTGCCTCTGGGGGCACGTTGGAGAGGTGGTGGGAGGGCAGACAGCAGGCAGCCCGGGGGCCCCGGAACCCCCCCCCCCGGGGAAGTGGCTCCGTGCCCCGCCCATCCAGGTAAGGGGACCCCAAGGCCTCTGGGCAGCCCCACCTCGATCAAAAACAACCCTCACCAAGCACCGCCACCAAGCTCCCTTGGGACACCACCGCCCCGCCTCGGGGAGGCCTTGCCAGGGAGTGCTGGTGACGCAGCGTTTCCTGTCACGGTGGCAGCGGAGATCCAGAGCCCCAGGTTCCAGGAGGTGTTTAAACAATGACAACCCATAAGAGCATATCGCCCGACTCGGAGGGGAGGGGTGTCCCCCAACCATTAGGCCGCAGGGTGAGTGGGTGGTGGCTCTGGGCTGTGAAGCTCTGAGACGGGAGGTCCCTGGAGACCTGCAGCCCAGGGGGAGGGGGTGAAAGCAGACTCTTCAGCAGTCACAGAAAAACTAAGGGTCCTTCTTCCAGGTCGTTTTCCTGCCAGGTCTCCGTGGGTCCCGTTCCACACCCTGGTCTCGACCCGCTGGGTCAGACCGCCAGCGGGCAGCAGGTGGCTTCCATCCGGATGATGCCGTGGGAGCCGCGCCGACGGTCCAGCTAGGGCCTCTGCCACCTTCCAGACTCCACGCAGCTGCGCATCCGCCAAGAGGCACCCCCATTCCCTCATCAGGGCAGATGGCTGAGCAGGGGCAACCGGAGGGGACGTTAACAGCCCCCCAGGAGGCCAGAGAGGCCACCCCCTGGCTCCGGGATGCCCCAGGTGCTCCCTAGGGTTGATTCCAGCCTGCGCCCGCTCTGGCTGCTGCTGACGGCCCCGCAGGCCCACCCCTGACACCAGGCACTCGTCTCTGAGTATGTTGGTGCGCTTGGCTGACCAGGCTGAAATCCATGGGGATTTCTTTTTAATTTTAAGCCAAACTTTTCACTTGAGATAATCGTGGCGTCCCACGCAGCTGCGGGAAACAAGGCAGACATCTCGCGTGTCCCTTGCCAGCTCCCCCAGGTACCAGCTTGTGCTTCTAGAGCACAGCCAGAAATGGATGCTGGCACAGACCCGAGACGGGGCACGTCCATCGCCCCAAGGGTCCCTCCTGTGGCCCTTTTATAGCTGCACACCCACTGGGGCCTTGAACTCCCGTCCGGGAGACAAGCAAGTGGGTGGAAGGAAATGACTCAGGAGCGAGGCTTTCTAGTTTTTTCTGGTGCCATGAACCCTCTGGCATCTGGCGCCTTGCAAGGACCCCGTCTCAGAATGGTTTTAGAGGCACAAACCAGAACTAAGAAGAAAACCACTTAGACGGGTCGTGCTCGTAACGCCTAGAGGTAACTGGACCCTCACAGCGGCGTCTGTCCTGGTTCCACGGAAGGTCTGGGTCATGCGGGTTTTCTTTGCATCCCTGTTAAGCTACACAGTCTCCGGAAGATGTGGCGGGAAGACGTGGGTTTAGGCGATGCCCTTATTCCAGGGCAAGTCCTCACGAACGCTGTGGGGGACAAGATCTAGCGGGGGCTGCAAATGACTTGATTTCAAGGTGAAGATGAGTGCGAATGACCTTGGGAGATACCTGCCCTGGCTGGACCGTCAAGTGAATCGAGCTGTGATTTTTCTTTTCTTTTCTTTTTTTTTTTTTTCCTGGCCATGCCCGAGTCATGCAGAAGTTCCCAGGTCAGAGACGGAACCTGAGCCACAGCACTGACAGCGCCAGATCCTTAACCTGCTGCGCCGCCAGCAAACTCCAGGTGAGATTTGTCCTGCTGGCAACTTCACGGGTTCTGCAATGGTTTCTGTGGTTTCTTACCTGCAGCTACGGGTTGAACTGTGTCCCCTTGAAATCCCTACGTTCCAGGCCTGACCCTCTGTACCTCAGAATGTGACTTTTTGGAAACAGGGTCTTTGGGGCATCCTTAGTGAAGACGGGCTCATCGGGGTGGCACCTCCTCCAATAAGACTGGGGTCCTTAACAAAGAACCAGACGGGAACCAGCCATGGCAGGAGGGCCATGTCAACAGGAATGCAGCGATCTGGGTGGCACTTCGGCCGTGGGCCGGACGCAGGGAGAGGCCCGGAGCGGACCCGCCCCACCCCCGCAGAGGGAATCAAGCCCACCAGCCCCTTGATCTCGGCCTCCCAGCCTCCGGAACCCACAGACGACACGGTTCTGTTGTTCAGGCCGCCCGGGGTGGGGCGCTTGGTTGCAGGCGCCTGAGCAAACGCACGCATTTATAAGACAAAGACGTGTTACATTCCGGCTAGAGGTTGGTGGGGACACAAACGGACTGCTTCTTGTCTAAGTGGACGGCCACCCACATCCACCCACGAGGCCTTGGTGGGCCTGGGGGGGCAGCAAGATGACCTTTGGGAGAAACGGCTCCCGGGTTTGGGGGTGGACGGCTCCTTCCTCCACAGCCGCAGAGGCCCAGACCTCGCAGCCTCTCAGCTGCGGCGCCCGTGGGTCTTGGAACGGGGCTCTGGGTCCAAGGTCGCCAGCTGAGCCGGGGGCCACTGTGGGGGCCGCTTTCTGCGTGACCACAGAGGCCTGCGGACAGCAGCCCAGGCCTGTCGTGGATTTGGGTCCCTCCGTTTCCACAACAGGCCAAGTGCCTCACTTAGCAGAAACCACCAGGCATGTTCGTGTGACCAGAAACGAGGAAGACGCCTCTGTCTGGATCCTGGACGCCCTCCGTGCGTCTCTGCAAACCCGTGCGGGTCTCCCGGGGGCGCTGCGAACGTCTGGAAGTGGTCCCAACTTCCCGCACACGTCTTTCTGAGTGACACTTCTCCGGAGCCTACGTGGGGAAACTCCAAGCTCTGATGCCTGCGGGGGTAGCGGGCCATCGGGGCAACGTCTGGCACGGCCTGTCTCACATGCCAGAGACCTACCTGAGGGCCTGGCCTCGATGACGTAGCCCGTGGTGGGCGTCCTGCCCGCACTGCCCTCTGTCCACTGCAGGGTCAGCTCAGAGGCCGATTTGGTGACGGACACATCTCTCGGGGATCCCGGGGAGCCTGCGGGACAGAGCAGGAGAGAGCGGTGGCCTTGGGCCTCTGGGGATGCCCCGTCCACGGAGGGGGACGCTCTGGGGCCACCTCTCCAGGCAAGGCTCCCCCCACCACCCCGCCCCAGGCTCAGCCCTGGTTTCTCCCCTTGAAAATCGGTGTGGGGGGGCTGACCCTGGCATCCTGGGTCCATCAGAGAATTGGAAGATGAGGCGTGGACGTGGCCAGGCCCACGCTGGCCCCGCAGCCCCTGCCCTGATGCCACCGCCTCCGTAAACATTTAAACAAAGGCCAAGGGCATGTGTAAAGCGGGACCTACAGGCTCCTCTTGTGGATGTGAAAACTTTACAATGTTCTCACCTATTTTATTTCAAAATTGAATGCATTTAATTTTTTTCCCCAGAAAACAAACAACACATGCTTAACACCTAAGAATTTGCTGAAGTTCCCGTTGTGGCTCAGTGGTTAACAAATCTGACTAGGAACCCTGAGGTTGTGGGTTCGATCCCTGGCCTCGCTCCGTGGGTTAAGGATTTGGCATTGCCGTGAGTTGTGGGTGTAGGTCAAAGATGAGGCGCAGATCCCGCGTTGCTGTGGCTCTGGCGTAGGCCGGCAGCTGCAGCTCCAATTGGACCCCTAGCCTGGGAACCTCCATATGTCGCGGGTGCAGCCCTAGAAAAGACAAAAAGACAAAAAAGACAAAAAAAAAAAGAATTTGCTCATCTGTATCAGGCAAGTCCGCGTGCAGAAGTTTCTGTTAATGCAGGCTTCTGAAGACGTCCCGGACCCCTCCCCAACAGTCCTGAGATGACGCCAGCCCTGAGCCGGCCTCTGCGAGTGTAGACAGAGCCCGCCCCCGGCACGCAGGAGCGAGAGGCCGGGCACTCACCCTCGGCCGGCCCGGCCGTGACGTTGGCCTGCAGCTCGGGCCCGTAGGCGATGGTCCTGGCCTGCACGCGGAAGAAGTAGGTGACGCCCTTGGTGAGGTCCCGCAGCTTGAGCCAGCGCTGGCCGTTCCCCTTCACGTCCACCGTCACCACCTTGCTGACCCCTGGAGCCGAGGGAAGGCAGGAGGGGCGGGTTCAGGGGGGGGCCCCCAGAGCGCCTCCGATGCCCACCAGGAAGCCGCTGGTTGTTAAGGATGTATTTCCCACAATTAGGAGCCGTTTAAGTGGTGAGAATGGCCACTTTTCAGCAGCGATAAGTGCAATTAGAGTCTGAGCTTGATAAGCGATGCTGACAAAGGGAAGAGCCACCCTTACAACCCCGGGTGGGGGCTGGAGGCAGCTGGTCCATGGCCACATCAGGGGCAGAGAAACCCAGCCGAGGCTCCAGGGCGGGCCCTGCCCTCTGGGTGTGTGTAGGGGGGTCCCTCCCCACCTGGCCCAGAGCGGCACAAAGCCCTGTGTCACGGGGCAGGTGACTTGGTGCATCCCGATTTCGGGGGAGAGAATGTGGAGGAAGAGGCAGGAGCGCTCCAGCCCCACTGCCCAGGCCACCTTGGGGCCAAAAGACCCCAAGCAACTCAGGACAACTTCATCCGCCCTCAGCCCCTGACACGAGGATTCGAGGATGCAGAGTGCCTCCATCCGGAGAACTGACCACACAGAGACGTCTCACTCAGGGACACGGAAATGGAGCCGAAGTGTGGCCCGTTGTTCTATGTTTAATCAGAAAGGAGAGATTTGACGTTTGGGGAGGCGGATACCCCATAAACACAGCACCTTCCAGAAGGGAAAACAGGGTTCTTTGGTAACACAAGTTTGAAAACGGCACGTGTGAACGGAAAGAGTTACAGAAGCTCTAGACTGCAGGACTTCTCAGAGCCTTCGAGACACAGATCTGTCGGGCATCGCTTGGAAGACAGAAGGAGGCGGCAACTCTAAGACTTACGACTCAGCAGCAGTTGTGCAGACCCCCCCGGCGTCTGCCCCACACGGAGAACAGGGGGGCCTCCCGAGATGCCGCCGGGGGCGCCTGCCCTTGCTGCGAACAGCGAGGCCCATCGGCCCCTCGAACCCCGGAGTAGCCTTGGCCTCAGACGAGCCCAACAAAGTGCGTCCTTCCTGCAAAGCGGGTCCAGCTCTCAAAGTCATCAAATTTCTCTAAGCCTACGGGTCTGCAGAAGACTTTCCAGCTGGTTTACTGTTTTCATATTACGCCTTTCATAAAGCATTTCTTCAGCTGAATTATTCTCTTCCAAATTGTTTCGGAGGGATTTTGGCTGCTTTTGAGTGATGAGAGCTTTTCCATAGAGAAGCAGGGCCGCGTCTGCCCAGAGAGCCCAGCTCTCACCCGTATGACAGGCTTCAGGCTTGGGGTCCACCGGTGACCAACTGCACTCATGGATTGTCACCTACGAACACAGCGGGTCCTGCCTGATGCAGCTTTCTTTGGAGAGCAGCCCCTTTTTGGCTAAAAGCTGCCTTCCTTCCTCTCAGAGCCCAACCAAACCCGGGTACAGGTTTGCGCCTGCTTCCCTCCCACCGGGAGGCAGGCCTGGTCTGGCCTTGCCCGCAACTCAGCCAGGTCAGAATCTTACTGATTTAGCCCATTTTAAAGCTCTTCCTTGCACCGCAAAGCCTCAGGGTGCAATCACATAAAATACTTCCACTTAAAACATTAAGAAAAACCGTAAAAATAGCTCTGCCATTGAGTGAGGTGCCCAATTCACAGCTCAGTGCTCTGTGGGGCTGGGTGCTCCCCGCTGCAACCAGGGAGCTGGCCTCAGCACACGGAAAGCCGGGGATCCGCCAGCACTGTGTAGACGCCGTGCTCTCTGTGCCCGTGGCCTGGGCTGCTGGCTGCCTGACCAGGAGTCTGTGACGTCCATCCAGATGCTGCACTGCCCAGGGCCTGGGTGACCAGGCAGCTGCCCCTCTCTGGGGAAGATCATTCCTTTACAACTTTTTTTTTCTGTCTTGACCACACACTTACGTGTCTGTATAGAAGCACCAGCATCATGTCTTGGGGAGTTCCCGTCCTGGCTCAGTGGAAACAAACCCGACTAGCATCTGTGAGGATGCAGGTTCGATCCCTGGCCTCCATCCGTGGGTGAAGGATCAGGCATTGCCATGAGCTGTGGTGTAGGTCGCAGACGTGGCTCGGATCCCACGTGGCTGTGGCTGTGGTGCAGGCCAGCGGCGACAGCTCCGATTGGACCCCTAGCCTGGGAACCTCCACATGCTGTGGGTTCGGCCCTAAAACAACAAAAACAAGCAAAAACATCGAGTCTTGGGTGATCGTCACCAGGGAAGCAGCGTCAGGAGAGAGTTACTGTAATTCCAGCCCCGGACAGAGATGCCTGCTGCTCTCTCCGTCTGCAGCCACACCTCTGGGGACGTAGGGTCTTCTGAGCCACACGAAAGTATGGCCACTGGAGTCCCCCAGCACTGGGTTCACGTTACCTGTTGGAGATTCCGGATCCAACAGAGAAGGGATGAGGTGGGCTTTCTCCCGAGACCCCCACCCAAGAGGCCTGCACACCCATCAGATCGCCAGCGACACTAAGGTGGAACCAGGGGGTCACCCAGGTGTGGGGACTTGGGGCAGCGAAGGCTGGGCCAGGCCTGGGGGCGCCGGGCAGCTGGACTCCAGCTCGACCTCAGCGAGAGTGGAGAGCTGTGTGGTGCTTCGCTGCCGCTTCACCCTCTCTGTGCTCGACTGCAAGCCTCCCTCAGGGTCGAGCCTTGTCAGCTGTGCCGACCTCGTGTGCCTGTCCGAACGCCCGGGTGCCCGAGGCAGAGGGGAGCCCCGGGCGGGCGCCGCGGACCCAGGCCGAAAGCAGCAGCCCTCCCCAGAGCAGAGGTCTCGTTACTTGTGAAAAGAGGCAAAGATAGGTGTGACCTGTGACCCCACTGCTGTCACAGAGGGGACAGCAAGCCCCTGTCCCAGCCAGAACGCGGGAGGCCTGGTGGCCTCTCGAGCTCCGTCTCTGCCGTTCACCACGTTCAGGTTCAGAAACACGAGGTCCCAACATTTCCCATCTCCTGGCGGTTAATGGCTCGTGCAGCCAGCTGCTGGGGTTCGACTCCCTTCTCCCTCCAACAGTCCCCAAGTGTAGGCCCTGGACAGCGGGTAAAGGGCGCAGATGCCACCTGCTCTGTCTGCAGACGAGGGGAGCAGCCGCCTGCCCTGCAGGGCTGCGGTGAGGACGGGGGAGAACGCTCGGGGGCAGGTGGTGAGCCCGGAAGGGGGTGGGGGCGTCGTCGCTGCTGTGCCAACACCGCGTCCTGGTCCGCATGCCTGGCGGGGTCGCGTTGACAGGAGCACAGGGGAGCTGTGTGGGCTGCTCGTGGTGATGCTGAGCCGCTGAGCCAGGATCCCGAGTGATGCCAACATGAAGCGGACAGCTGAGCACAACCCTGACGGCCCGGGAACCCAGAGGCGGGTCGTGCCCGGGGAGACGGGGGTGCGGGCGTGGGGAGCGGCCAGCAGCGATCCTGGCACATGCCTGCCCGGGTGGAGAACTCCTCTCCCGCAGCACAGCCAGGGCCTGCGAGGCAGCCATCCGGGCAACCGTCGTGGTGCCCGGCCTGCCTGGAGGCCAAGGACACAGGTGCTTGCCGCGGGGGCTTGACAGAGGGTGTGGGAAACTCGCTGTGGGGCTGGGACGGCTCCAGGGGGCCATCGCTCACCATCCTGGGTGTCCCTTTCTCACCGAAGGGTGCCAGGGGTTACTACCCTCGAAAAGGGACGGCGGCTCGTGGAATCCGTGTGTGCGGGGAACCTGGGGAGCCAAGCCGAGGTCTCCTGGGACTCGGGCCCTTCCTCCCCGCTGAACGTGCGAGAGCCCGGCCGTCTCTCTGGGGCTCTGGGGCTGGCACCTCGGCCACAGCCGCGCCAGGCCTCCTGCCCAGCAGAGCTGGGTTCTGGAAGGAACACCCCCGAGCGTGGCCACGCTCGATCAATGCTGATCCCGGGCCTCTTGGCGGTTTTACAAAATGTTTCCACATATCACCTCTACTGTTATTTACCAAAGTCCATCGATTTTCTGAGACATACTCCTTTCCCCTCGTGTTTCACGTCTCTGATTTGGGATGCAGCTCGGAATTGATGTTACGAGCGTGCTGGGCTGTAGTTTATTGGAAGCCTTTTTTCTTTCTTAGCACTTCATAAAATAACAATGAATCTCGCAGTCAATGGCGGTTTAGATTCGATGAAATAAAGTCCAGGGCTTAAATTTTCTTCTGCGAATCAACTCTCTGTTTTACTTGAATGTGCTTATTTTAAAAGGAAACTTTTATCACGGCTTTAAACGGAGAGCCAATATCGTTTGATGGGTTGGTTCTATTTTTTTTCCTCCTGGACATGAGATAATCTATAATTTTTACAGTCCGTCGGTGTCTACGACTGGGGGAGCCTGCCCCGGGCCCCTCCCCCTTCCCCGCACCAGGGCTGGGCACACAGTGGGAGAGAAAAAAATGCCCACTCAACCCTCGTGATGCCAACCCAGGAGTTGGGCAGGGAGGAGCACTGAGCGCAGGAACCACGTCCGTGCAGCGCTGGTGACAGCGGGGCCCTCTGGCTGGCGCCTTCCCGCCTCACCTGTCCACCCTGGTCCCCCCTTTGTCACCCCGGCTGAGGCCCATCCGGGACCCCAGCCCCATGGGTCCCCGCCCAGCCTCTCGAGCCCAGGACCTTCTCCGTGGTTCCATCGGCTGCTCATTGTGCCACCCTTGTCGCGGCTTCTCTCCGGCTCCTGCTTTGAAGCTCTGCTCCGCCTGCAGGGCCTCTGCTCCCTGTCGGTCCCAAGAAGCTCCAAGGTCACGGACGCACCTCCTTTTGTCCCCTGCATTGATGCTGCGGTTCCTTCACCCAGGGATCCCAGTCCTGTGTAACTGCTTCACTGGGGCCGCCTGACTGGCCCCCTGGCCTGCGGGACATCTGCTTTGCCCCCTCCTCCCAGGCCCCATGTGACGGAGCCCCTGCGGGCTGGGCGCCTGGTCCCTCCTGCCTCTCAGCCCGCCCCCAGCCCTCGCGGCACCGATCGCTGTCAGGTTGTCTCTGTGTAATTATCTGTGGCTCACGCTCCCTCCCTGCACTCAGGCAAGCAAGCATCTTGACTAACACGTGCGTTCCTGGATCCACAGATTCCAGCACCTGGAAGAGCACCTGGCACACAGGAGGTGCTTCATAAATCCTCGCTGGGTCAAGGCAGGAATGGAGGCAGCAGCAGAGAGGTACCCGGGCCGCCAGCCCTCTCGTTGGCCACGCTGCCATCGTGGCTCCAGCGTGTGGGTCCAGGTGGGCCTGGCTGGGGTTCCAGCTCTGGGCTCCCAGGACGGCCGTGTCCCAGGTAACAGGTGCCGGGCCGGGGCCCAGCAGAGAGCGCTGAGCAGAACGGGGCACGGGGTTCTGGCCACGCTCAGTCTGTCCAGCAGGCTCCTCCCGTGGCCTGGCTGCATAGACGGGGGGTGGGGGGCGCCGTGCGCCCGGAGGCTTACCTTGGACAGGCGCTAGGGGCTCGTATACCACACGATAGCCCTGCAGGATGCCGTTGGCCGCCGCGGGCTCTCCCCACGAAACGTTCAGCGTTGTGGAGGTGATTTCTGAGAACGCCAAGAAGCTGGGGGTCCCGGGAGCTGGAGGGACAGAAAGGACGCTCACTGAGGCTCTAGAAACCATCGGCTCACGTTTCCAGGCCTCCCCCAGGACAGAGCTCGCGTCAGATGGTATTGTCAACTCAGCAACGCCTCGATGCCGTGGCACGAACGGGAGAGGTACCGAACTTCCCGGGATCAGTCAGAGACTCAGACCCTCCTGAGAAGAGCAGAGAAAACGGCGACGTTCAAACACAAAGGAGCCCGAGAGGCGCAGTGACAAAGGCCTAAAAATGAATAAATGGGTGGGAAGGGAACAGGAAACGCGGACAGCGCTGCTTCTGGTGCATCCTGGAGGCTCCGTGGGCTCCAGGCCTGCCCTTTGGGGAGGGACAAGCTCTGTGATGGACAAAGCCTCTGTCCCCGCCTCCTGGGGGCCTGGAGGTCTCAGAGAACCCCCCACCCCGTCCTCACCTGCAATCTCACAGGTCCCCTGGCCTCCCAACGTCCCCTGGTCTGGAGTTGGGGGTCTAATGAGCCAGTGGAGCTGGAGGATGTTCCCGGCAGGTGCAGAAGGTGTGTGTCCAGGGGACACCCGCCTGCCTGGGCTTCACGGGGCGGGGGGGGGGGGCGGTGTTGGATAGGGGGTGTCAGCACCTAGAGCTGCCCTGCCCAAGTGAAGACTGATGCCCGCTGCCTGGCCAGGCTCCCCTCCGTGCTCAGAAATACCTGCTGCATCAGCCCCGACTCATCCCTGTTCTGTCCTCACCTCTGCCCCTGGGGACCCTTTGGCTCCATGACCTGTGGGGCCTCAGTGCCCTGAGCCCCACCGCCTGCTCTCGGCCCCACAGGGGCACCCACACCTCCCAGCTCAGTCCACAGCCTGAGCTTCCGGGGGCTGGACGAGGCCCTGCCATTTGGCCGTGGCCGTCTCCGGGGAAGGGGGCGCTCAGGAGCAGCATTATCCAGGAAGGCTGGTAGCTGGCTGAACCCGCTGAATGCTGGGGGGCCCTGGCTGGGGTGGGTCCTCGACCCTGGGCCCCAACCTCATCCTGCTGCCTTCAACTCCCGGGGTCTCCCAAGTGCTTCTGAGCTCTGGGGACCCAAGGCCCAGCCGCTCCCGAGAAGCCGGTCAGCCCTGTAACGCTCCCCTGGCCCTGGGGCTCTGACAGCCACCAGGACAGTGAGGGACCCGCTCACAACACACACTGCCAGCGAGGAGGCCACAGGCAGGGCCGCAGCCGCAGGGCAGCCCGTCCACGCTCACGGACCTGGCCTGGGCCCCAGAGATGGCCAGCCAGCTGCTCCCAGGGGCGCTCCGGCCCTGAGGCCCCGGGGGCCCACAGGGTGGCCCAGGCTCAACACGTCAACAGACCAGAAGCTCCCCCCACATCTGGACACGCTGGTGTGTGACCCTGATGAGAAGTCCCGAGGGACTAGGGGGAGCCCTGCTGGTTCTGACCGGGGCCTGGGTACAGACGTGGCCCTGATTCCCCCGGTGCTCAAGCGGACTAATGATCAGCCCGCAGCTCCACGCGCCGGGCCGAGGCCAGGCCCCGGGGAGCCCTGTGAGTCAAACCCAGAAGTGCCAGCCTCCCGGGGGTCTGGGTGACAGGACGGGCAGAGCCGAGGGCAGGGGGAACAGAGGGGGTCGCAGAACAGCCCCGGGGGCGGGGGGTGGGGGGGACCGGGCGGTCGCTCCCAGAGGGAGCATCCGCGAGGGGCTGCGGAAGGAACGCGCCGTCCTCCTACCGGCCTGGTGGGTGCGGCCTTGCCGGGGGCCGCTCCTGGGCCCGTCTCCAGCCGCGTTGAAGGCCGAGACGCTGACCAGGTAGCTGGTGTGGCTGCTGAGGTTCTTGAGCTTCACCGTGGTCTCCGGCAGGAAAAGCACCTTCATCTTCTCCGTCTCGTTCTGGCCGTCGGCCTCCCAGTAGTAGATCTGGCACAAGGAGCAAGGGCTGGAGCCGGGCATGGGACGGGTGGCACCCACCCCTCCAGGGCCTCAGCCTGCGGGCGGGCGGCCCGAGAGCCAGACAGACCAAGCCCTCCGGGGCCGAGCGGGGCTCCGCAGAGGCAGGGGGTGGCCGAGGCCAGAGCTGGGTGGACGGAGACCTGAGGCTGCTTAGATTGTCTAGGGATTTGATTAGCATCTGTGAGGCATTCTTCTAGCGTTGGGGCCTGCCTATGCCTAACGGAAGAAACCGGGGTTCAAGACGGGGTGTGAGGACGGAAGGGCGTTTCCTTCTGCTGTGGGAAGAGCTCCAGTGCTGCCGGTGGGGCCTCCGCCCTTCCCCAGGCCTCTGGACAGAGGGGAGACCCGTCACATCCCCCCCTGCTCCAACCTATGGACACAACACGCCCTCAACCTCTATCCTCTGCTCCCACATTCTGTTTAAGGCCGACGTGAAGCCTGGATCCGTGTGGCCCAATGCGCTGCACGTTAAAACAACCAAAAAATGACGTGGAGAAGAGCCACGCTGGGCTCGGCCCTGCGGGGGTGGCCCGTGTTTCTCCCGGGCTCTGTTTCCGCTCGTCTCATTTTTACGTGCTCGTGAGGGAACGTGACGCTCTCGTGCACGAAGGTTCGCTAAGGCCGTCAGAACTGCTTCCCTGGACAGCTGGCCGAGAACCACGGCCCCACGCGGGTGGCAGCCAGGCTGCCCGAACTCAACCCAGCCCCAGGACCCACCTTGGCTCTGGGGGCCTGAAGCAGGCCAGGCCATTGGCGCAGCCCAGAGCCTGGGGCAGCCTCCTGTGCCTGCGTGTCTGGCAGGGCTGGCGTGGCCTGGATGGGCGAGCCTTGCTTACTTCCCCCTGCCAGACACAGTCCAGCTCCTGCTCTCCGAACGGCCCAAAGGAGATACGCCGCCTGGACAGGCCTTACGCACTTGAGATCGGTATCCAAGTTCAACGTCTTTATCAGGAGGAAATTAGGAGGCGTGTTTTGGACACACAGAAATAGCACCGTGCCTGCAGGCTCACGGGATTTTCTGTTAGCTCATTAATCATGGGAACAGCCTTGCCGGGGAGGAAGGTATTTGTTTTCATAAAACACCTACAGGGATCATTTCTAGAGGGATGTCTAATTGGCGCCACAGTCAACAGGGCAGCCCCGCCCACAGCATCTGATGACGGATCAACGTGGGCTCAACAGACCAGACCGGGAGATTCCTTCTGGAGGGACCGGGGAGTTTTCACGGGACGGCCCAGGCTGGCTTCCTCCTGCCCCTGCCACCTCTGTGTCACTGTCATCACCTGATACTCTTACTGGACGTGCGGGGTCCCTCTTTCGGACCCCGCCTTTGGAATATTTAGTTGGTGTGGAATCCTAACAGGTTAGTGGAGGGGTTCTCAAAGTGAGGTTCCCAGGAACCAGACCCACTGGGGGAACTTGTTACAAATGCACATTCTCAGGCCTCGCCCTGGCCCTACCCCATCAAGAGACCCAGGCAGCGCCTAGCAGTGCCCAGGGCAGAGCTGGGACGGAGCCCTGTTCTCAACACCTTCCTCCACAGCAAAGACAGTGGAGCTCCCGGGGGGTGATGGGGGCCGGGGAGGGGTCTTGGCCGGGCCTGGGAGGGAGGGGCTGCTGGGCACAAACTGGCTGCCATGAACCAGGCCCCCCTCTCCCAGGCCAGGGGCAAGGTCAGGCTCAGCCCACTCCCAGCTCTGCAGCTGAGGGTAGGCTGTGCGCAGGGTGGGAAACAGGGCAGAGCGAGCCGGGTGGCAGCTGGGCCATGTGGCCAGGGCTCCAGCCAAGCCCTCAGGAACCGGGGCCTCAGGCCACTCATCCGGCACACAAGTGACCCGGAAGGAAGAGCCAAACCGTGCACGTGAGCGCCTTGCCTTGTAGCCCTGGATGTTCCCGTTCTGGCTCTCGGGCGGTGGCGGGTCCCATGTGACCTCCAGCTGGCTGGCGGTGAGCGGGTCCACCTGGATGTGCTGCGGGGCCGCGGCCGGGGCTGCGGAGAGAGCAGCAAGGGAGGGCGGCTGAGTCCGTCCACACGCGGCTCCGGATGCCGGCACGGGCCAGAGACGCCGCCCCGGACCGTCCAGCCCCAACCCTGGGATGACCCCGGACCCTTCAGAACCACGGCTTTGGAGGCACATGGTAAAGTCTGGAAGCTCACAACGAACACCAGTTACACTGAGACGCAGCAGAGCCCTGGGAACAAAGGTGGACACAGGAACCTGCGGGCTTGCGACTGAGCCAAGGGGTCAGGCCCCGGAGCGGCCGCAGTGACTGAGATGGAGCCGGAGGAGCGGAGCCGTCCAGGGCTCAGAAACGGCTGACGGTGCCGCCTTAGGGGCACACCCGGGGCCCTGGGGCCTCGAGGCCTGAGCCCCACTGACCCTGCAGCTGCCCGCTGCCACATTCATAACCGAGGGAGACGCTAAATTCCAGGTGGAGCTGGGGGAAAAAGGCGTCTGTGTTCCCACGAGGAGTTCAGGATGTGGGGGTAGGAAGCCGGGTTCCAGTGGAGCCGACGTCTGAGACACGGGACCGCTCCTCCGGGGACGGAGCGCAGGTGTCATGGCTCCGCCGTCCCCGTGGAGGCCACGGACGGCGTCAGACCCTGAGCACCGCTCCTCTGGTCCTTCCCTCCCACCCCGAGGGGGCCCCCGGTGCTGTGTCGGGGTCGGCAGGGATGCACATGCAATGGAAGAGGCGACGTGACCGGCGGGGTGCCGTGGCAGCTGCTGGGAGGCTGGGAACAGTGCAGGGAAAGCTCCTGCACCTCTCAGGACCTTGTCCCCTCAGGCCCACCTGCAGGCCCACCTGTCCTCTGCCTCCCGGGGACCACCCCCCACCCCAGGCTGGACCCCAGCAGCTCTGTGGGGGGGCCTGGCTGCTGAGGGCTGAGCACCTGCACCCTCACCTCCGAGGCTCTGCCTCTGGCCCCGGGCACTGCCGTGGACTCTGGTCTATATTTACAGGCCACAAGGGAAACGATCAGTCACCGTCAGCGGGAGACAGACCAGCAGGCGGTCTCTCCCTGGAGGGGCCTCGGGGGAGAGGATGACCTTGGCGAGCCACCCCTCCCCCTCGGCTCCCCCCCCCACCCCGGTGTAGACTAAAATAGTAATTAACACCCGCTCAGCCTGACACCAACTATTTATTCTGCTCCAACTGTGTGGCTCCCGTATTCCGGCTGCCCACCCTGCCGTTAATGGAAATATTAACAACACACACCAGGTTGTTGTGACAGATGCTCGGCCTCATTATCAGAAATTCTTATTTACCGCTCCATTAAACAACAGAATCACACACAAAAACAATTCAATCAAAACTAACTGGAGGAATTTTAACAGCCACATTAATAATCCAAAACATAAATAAAGTTAATGTCGCTTGCATGTTTGCCATCGGCGACGCCATCGCAAAATTACCGCTGTACAATTAAAAAGTGCGAGGCAACACTGGGCACAGCCATTACCCTGGTAGTGCGCTAGGACCATCTATGGGGTCCCCCCCACGCCCCAGGTTTCCGTCTCGAAGGCACAGCCAAACCCAGGGCCCGCGGCGCGTTGGAGGAAGAGGGACTGGCTCCGGGTGTGGGTGCCCACGGAACCGGCGCATCCGCCAGCCGCGGGAGGATTCAGGGGCCTCTGCTGAGGTTGGCACGTGCCAGGCAAAGCCCCCGGTCCTGCCCTGGGAGCTGAGCCACGAGCACTGCTGTCCCCAAGCTTGGCTGCTCCCACGTCCCCCGAGCCAGCCTGCAGCACAGCACCTTTCTGCTGTGAACTTACTGCAGGTAACAAAGACTTTTTGGTGGTAACACAAGCAGGGGAGACAGAAGCCCCAGTAACCAGGGCACAGCATGCCTGTCTCCAGGCTGACGGCTCTGGCTCCTGAGAGCCTCTGGGTCCCACGCCGACAGGAGAGCCTGACTTGCCGGAAGGACCTCGGATCACACCTCCAACGCAATGCCTGTTTGTCTTGAAGCCTGTTCCGTTTGGAAACGGATGGAGCGTCTGATGAACCTCGATTTTTTGTTCCCCCATCTTAGCATTTGTGGAACACAAATATCAGCTCAGAATGCTTTTTTAACGTGCATGAAATTAGCTTTTAAAAGCATGTTGGCCCAACGGTCCCTGGCATTTGCCAATAGGCAGACTGCCCACGGACGGCGCTCAAAGGCAGCAGGCGAGGTCCCGGCAGACGAGGCTATCGCACAGCTGTCACCTCCGGGCCTCGGCAGGCCTGCTCCTGCCCCTGGCCCTGGAGAGGGGGCTTGCCAAGGCAGTGACGGAGAAGCTTCTGGGACTTCTGGAGGCTCCCTGTACCTGACAGCAGCAGTGGAACGCCGGAGATTTCTAGAATCTTCTGGGATCCTGGCCAAGTGCTCTGGAGGCCCTGGAGAGCTGGGTGCCATGGGCTGGACCCGGCAGGCAGGTCCCTTGGAGCAGTGAGGGCAGCTCTCTGCCCAGCTCGCTCTGGCCCTGGGCAGGCTCACTGCCCCCGAGGTGCTGTCGGGCGTCGGTGGGACATGGGGCTGCCCTGACCCAGGATGAACTTGCTGGTGAGGGGGCGCTGGCTCACGGCCCCCCAACTCTGTGTCCTGCAGACCCCTCCTGCATCAGGCTTCCAGAACCTCTCCTGCAGCGAGGCAGCTGCCCCGGCCCTGGTGTGTTCAAACCGTGGAATGGTAAGAAACAAAGTCCCCAAGGCTGGGAGAGCATGGAGTTGTCGCCTGCCCTTCTCCGTGCGCTCACGACACCTGCTGCCCCTGGGAGGGGCTCCACCACCCTGTGACAGTCCTTCTGAGGAGTGCCACGTCTCCCCTTGGACGCAAGTTTGGCCGACGACAGGGCAGCAGAAGTGACACGCAGGCTACGTCCCTGCAGAGGTTTCCAGAATATTCTGCGGCCCCTCCCTCTCCCCCCACCCCCAGGCCAGCGGGTCCCACTCTGGGGCTGATCCTGCGAGAGACAACAGCAGGGAGCGCGGGAGACGGAGCCGGCCGTGAAGGACAGGCACGCGGGAGGAAGGAACACGGGTGGTGTTCAAGCCGCCGAGACGCGGGGTGAACTGGGGCCGCGGCGGGATTTGCGGAAATGTTTCTGATTATCAGCCCCCCTGGGCTGAGCGCAGGGGCGGGTGGTGTGGACGAGAGGCGTCACAGGAGTCTGAGGGCAGGGCCCTTCCCGGAAACGGAGCGTCCCCCTGGCTCTTCAGCGACGGGGGAACTGCACACGCGGCAGGGCCCCGGAGCAAGGCTCCAGGAGGCAGGGGAGGGGCATCTGGGGTCACACAGAGGGGCGTCCAGGGTCACGGTGGATGGAGGGGCGTCTGGGGTCATGGCAGATGGACGGAGGGGCGTCTGGGGTCAGACAGAGGGGCGTCCGGGGTCATGGTGGATGGAGGGGTGTCCGGGGTCACTTAGGACAGAGGGGCGTCTGGGGTCACAGCAGGCGGAGGGAGGCTGGTTGCCGGGGCTGCCCGAGGCCACGCCGGGGACTGCTCAGGCCAGGCTTTCACTTTTGCTTTTCGTAACCCAGTGATTTATTACGCGGCTGGAACAAGTTTTAAACTGATGATTTCAGAATCACTGCTAGTGTTCTGATGTAACAAAATAAGTATCTCTTCACAGGATTTTTAAAAAGTTACACATCTATCAGTTCCCTTTAATGGCACCAGCATTTCTCTGGGCGCTGTCTGATTTCCTGTCAAAGCGAGTAGGAGATTGAATTCTGGCTCGGAATTCACCTTCTCAGCAAACAAAGCCCTGTCGCCCTAAGTGGGGGGACTCCGGGTCTTTGTGCCTCTGCGCCCCTTGACACAGAAAGGTTTACGTGATGGCAGGGCCTCAGCGCCGTGGGGACAAGTGGGGTCTCGGCGCAGGAAAGGAGGGGGCAGACCCCCAAGGAAACAGGAAGGAGCCACGCCCGGGCAGGCGGGCAGCCCCCAGACACGGCTGTGAGTCACTGCCGCCCCCACACTGGACGTCCATCGCCGGTCACCCAGGATGGCCAGGCAGCCGCGAGCCCACCCACAGGAACTCCGGGTCCATAAATGAGGATTTCTGATGACTTCACAAAGTAATTTTTAACAAAGCTTACCACCGAAAAGAGTGAGACCACCTCAGACACATCTGTGCCAAACAAGAGGGCCAGGTATCGCCCGGCTCTCAACCCAGAGCCCCCGTCTGTCCCCATCTGGAGACAGACGCCATGGTGGTAACACCGGTGTGCGGCCGCTGGACTCCCAGCGATGACCTGCCAGTGGGATGTGCCAGTGGGATGACAACACCCAGGACGCTTCCGTCACGCCAGGGACCAGGTCACTCCTCCAAACCCTTCGACGGGCTCCCCTTATCCCAGCAGCCCGGGAAGCGGGTACTAGCCGCTGCCCCGCTACACAGATGGGAAGACCAAGGCCCAGGGACGTCCAGTAACCAACCCCCCCCCACCCCCCGCGGTCACACACTCGCCAGCTGGTGGCTCCAGCTTCGGGCAAACCCAGGCAGCCTGGCTCTGAGGCCGGGCTCCCCCCCCCGCCCCCGCCGTGTAGGATTCCCGGGTGGGGGCTCCGTGCGCCTGGGTTCCCGGAGCAGCCGGCTCGCCCGGCTGTGTCTTTCCTCTGTCACCTCACTGCGGAGCCGGAACCAGAAACATCGCTCAGGAAGCTTCGCAAGAAACATCAGGAACCTGGTCACAGAAACCGTTTGCAAAACAATCAATGCTCTGTACACCGGGCTCTCGAAAGCGTAGCTGGAGGTCAGCGAACTTGGCTCCGTTCAATCTCTTTGAGCCTCCGTTTCATTGGGTGTAAAACTGGAGTAAATACCAGACGTGGAGGGTTTTCGGGATGAAACGACACGCGCAGGGGAGGGCAGAGCCCGCCTGGCAAGGGGCACACGTGGTGTCCCCAGGCTCCTCCCCCGAGGAATGGCCCCGCCAGGTGGTGGGGGCACTGCCCCCATGTGGGCTCTGTCCCCGCAGAGACAGGAGGGGACTGTGTCACCACGTGCTGACATGTTGAGATGCCCATTGCCCTTGGCGAGTCCCAAGGAGCCTGGGTGCGTCACTGTGGCTCTGGCGGCCGCACTCCTGGTGCTCGAACCCTCCCTCGTGCAGCCCCTCCTCTAAGGGGACCAGCGCCGCGGGCAGGTGATGGAGCCTGGGCCTCCCTCTCGCTCGTGCCCCCAGCTGGCACCTCTCTCCCTCTCACCAGCTCCCTCTCACGAAGCCCCCGTGTGGCAAGCTGCTTCATGGAGAGGCTGCCTTGCCAGGGCCGCGGGGAATCCTCTGTCCAACTGCCCAGGAAGCGGGGCCCTGCCCACAACCACCAGCAAGCTGGGGAAGGGGCATTCCCATTACGCCCCCGAGGGTGCCACAGTCCTGGCTGACACCCTGTGAGAGCCCCAAGGCAGGGGACCTGCTACGTGGCGCCTGGATTCCTGACTCCTAGTCTCTGTGAGGTGACAAGGGCGTGTGCCCAGCCGCAAGCAGATGCTTTGTTACGCAGCAGCAGATAAGGAACACACCAGCCCGGTGCAGCGCCCAGCCCAAGCCCTCTGCACGCCGAGGGCGCCCAGGGGCTGGCTGGGGTTTGGAGCAGCCCCTGGTGTAAAAGCCGGATGTCACGGGTTCCGCGCCATGGACGACCCTCTGTGAAGGTCAGCACGCCTTCTTAACCCTCCCGGACCCAGAGGGGGGCCTGGCCCAGCGTATGCGAGGGGATCTAAGATGAGCTCCTGGCCTCCTTACGGGCGGGTGCGCCGGCGGAATTACAGACTTCTGGAGCCGTGCGGGAGCTGGAGTGGCTCTCAGGTGCCTCTCGCAAGAGTGGCGTCGCGAGGGCTCGGGTTACGCGTGTGGAGAGGATGAGGCAGGTGCAACCGAGGGGCAGCAGTGGACACGCAGCGTCCTCGCCACGGCGTTGGTCTGCCCGACACAGCGGCTGCTGTCCGAGGACACTGAGCATCCAAAGACCATGCTTTAAAAACAGCTGTTTCAATAGCAAAGGACCTGGAGGCCAGAGAGACTTGAGACTCAAAAGAACCAGCATGATTTTTTTTTTTTTTTGGCTTTTTAGGGCTGCACCTGCGGCATATGGAGGTTCCCAGACTAGGGGTTGAATCAGAGCTGTAGCTGCTGGCCTACACCACAGCCACAGCAACGTGGGATCTGAGCTGTATCTTTGACCCACACCACAGCTCATGGCAACGCCGGATCCTCAACCCACGGAGCGAGGCCAGGGATGGAACCTGCGTCCTCGTGGTGACTCGTCAGATTCGCTTCCACCGAGCCACGACGGGACCTCCCCAGCGTGATTTTCTTACTGATGTTTCCATGATACAGGTCAGTGCTGAACGCATCCAGCATTTGCTTTCGTCCAGTCACAGCTTTTGTGGACCCATCGTCACCTGCCCCATCGCAGCCACCACTGCTCACACCACCTCCTCAGCTGCACCGCTGCTACCACCCTCCGTGAGGAGAAACAGCTAAAAGCCACTCAAACCAACCAGCTAGGTGGCTTGCAACGGCTGCTGTTGTTGTCTCTGTCTGCAGAGTGAGCTCTCATCACAGCAAGACCCGGGTCCTAACAGACTGTGATTGGCCTGGAGCCCATGGGGTCTGAATAATGCAGTTCGGTCCCTAATTAACCACCAGCATCCTGTGCAGTTCGGATGGGCAAAATTCAAGCTGCAGGAAAAGCAGCTGGGTCTCATCTTCCTCCTGAGAAAACTGAGGCTGGGGGTTGGGGGGTGGGGTAAGGTACTCACCCCAGGATAGACTGGATCTGAACTTGGGTCTCTGCCTGACTCGAGGGCCCCAGCTCCTCCAGGGCAGAGTTGGCATGCTTTCCCTAAAGGGTCAGGCAGCATTTTAAGCTTCAAGGGACAGGCAGGGGCTGGGTTTGGCCAAGGCCCTCTTTGGAACCCGTCCTGTACGGCTTGACCCTGGATGGCCTCAGGCCCTTCCAGGACCCACACGAGGCCATCGCCCCTCCTCAGGGACAGGTCTGGGGTCTCCCCGCCTTCAGGGGCCCAGCCAGTGCCCGGCGCGGGGCTGCTCAGTGGTGAGGGCTCAGTCCACCCCGGGCAGGTCCACCCCCAGGGTTGGCTGAGAATCTGGCCAAGGACTCAGACTCCATCCAGATATTGGATGTCTGAGTCCCTTCCAAATAAAGCATCAGGCATCAGGACATTCTCCAGAACCTTCCTGCGTCGACGGAAACACAGTCATTAATAACGTCACTTGCCTACCGACGTAGCCTGGGCTCCCGTGTCTGCTGGCAAAGGCGGTGACCCAGGCGAGTTGTGCGGGGGAGCTGCAGATGCCCACCAGAGTGGAACGATGCAGGGAGGTCTGGAGGGTGGCTGGAGGGCAGACTGGGGCAGGGCCAGAGGCCAGAGGCCCAGCCTTGGGAGCATGTGGTATTCCCATCCCGCAGACGCCAGGATGCCTGAGGGGTGTGGAGAACGGGGTGGAGACAGAGGCTCCAGAGGTTTCCATGGTCCCTGCTGGGGGGGGGCCTGGCCTTCAGCTCACACCTGTGGGGTGGTCCCCCCTCCTAAGCCCCAGCGCTCCCGGGGCCCTATCAGGCCACCCTCTTTCCCGCTGGCCTCCCCCAGGGCTGTGTCTGGCTGCACTGCTGGTTTAGTCCTGGGAGCACCTGCGTTCCGTTTGCTTTTTCTCAGGCCTCCGTCCATCCCCCCAACTCTGCTCAGCACCCCAGTCCCCACTGTGCCCACAGAATGCTCGAAAGTCAACACAGTGCTTGGCCGGGCCCCCTCCTTCCGCACGCGGGCCTCACGGGGCGGGGGTCCTGGTACCAGGTGCAGGAGGGAGAGCCCAGGGGAGGCAGCAAAGGCCCTGATGGTATCCTGGGGTTCTCCCTGGCGTGGCGAGGGGCAGAGTACCCTGCGCCCGCTCACCCCCCCCCCGTGCCCCACTGCCCTGGTTTGGGCCCTGGAGATGCCCCCTCAGGAGACGCCGGGCTGCGCCCAGACCATGGGGCAAAGGGTATGTGCTCCTGGGATCTCCGAGCACCAGCTGCTCCTCTGGGAAGACGGAATGGCGACCGGGCCAACACAAGCCCAGTACCCGCAGGCTGTCCAGACAGCCGTCCACCCTGCCTGCTGGCCCGTGTGCGATTCTGTACCTTCACCTGGAGGCACCCCCTGCCGGCTGAGTGGCCAGGGGAGACTGGCATCAGAGACACTGAGAATCTGCCCACGGTTTTCAGCCCTGGGGCTGCAGAAAGGGAAGCCTGGGACACATAGATGAGTGCTTGGCTCTGCATGGAGTCCCTGAAACCCTTCGGTTAGAGCCAGGGCTCCCGGGCCGCCCTCACCTGCCACGAGGGGGCGCTGAGACGGCAGGCGAGGCGCGGGCATTTCCTCCCACTCAACCCGCCGTGAGTGTGAACCCGGAGCCCTTCCCAGATGGAGAACCCGCATCGCCCAGTGAGCCCCCTGGTTCCTCAACAAACAGCAAACCAACAGCTTCGAGACAGTCTGCAATCTGCTGAGGCAAGGCGCACACGGAAAGCAACCCAGGTGCTGCTCTGAAGCGGATACAGAGTCTGCACGTCCACCCTTTCCCCCCTGGGAGAACGTCGTGGAGCCGAACGCCACGTCCAGACGTCCCGCTGGACGCAGAGCTAGTCCTGGCTCCGGGGCTGGAGAGTGGAGAAGGCGCTTCCTCCTGCGGGCCGTGTCTGCTGTGCTCAGCCCGGCTCTGGTCGGGGGCACGCAGTCAGGACACCCAGGTTCGCAGAATAGCCGCAGGGAGAGGGCCGGGAGTGACACGGAGTCCGCGCCAGGAGACCCACCCGCTCCGGTGAGAGACGCCAAAGGACGGACAGGCCACCTCCTGGAGGGGACACGCGGACCGGATGAAGCCGTCCAGTCTCCACGTCAGTTCAGACTTCAACACCCTTTGATAAAAACGCCCACTCTTGTGAAAATTGGCCAAAATGACAGGAAAGGTCCTAGAACGATTGTGGAAATGTAGGGAAAAAATGGAAGGAGCGTGACTACGCACGGAAAATGTGCAAGAAAGTGTTAGAAGGCTGAGCGGTACCAGGTGGAACCCGAAAGAAGCCTCGGGCAGACGGGACGACACAGGAGGATTTCAAACAGGCTTTGGATCCATCACAGAGAAAGACCCAATCAGGAGATGGCGTCGGGGGTGAGGGCTTCTTTGGAAACAACTTATTTAGAAGCTCACTTGACACCAAGTTCCAAGATAAAATCCAGAGGGATGGAAGAGTTTCAGGGGAAAAATGAAGCCATAAAAATTCAGAAGACAGGCTGGGTGAATCTTTGCTGGGTTCCTGGGTGGGAAGCAGAGATGCAGCGGGTCTGAGGTTGGACCACACGGCCATTTAAACCCGATAAAACGCGTGACAAACAAGAGAAAAGTGCAAACAGGGGCCTCACACACGAGCAAGTGTGATACCCCTGAGAGATCAAGGGCTCTTAGGAATCAACTCGGCAACATGAGCAAATGCGCCATCAACAACCACGGGATTTCATCAGATGGGCCCTTTGAAGGCCCGTCTATTAAGACAAACATGAGATAACTTTTCACCGCATGTGAGAAAAGATTTAAAAACGGGGGCGAGAGGGACACGCCCTGAGACGTAAGGAGAGAATCAGAGAAGTGGTAAGAGATACGTAACAGCCTCCGCAGCAGCTTATCGGTAACAGCGGGACTCCGTGCACGTGTCGGGTGGTGGTTCCGTATCTGGGGGTGTAAGACACTAGGATGAGCTCCGAGGGGGTTTAGGACATTTCTCCACCTCCTGGGACCCAGGCACCCCCCCGCCCCACCCATGGGAGGCATCACCAGGCCTTGGCCCCTGTTCCCAGCGGAGAGCCCCGCCCACAGCCCCCTTCACACAAACACATGGGGCGCCGGAGACCCACGTATCCAGGGAAAAGCATTGTCTCAACTCCCACTGTGACCCAGTGACTAACTGCACCCCTGACACTTCCAACCCTGGGAGGTCACCGTGGATGCCCAGGGCGGCAAGCCCAGACCTGGCCCGGATCTGCCACTGCCAGGCCCCAGTGCAAAGGGCAAGAGTGGAGAAGCCCGCAGAGGCGGAGGCGGAGGCTCGAGGGTGGCCCACCCGTGCCCCGCAGGGGCCTTGACACTGAGGGGCAAGAAGAAGGCGCGCTTACGCCCTGGAACAAGCTGTCTGTTACACCCACGCGGGTTCAGCAGGAAGGGGCTGGAGGCAGGGCCCCCCCACACACTGAGGGAGGGAAACGGCACAGCCAGAGCCAGAGGAGAGGGGCTGGCCTCGGGGGCTGGCACTTTGGGGGGTCTGGAGACAGACGTGTTCTGACACCCCTGAGCCCCGAGAGGGGATGCGAACCGGAGGTGAGGGTCCCGGCCGAGCATCGCCTGGGGCTCAGCGTGCCTCAGGCTGCTCTGTGGGATGTGGGGATCCAGGCTGGGCAATCAAATGCTGGGCTTTCCAGAGCTGAAGCGGCTGCCCAGTGGGGCACAGGGACCCCCAGAGGCTGGATGACAATCCCAGCTGGACCCCCGTGAGCTGTTGCCAACAGCCCGGCTGCAAACCTCGGAGCAGAGCCCTGAGCGGAAGATTGGGGGTCCCCCCAGGGACTGAGGGAAGAGCAGGGGTCCAGGCAGACGCAGCTCGGTGTAGAGGGGACGGTGCCTCTTTTGGGGAGCAGCCTGGGAGGTCTGGAAACCCAGCCAGTCCCAGGGCAAGGGGCAGCCTTTTCCTGAAAGCGGCCGGGCCTCCAGTACTAAGCGTTGTGAAGGCCGAGATGTGGGCTCCTTTACAGGCCCAGGACGCTGGGGACACGGAGCTGGGCCTGGAGATTTCTCCGGGGGGCGGGGGTGGGGTGGGGGTGGTGGTGACTGGAACAGCAGTGCTGCTGAGGAACCCACAGACACGCCTGGGCACCTCTCCCAGAAAGTGCTCTGGCTACTTGGCAAACTTCCATTAGTGAGGCACAGACAGCGAGAGTAAATGCCTGGTCCCTTCTTCTGACAGCAGCACCCAGAGCTCCCCCGGGGGTCCGGGGATCCTTCCTCCCATGTGGTCCATGTGGTCTGGGTAGAGAGAAGATGATCCCCTGGCTTTGGGGACCTCAGGCCTTTGGCTGCAGCCTGCAGTTTGTGGATGGGCCGTGACCAAGGCAGGTTAATGGGAGCCTGTGCGCTGCCACTGTAGGTGCTGTTGAAAAAAAGGAAGTTCTTTCTGCTACCTGAAGCTACAAGACCACCTTAATGAAGAGCCATCCAAGACAGGAGCAAGCTGAGAAGAGGGTGGAGCCAAGACGGGAGCAGGACCAGACTGGGAGGACCCTGGATCCAGCCATGCCTGAAGCTGTGCCTGGTTGGGTTTCTGTCTCTTGCAAATTGGAGTTCTTACTGATGTATTATTTTTACCAATTTGTAATGCCTGGGCTCAGAAATCAATCTCAATGAGGAATCTCGTAAAGATTAACCTTTCTCTCTGAGATTAAACGGATTTAAACATTACATATTTGGGCTAGAGAGGACCCATAGGTCATTAACCTCTCATTGTTCTGTAGACGAGGCCAGATGAATCGAGCAAACCGCTCAGGGTCTGTCACTCTCCACTTACTGACGGACGCTGGTCCAGGCGGGTCCGGGACATTTATCCTGTGAGTGGGGCAGGCGAGTTGGGGCAGAGGGTCAAGGACCTGTGTCTCCTCATGCCTAGCCTGCAGCTCTCCCCTGTGCACCATGACGTGCAAGGCTGGAGCTCCTAGAGGTGAAGTGACTGGCCCCGTGTCACACAGCCAGAAACAGGCAGAGCGGACAGGTCTGCTCAGGAACCCGCAGCTCAGCTGTGTTCACACAAGTCTGAGCATTATGGGGTGAGGGCACTTCGAGGGCACCTCTGGGCTGTGGGAGGTGGAGACGGGGGTGGCCAAGGGGTACCTGGAAGCAATGCCGGAAGGGCTGGCAGTTGCCTTCCAGAACGTTCTCTGCAGCGTTATCACAGATGCCAGAGCAACGTGCTGGGTGGCAGAGAAGCCGGACCAGGCCTGCGTGGGGACAACCTGCATCCTGGAGGCTGGGGGAGCCTCAGCACACCAGCCTCCATGCTCCCGACCCGAGGCCCTGGGGAAGCGGGCACCCACACCACAGGGCAGAGCCGCGTACTCCCTCCTGTCTCTCTGGGACCCCTGGGACCCAGCATGAGTGTGTGTGAGTGTGTGTGCGTGTGGGGGGGGAGGCCTCCACGGGAGACGGACCCCAAGGGGAGAGGCGAGGGGGCTGCCAGCATCCTGCTTCAGGCATTGGCTCGGCACAGTGACAAACACCTCGTCTGCCTGAAACAACCCAAGTGTCCACCGATGATAAACCAGAGGCGGCGTCCGCACACCACAGGGGACTCCGACTCCCCCGAGAAAGGATGAAATCTGGTGCCTGCGACAACACAGATCAACCTGGAAAACCCGCTGAGAGAAGCCCGATGTGAAGGGGACATGAGGTCGGAGGCCAGGTCGATGAAGCGCCCAGAACAGGCAAACTCACAAACGCGGTCAGTGAGAGGCCGCCGGCCGCCGGGGGAGAGGGAGGGGCAGGGGTCTGCTGGCGGGTGAGGGGCTTCTGTCTGGGAAGACGAAAGAGGCTGGAAGTGCCCAGTGTGTGACGCCCTGGCTGGACATGGGGAGACACGGAGGCCGGCAAATTGCACATGAACTGCATTTTTCCACAAAGCAAGATGAAGGAACTAGCAAACCCAGAACTAGAGCCTGGAGCCTGCACGGGCCCAGGGTCGCCTGGCTGGCTGGGTGCGGCCTCCAGGGCCTGCCTGTCTCCCACCCAGGCTGCAGCCCTCTTCTCTGGACGTCTGCCCTGGCTAAGGCGGTAGCCAGAGCGCCCACGACCCCTGGAGGCTGGGACCTCACCTTGGAGGCTGGGACCCGGCCCTGGAGGCTGAGTCCTGGCCCTGGAGCGCAAGCTGACGGGCTGGGAGGGCAGGTCCTTGGATCCCCAGCTGGCCGGCCGCGCCCCTCCACCCAGAGGCATGACTGTCCCCACCGGCGACCCTTACAGACTGTGTGTGCCACGCTCCCAGCCACACGCTGCCTCTGTGGGCCCTTCTGCAGCGGGACCCAGCCCTCCTGGAAAGCCCGGCCCCCACCCCCGCCACTGAGGCTTGTGTAATGAAAGGCCGACAGGATGTGTGCTCCCCATTCCCTCATTCTCCCTGCTGCCGTGAAAACAGGTGACCTTTCCAGAACAATCCAGCTCAGCTAGCATTGGTGCTGTCAATGCGTTTATGACGACAACCTCTCCAAACTGCAAAAGGGCACCTGACCCTGAGCCCGGGACTCTGTGCTCAGAGGGTCTGCAGCCACCCCATGCCCACCCCAGTTCTGCACCAGCAACCCGAGTGGGAGCCCAAGGCCGTCGGCCAAACGCAGAGGACACACGGTCAGCGGGGTAGGAGCTGGAACGCCCTTGTCCTGAGGTGGCTGGGGAGGGAGGGCAAAGGTGCCCTGACCTTGACCCAGGACACCGCGTCTCCCAGTGGGTGAGCCCCGCAGAGGGGCCAGGCCCCGAAACAAACCCAGGGCCGCCCCCTCCCCAAAAGGGGTGCACGCAGGGATCCGGGGCGGCTTCCCAAGACCAGGGCGGGGCTGTTACAGGAGGTCAAGCAGACTCTGGGCCGAGGCCACTGCCCAGGCCCAAGGTGACAGAGACAGCAGGTGACAAAGGGCAAACACCCCCTCCACACACCAAGGTTCCCACACACCCGGATTCCCCCAGCATCGCTCCCCGAAAGCAGCCTGACGGCCCCAGATGCTACGTACCCCGGGGCTTAAAAGCAAGACGAGGTGGCTCACTCCGGCCCTCCGGACCCCTGCCCTGGGCGGCACCCTCTTTCCAGCAGGGACCTGGAAGCCTCCCGCCCCACCAGGAACACGCTGTCCCACCGGCAAGCTGTTCTCGGACGAGGGGGACGCTGCTGGCACCCGAGCTGGGGCCGCGGGGTGGGGACACGGGGGCTTACCGGCCTCGCCGACAAAGACCTCCACGGGCGCGCTGGCCGGGCTCTCGCCGACGACATTGTAGGCGGTCATGAGCACTTCGTAGCGCCGGTACTTCTTTAGATCTGCAAGGCGGTGGGACAGGGGTCAGCTGGCCCAGGACCGACTCCCTTTCTTAGAAAGCTCCCTCCGGGAGCCCGCTTGAGGGACCAGCGCCCCTGAAGAGCCGCAGGGGGAAGAATGTGGCTTCCTCGCACACAGAAGTCCACGGGGGGCCTGCCACCCTTTGTCCCGGAAGCACTGTCCCCCCGCAAAGTGACACGGGTGAGGCAAAGATGTGCCCTCTTCTGCACTGAGGAAGAGGCAGCAGCAGGCTCCTTTGGAGGAAGGAGTGGAGGCTCCAGGCCCCGGTCAGGGCTTGCCTTTGGCTAGAGTCTTTCCTTAAAAGAAACAACAAACAGGGGAGTTCCACTGCGGCTCAGCGGTAATGAACCCGACTACTATCCACAAAGGCATGGGTTCAATCCCTGGCCTCGATCAGTGGGCTAAGGACACAGTGTTGCTATCAGCTGTACTGTAGGTCGCAGACGCGGCTCAGATCCTGCATTGCTGTGGCTGTGCTGTAGGCCAGCAGCTAGGGCTCCGATTGGACCCCTAGCCTGGGAACCTCCATATGCCGTGGGTGTGGCCCTAAAAAGACAAAAAGACAAAAAAAAAATCAACAACAGATGGGGGCGCAAGAGAGACCCTGACATTTAAATATATATACAGCAGCAAGCCGAGGCCTTGCATTTCTAACAGCCGTGGCCTGGGAAGGAAGGGGCAGGTGAATCAGGGCACATGAAACCATGCAGGCAGCTTGCGATTCATTCTAGTTGATGTGGTAAGAGCAGCTGACCCGACCTTTAATCAAAACATTCTGGAAGGTTCTCCCAGGAGCGTAGCTCTCCTGAGGCCTCATGTGGGTGCCTCCCCCCCCCCCGAATGGTTACTGCAGACGCCTCTCAGGCAGCTGCTCAGGCTGTGGGGGTGCAGTCAATGGGACCCCCCAGGCCCTGCCCCATGGCTTCACGGCAGAGGCTAGGCCCTGTGGATGCAGACGCCAGGCTGGTCTCGTCTCAAGCCGGGTGCCACGGAGGGGAAGGGGCTGCTGCGAGTATACGGGACACACCAGGGTGGACACAGCTGCGTGGCCGAGGCCACCCTCCCGCTCTTCACAACCCGCGGTTGCCAGGCCCAGGCGGAGACCCCCAGGAGGAAGCCCCCGTCACTGGGGCCCGGCCTGCACTCAGCCCCTCCCCGGCTCCTGGGGATGCCACATCTGGGGGAGCATCCGGCCCAGAGGGACTCCCTGGGGAGACGGGGAAAGGATGACAAGTGATGGGGGTGCAGGGAGCACACGGCAAACGGGGCAGCCACGTCCGGGAGGAGGGACGAGAAGTCCCCTGGGCGCCGTGGGGGTGAATGGGGGGCTCTGGCAGCCCCAGAGGGCGCCCCCCCACCGCCGGGCCAAAGGAAGGGCCGGCCCCTCCCCCCACCAATCTATCCCCCTGCCAGCCCAGCCAGCTCTCTGCGCCCAAGTGAGCCCCACTGGGGCCTCAGTCCTGCTGCCCGCTGACACCACCCCAGCCAGAGGTCCAAGGGGCCGCGCGAGGACAGAGGGAGACCCTGGGCGCGGCTTCCGTGTGACCCCTCAGCCTCGAGGACGGAGAACGTCTGACCGCGTTACAGCTCGATGCAGGCACAGAGGGACAGACACCATGTGACCCACTTCCCCGAGGTCCCTGGGGGAGCCAGGTTCACAGACCAGGAGGTAGAAGGCGAGTGCCAGTAGCTGGTGGGGCGGGGGGTTCAACGGGGACAGCGTCTCAGTTTGGGGAGCTGAGAAAGGCCTAGAGGTGACGGAGGTGGCATCGTGCACGGAGTTAGTGGCGCTGAGCTGTGCACTTAAGGACGGTAAGACGGGAAATTCTGTCATGTGTCTTTTACCCCAAGAGGAGGAGCCAGAGAGGAGACGTGGCATTTCTGACTTGCCTTTCTGTCCCACACTCGACCTCATGTGTCTGTACATCCCCCCCTCCCCCAGCCTCTGTTTCTAGAACTTTCCTTTCCTGGCTCCCTGCCGGTTCCAGCATGCGGTGAAGCAGCATTTGGGAGGAGAATTCTAGAAATGAGAGCTGTTCCTCCCAGCTGGTTTTCACGGTCACTTTCCACGGACGGGTCAAGGGGCGCTGCCCCGTTGCTTCCGATCACGCGGCCCCTGCACGGCGCTGTCACTTACGTGTTAGTTCGTACGTGGTTAGCGCGGAGCTGCTGTTCACGCTCTTGAAGCTGCTCTGGGCTGTGAGGGGCCAAGCAAAGCAGAAGCGGGGTCAGCATGCGGGGAGCGGGGATTGCCCCTGGGACCCGAGCTGCTCCAGGCACCCTGCCCGGCCTGGGAAGGGGTGGGCCTGTGCCACCCCCTCCCCGATGAATCAGATCGCATGAGCGCGTGGCACAGCCCTGCGCAAAGCCGCTCGAGAGAGGACTCAGACCCGGAGACGGGCTCCCGCAGGTGCCTGTGCTCGGGGAGGACCCCCGGCTGCCCGGGCTGAGCAGACGACAAAAGGGACAGGCAGCTGTGTGGCCAGCGCGCCGATCGGCCCCAGCCTCTGAGCTCACGGCCTGCTTCTGCTCCAAAGCCCCGGGAGATGCCCATTGCTGTCTGGCCACCGGCAAGGGACACTCGGGGTGAAGCCGAGAATGGGGCGACAATTGAGCCAGGTCCTCGGTGGGGCAGGGGCCAAACTGCAGCCCCGAGACCCCAAAAGGGGAGGTGAAGGAGGAAGCAGGGGAGCTGCCTGTTTGCCCGTGTGACCCGCACAGGGATGGGAGGACAGGTGCACGGAAGGCCCAGAAGGCCTCTGATTCAACAGGCGGGGCCCCCCCACCGCTCTCGCCCTGACTCGGCACAAAGTGTCAAGGGCTGAAGTGTTTTCTGTGATGCTGTTGGGGACGCCAGGACAGGAGAGGCCTGGGAGCCTCCTTCTGAGAGAGGAGGGCGAGCGGCAGTCTTCTCAGAGCGCCAAACCGCCTCCGTGGCCGTTGGAAGGACAGTCAGGGCCTGGCCCGGGGCTGGTGCAGCGCAGGCTGCACAGACGCATCAGCCAGGAGGGGAGAAGCGGGGCTCCACACAGCTGCTCGTCCTGGGACCCCGGCCCCCAGACCCGCTCCATCAGGATGGCCCTGCTGTCCCGGAGCCCTGGCCGCTCCTTCTCCCTGAATAAAATCACGGCAGACAGGCCACCACCTTCCAGCTGCACCCCCACCCCCCACAGGGAGCACCCCCTGGCCCTCCCTGAGCCCCCACCTCCTCCTGCCTCCCCCCCGCCTCCACTGTCTGCTGGGCCCTTGTAATCACGCCTCTCTCTTCACATCCTCCGGGCAATCCTGCCACTCTGACCACCAGCTCAGATGGCTCCTCCTCCAGGCAGCCCCCCCAGATGCCCCCTCTGTTCACCGCACCTCGCTGTGTCCTGGGCTGTGTCCCTGGGGTTGGGAGAGCGGAGCTGCACCTCCTCGGGCCTCAGAGCAGCCCCCTGCCAGGAGGAGGGCAGGCCTCACCTGTAAGCTCGGCCCGCAGTGCCAACGGCGTCTTGAGCGTCTTGGACTCGGTGGCCGAGGCCCCCTCGTACTCCAGCTCCCGGTAGTAAATCCTGTACCCCTGCAGCAGGCCGTTCAGGCTCTCGTCCCTCGGGGGCTGCAAAGGACACCACAGTCAGGGGACCACACTTCAGATGTAGCCAACCGCGCACTGGTTCAAACAGAGGGTTTCCAGCTTTTAGGAAGCAGGCAGGTGTCACACTGAGGAGGAGGGCAGGGGACTCGGGCCCAGAACCAGGGCGAGGGTTCCTGCTGCCTGTGTGTGGGGACAAGGCCGTCTCATCCACGTCCAGCCTGAATACCTGAGCCCCAGGCCAAGGGTGGGGACCGTGGCCCAGGTCACTGCTGTTCCCGGTAAATCCAGGACCCCAGCAGAGCAGTAGATGCGACCTGGCCCTGCCTCATCAGCCGGCTGGCCCACCCCGTCCCTTCCGTCATCACCCAGGCTTGTGGCCGTCTCACCAGCCCGCACAGACCCCTCCACATGCGGGGGCGTCCCCTCCCTGCAGGACTCAAGCAGAGCTGGAACCCACCCCTTCTTCATGAAGCTAAGATCATTTTTTAGACATAATGCTATCGCACCCTGAATAAACATAACTTTGACATGAACTGAGGAATCAGAGAGGTTGTGTGCCTTGCTTTATTGTGGGGGTTGGAACTGAACCCTCAATATTTCTAAGGTGTGACATCTGTCCCCATGGCCCCTCTTCCTGAGTGCCCGCCCTGGACCCCCGCAGGTGGAAATGCTGTGAGACCCCTCACAGTCACAGCGCTAATGAGACACAGGGGGGGTGGGCCAGCACGCACGCGTGGATCCAGGTGGGGCAGGTGATAACAGAGCCCCCGGGGTCCCCGGCCACAGGCACGTCTGTCCAGGACCCTGTGGCTGAACCACCACCCTGACCGCTTTCTCCAGCAGAAAGCCCTCGGCCCCCTGGCCCAAGAGTTCCCTAAACGAAACCCAGACAACCGGGGAGCCAGGACCTGGGGAAGCCAGGAGCCCTCAGGAAGGGAGGTGAGAACAGGCGTGAAGCCCAGAGGTCTGACCGGGGCAGGATGGAGGGGGTGCTATTTTGGGGTGTGGTTTCTGTTTATTTTACAATGGGTCCCTTCCTGCGTTTTGGTGGACAAAGCCCTGCCATTGGAGAGGCCAGGAAGCCCCGTGAGGCCCGGCGTCCCAGGCTGCCCTTGGCTTCCTCCAGCCTCTGGGTCGGTCCTGGCGGCTGCCCGCCCCGGGGACCACAGGGTCTCAACCTTCCCTTAAAACAGGGTGCTGCTGGCATGGCTTTTATTCCGATCCCTCCCTTTGGAGTTCACAAAACTGTTTTCAGAATAGCTTTTAGGGTTTTTTTTGAGGGGGGGGCGTACCACCCTCCCCTATTTAAAAATTGGCTCTGTGTGGGGCAGGTCAAAGCCGTATTACTAGTTGGTGCCAGAGACAGCGGCCGTGCTAGTGTCCCATTGCAGACACGGAGGTGGAGACGAAAGCCTGTGTGTGTGTGTGTGTGTGTGTTTGTGTGTGATGCACACACGTGCAGATCTAGTCCTAAGGTTGGAAGGCGGACACTGGCCACCTGCCCCTTTGACTCTAGTCCTGGCTTTCCTGTTGGCTACAGTTGAGACAAATTAAAGTCCTTATTCTGCAGGGCTTCCTTCTTCTTGTTCTTGAATTCGGTTCTTAAAATGTTATTGAAATGTAGCTGATTTACAATGTTCCTTTCTGCTGTACAACAAAGTGATTCAGTTACATACAGACACATGTCCCCTCTCTTTCAGATTCTCTTCCCACGCAGGTGATCACGGGATACTGGATAGAGTTCCTTGTGCCACACAGCAGGTCCCCGTTGGCCAATCGTTCCATAGACCTCAGTGTCATGTGCCAGTCCCAACCCCCAGATCTTCCCTCCCGCCCCCCCCCGTCCCCTTTGGCGACCCTAAGTTTGTTTTTAAAGTCTGTGAGTCTGTTTGTGTCTTGTAAACGAGTTCATTTGGAACTCTTTTTTAGATTCCACATGTAAGTGCTATCACACGACATTTATTTTTCTCTTACTTCACTTCGCATGGTAGTGCTCAGGTCCACCCATGTCGCTGCACATGGCGTTGTTTCACTCTTTCTGTGGCTCAGTAATATTCCACTGTATACAATGTATCCCAGCTTCTTCATCCATTCCTCTGTTGATGACAATTGCGGTTGTTTCCACGTCTTGGCTGTTGTGACTATTGCTGCTACAAACACTGGGGTGCATGTGTTGTTTCAAATTTTGGTTTTCTCCAGATAGATGCCCAGGAGTGGGACTGCTGGATCCTCTGGTAGTTCTATTTTTAGGGTTTTGGAGGACCTGCCATACTGCTTCCTGCAGTGGCTGTGCCAATTTACATTCCCACCAACAGGGTAGGAGGGGTCCCTTTTCTCCACACCCTCTCCAGCACTTACCCACTGCTGACTTTTTGCGGATGGCCACTCTGACGGGCGTGAGGTGGTACCTCATTGCAGTTTTGACTTGCATTTCTCTAATGATTAGCGATGCCGAGCATCTTTTCACGGGCCTTTTGTGCATCTGCGTGTCTTCGCTGGAGGAACGTCTATTTAGATCTTCTGCCCGTCTTTTGACGGGGTTATTTGGTTTTTTGATCTTGAGCTGCATGAAGTAGGGCTTCCGCCAAACCCAGCTATTACCACATATAATAGGGTTTCCTTTACCCGTCTCGTAGGGAACACAATGGTTGGAAGAGCTAGAGGAGTCCAAGTGTAAGAAGAAGACGAAAGACGTTTCTCCACCCTGGCATCTGAGCTGCGCTGCAGGTGCTCACAGATGCAGCCCCTGGAGGGCAGGGAGCCCCCCAGCCCCCCGAGTCCCTGGGTACAGGTGGCAGGGTGGAGGCCCGCCAGGAGGTCAGAAGAGCTCCTCCATTGCAGGGGGGGAGGAGAGAGGAGGCCTGCCTGCACCCCATCCCGGGAGCTCAGTGCTGGTCTGCAGTGTGAAACAAGAGGATGCTGAGCCCTGCCTGGGGTCGGGGGTGGGGTGGGGTGGGGATGCGAGTACAGCTTTAGTCCCAGCCTTGCCTTCTAGCACTTACCACTCACCAGCTTCACCAGCTCCCCTGAGTTATGATACAGGACGTGGCAGAAAGGGAGTGCTGGCTGCAGACCAGAGCACCAGAGAGAGTAGTAGGGGATGGGTTCCGGAGCTGCCCCTCGAAGGGGGAGAGGCTCTAGGGGGAGGAGAGGCTGGTGGCAGAGGCCGTGGCTGTATGGGAGTGGACCTGGGTGAGCGGGCACAGGGATGGGAGGGGCCGAGGCAGCAGGGGGCGGGAGTCACCCAGGGTGGGCACCAGGACTGAGTGGGGATGGGTGGGTCCTTGCCGTTGTCCACAAGGGCAGCCCCCCAGGATGGGCTGGACCCGAACTGCAGGGGGAGGGGCTGAACCCGCTGTCAAGTCCGCAGGAGCCTGTTCACCAGCAGTTATGAACCCGCCCGGGTTTGAAGACAAGCCGCGGGGGCTTCTGCTCCTCTCTTGTGACACTGTGCCCTGCATCCAGGCTCGGATGAAGCCAGCGTGCGGCCAGCGAGGCCCCGGGCCCTGTCTGTGTGGAGGGGGCGGTGGGGGGGTCGTCTTGATGATGAGGGCTCCCTCTCTGGGGTCCGAGCGGAAGAAGGCCAGCAGCCAGAGCAAACCACTGTCTCGAGGGCCCAGCCCTACAACCTCACTGGGTCCCCTTCCATCCCCCGCCAGGCGCTCCGACCTGGGCCGGAAGCCTGCAAAGGCCCAGGCCTGACCTGCAGACACACAGGTAGAGGTGAGGCTGCAGGGCGTTTACCTTCAGGGAGGGGGGCTGGGGCGGGAAGGACGCATCCAAAACTATCCAATAGGCAGGACGTGGGGGCTTTGGGAAAACAACCGTGTCCTCGCGGGGGGCCAAATGTGGCTCTGGACCCCGCAAACAACTGGTCCCCAGCCTGTGTCCACACAGCCGGCAGCTGGGGTGTGGAGGGAAGTGCTGGAGGCCAGGGATGCTGCGCAAACACATCCCGCCGAGGCAGAGAGGCTGCTGCGGGGTCGAGGAGGAGGCCGAGCCCCCAGCCCACCGCACACCTGCTGCCGGCCAAGGGCAGGTCCACATGAGGCCACAGGGCCTACCAGAGCCCCCACAGGAGCCGTCCCAGCCCGGGGGAGGGGGCTGGTGGCCTGCCACAGCCCAGGCGGTGGCCTCACGGGGCGCGCCCTCATGATCCGCGGTGGCGCCCGGCCGGGGCGGCCTGCAGGGATTCTGGGTGGGGCTTCACCACACTTCCTACACCTGAGCCTGGAAGAAACCTGTCCCTAGCGAGAGGCCTCTACGACTCTGGACGTCCTAGGAGGTACCAGCAGGGCAGCGCCACGTGACACGCAGAGTTCCAGAAGCAAGGGGCCCGTTTAGGCCCTGGCTCCGCAACCGCTATGCGGGGTGGGCTCAGGCTGGCTGCCCAGTGCCTGGGCTCAAGCCCGTATCCAGTGCAGGCGGGGCACCCAGATGGTCTCGAGAGGATTTCCAGACCGGGAACAGCGGCTCCCTTCTCGAAGCCCTTGGCCCTGATGACGCTGATCCTAGATTGTGACACGTGCGTGCCCCCGGGGGCCAGACCTCGGCTGCGTCTTGGTGCCCTCTACCTCCCCAGGGCACCTCGGACAGGCCTGGGACAGCAGGCGTTCCAGCGGGCTGGCGGGAGAGAGCCGGTAGGTGGAGGTGCCACCGCCTCCGGGTGAGTTCACCTGATCAGCCACCTGTCTGCGCAGATGCCTGAAGGAAGTGGGGGCCCCTCCAGAAATGCCTTCGGTCTGCCTTCTGTGCAAGAGAAATTCTACCAGCAGGCTCTTTGGGGGGCCGGAGTGTTTTCCCAGTGTTCGAAGCCCCTGTTAAAATGCAGGTGGCCTGGTCAGGATGCACCTGGCCCTGACCAGGAAGGGGACCAGGAGCTGGGATGGCGGGAGGGCGAGGGCGGCAGGCTCTGGAGGTGGCAGGGTTCAGGAGGGAGGGACCCAGGGCTGGGAGGGGGCAGCACTCCCACCACGAGCCTCACTCCTGGAGAGCCCTTGGGGACAGGCTGTGCTGGGTGCCGCGGGCTTCCCCAGACAGGACACGTGGAAGGGGGGAGTTGGGCGGCTCCACTTGGCTCCTGAGGTGGCGCGGAGAGTAGAGCAGAGCTGGGTCCCAACTGCTATCGTCCTGAGGTCTGAGCCTGAGACTTCCCAAGACGTCTGCTTCCCGGAGGGCAGAACACAGATCCCCTCCGATGCCCGTGGCATCAAGTCCAGATGTGTCAGGAGGACCCAGGGAACCTGGCTCCATCGCACCTGCCTCTGCAACTCGGCAGCCGATCCCAGGGGCTGTCACGCCCTGAAGCCTTTGCTCCGGCTGCCATGATGCCTGGGTCCTGGTCCCCCTGCTGCTTACTGGGGGAGGACCGTCCATCCTGTGACCTCCCATGCCCTCTGGACAGAGTCGGCAGTTTCCTAATGCACACAGCACCCAACACCTTGATTGGAAGTTTCTCAAGCCCTGGAATCTGTCCCGTTGGCATCTGGGTGCTCAGCACCCAGGCTGGAGCTGGTCCTCTGTGGATGGACAACGGTGCAGGTGGGGAGGAAAGGAATGAAGGCCAGGACGTGTCCCAAAGAGGCCCCTCTGCCTCGTCCACTCTGCCCAGGTGGCCACGACGCTCCTCGTAGGAGAGCAGCCCTCACGGCACCGAGCCTCCCTGGCCGGCGTCTGCAACCTGTCCCTGGGACGTTTCCCTGGCTAGCAAACGGCCGCAAATCCCCTCACAGAACATCCACTGCAGCCACACAAAGGGAAAGGCACTGGAGTGACAGACTGTGTGACCCACTGGAGGTTTCCGAACAGCCAGCTGAACGGGTGTGATCAATTCAGAAACGTGGACGCCCGTCGTGAGCGGCCCTCAGTGCAAACACAGAGCCGCCGCTGCCTAGAACAGACTCGTAAATCCTTAGATTTCAAACAGCAGGGGAATGAAAGGCACAGATCGATTATCCTCCTAGGAAGAATCAGATCTGACAGAAGGCCATGGGGGGGCCCGTTCACATAGGTCAGTGGCCTTGAAAGGACAGGCGGTGTTTGCATTTTTAAACAAATTAACTAAAAAAAAAAAAAAGGCTTACAGGTGAAACAGTCCATATGGGATGCAAATCTATAGTTAAACGTAGTCTCTTTGTTCTGTTGGCTCTGATTTAGCAAATGACTCATAATTTTAATTTTACTTCAATTGCCAGGCAGTTGACAGCCATTTATTTCCACATTGCATCATTCTGGCCATCTCCTGCTCGGGGTTCTTGCAATTAGTTCATCTTCCTGGGCTCAGAAGGGGGACAGCTGATGGACACACACGCCAAAACCCCTTTGGTGCAGCTCTCGCCGCCTCAGTGTTCCAACCGCAACCCAGGGCTTGGAGCCCGGTGGCTGGAGGCAGGAGAGCCAGGCTGGCAGCCAGCCTTCGTCCACAGCCACTGTTTGGTGGTGAGGAGATGCCACAGCCCTGCGCATGGCCTCTACAGAACAGGTGCTCACCTAGGCACCGGGCAGTCAGCCCCACGGCTGCAAATAAAGCAGGAACCTGGCAGAATTCAGCACGGGCCCAAGGACACCCCCTGCTTTTGACTGACCACGGCAGTGGAAGGTGGGAAGCAGAGGTGCCTGGGACCTTCGATTTCCATGCTGAGTGTTTCCAGCTCCCACCAGAGGGCCTGATGGAAGTCAGGAGTGTGGAGGCCGAAGGGGCCTTGCATCTGAGACCTCGCAGTGACCTCAGGGGGCCTCTGACCTCCTGTTTTGACAGTGGAGGAACCTGGGGCCGGGGAGGCCGGTGGGGGGCAGAGACGTGCACAGGAGGCTGGGCCCATCCTGTCCCAGGCCCGTCCTGTCCGGGGCTCCTCGCCCCGTCGGCGGCTTCCCCATGTGGGGCCTGGCTGATGCTTCCTGGGTCCCCACGCTGTGCCCAGGCTCCAGTGAGGCTGGAAACGGCAGAGCCGCCCAGCGCTGAGTTGGCGGCTCCCCAGGAGGACACCTGGAAAGGCCTCTGATCACCTTTGACTTTCCCACCCCTGGGCGCTGTCACTTAGCCACAGAGAAGAGGCGACGTGGCCCAGGAGGACTCGGCCACCCCCTGAAGGAGCCTCTGCCCTCTGAACAGAAGCCCAGTCCGTCCAAACCCTGAGCTCCTCGGACAAGCGGCCATGTCCGGTCAGGCTGAACCCTATGAAACTGCCACTTCTGTCCTGCAGACCTGCTCCGAGGTCACACAATTCCACCTAGGACGTCCTCGTGAGGCGCAGCTGCAGCTCCAGCGGAGGAAGCAGGAATCTTCGCTGGTGTGGGGTCATCACCTTCGCAGTTTAGGGGACACGGTGGTTCTTCCAACACTCAACCCTGACCGTCTGGCCCCGAGGTCTCCCCAGCACCTCTGGCCCCGCTACCTTCAGGCTGACCCTTGGCCTCCGCCCACGGCGGCGGGGGGGTCGGGCGGGGGTCACACTCTGTTCCCCATGTGGCCAGGGCAGGACCCGTTCCCCAGGGCCCTGTGGAGGGTGCTAGGAGAAGTTCCCTGAGCGGCCACCCCAGGATGGTGGCCCCCCTTCTGGACGCAGGACCTGCCGCCGTTGGCCAGAAGCCGTGGCCACGCTGCCATCACTGAACCTTGGCCCAGCTCCGCCCTGCTCCTGCCCCAGCGCCCAGGCCCCGCTGGGCTCGCGCTCCCTGTGGGCCTGCCCCTTGGTGACTTCTGTCCTCAATACACCTCACTGTGGGCAAGAGTGACCCAGAGCGGGCAGTGAGGGGAGGACCGCGTGTTCTTTCAATGTCACCCAGGAGCACCGCTGACGGCCCACCGAGGTCGCGGCGCTATTGCGAAGGATGTGCCTCCATTTGACCAAAGACTAGGAATGAATGAAGATGCAGGATCCTGAGGCTGCCTCGTCCGGTTTCAAATAATCTCTGCTGAACGATAAGCCTTCAGGGCGGGAAGAAGTCTGGCCCTAGAAGCCCTGCTCTGCCTGCACCTTTCCCGAAGCCTGGAACATTCAGCCTGTCCGGGCCTGTCCTGCCTCCTGAAGCGCAGAGCTCCGGGCACGCTGCGTGTCGCCACAGCCCTGCTTCCCCGTCTGGGATGTCACGCTCACGGCCTCCCGCACGGGGCGCAAGGCCACCCGGGCTGCTGGGGTGTCCCCTCTCCCGCGCTCAACCCCGACACAGCCCGGCAGGTGCCAGCTGCCCGCGCTGCCGCAGGACCGGGCACCACACGACGCCCTGGGAGTCCCGGCCCTTACCTGCCATTGGACCAGAACAGACGACGTGGTGTGTGGCGTCACGGAGACGAAGCTTGGAGGCTCTCCCGGAACTGCAGTCCAAGGAAGGAGAAAGTGGGGGTGAGCGGGTTCTCCTGTGCTCGGCGGGCACTGGGCCAGCTCCCCAGTGTGGGGAGGAGGCAGGGCCAGCTCCCTGGAGCCTGGGAGGCCCAGGAGCCAGCATCGGGCCCCCGCATCCCAGGGATGCCCTTCCCCCACCTGCCAGCTGGCGTCCAGGAGAGAAGGTACCCAAGCCTATACAGGTGACCACAGACTGTGTCCCCTGACAGAGCCCCCCGCCGAGACACACAGGTGAGCCTGGATCACCACGGGGGTTGCTCACACCGGTTCCCAGGCCTCCTCGCCTCCGCCCCTCCCCGCCAACCCCTGGAGAAGGAGTGTCATTTTTTGAGGCATTCAGATCAGCATGACTTCTGAACAGGAAGGACCCGTGACCAGGCCAGGCCACAGTGCCCTTGGCTTGAAACACTGATGTCACTATCAGGACAGCTGGCTGACCTCCACTGGCTGGAGGCACATCTGCCCTGGTCTGGGTCTTGGGGCAGCTCTGCTTTGCTCTCTGGAGGAATGAGGTCAGTGTGCCCCCTGCCCAGAGCCATGCCCAGAGCCCGGGAGCAGCTGTCACATCCAGCGGCCCCTCCTGGACACCTGTTCCACACCCTGGCGCCCCCGGAGGCTGTGCCCCCCCCACCCCAGCAGACGCACTGACCTTCTCACGCTCCCTCCCCACTCTGAGGTCTGTGTTCAAAAGGGGTCTCGGAGCAGGAGACTCAGAACGGCTCCCACCCTGCCCCACGTGTGTGCCGGGCACCCCCACTCCACTCACCATCCCAGACTCAGCCCCCAGACCCCTGCTCTGTGAGCCTCCCCTGTACCGGGGCCAGGCCTCCTGGTCCTCCTGCTGGCGCACGTGGGAAAGGCCTCTATTGGCCATACCTCCAGGCCTCCCGTTCTGCCTCAGGGATGGCTCTGTGCCCTGTGCCCTCCTGCAGTGCTGCCTTAAGGGCTTCGGCCAGCGTGCTGATCACAAGTGACCTGATGACAGTCACAGGGCAGCCGCGGCATCCCAACCACCGTAACAAACAAACCATCCCCAGGCTCAGAAGACCCTTCCTCGACACAGGCCCCCACCCCTGGAGTCGGTCCCTGCCTGTCAGCCTCCGCTGGGGCTTGGACCTGGAGGCACCCAATGACAGCACCATGCACATCAACCGCAGAGACGGCAAATCTCAGAAACGGAGGACAGGACGACTCCACAGGCGCAGCAAAGGAGTGATCTGAACATCAGAGGGTGGAGCGGCCGCCTTCTGAGGGAGCCTGTGTGGGGTGGGCCTCCCGCTCCCCGCTCCCTGATGCTTCTCCGAGACTCGCCCACAAAACTGTGTGTTTTCTTTCTTCTAAAAGGGAGTGCTTAGCCGAGGGTTGTGTTAAGCAGAGGATTCAAGTGGGAGCCACAAGAGAGCCTGGCTCCTCCAGGGCCAGGTCCTGTCCTTCTCCCTGTGGGTCTGGCTGCGGCCTCCCGCCCGCACAGTGGGCACGTCCCGGTCGGGATCCCAGGGCCAGTCCCGGGAGGGAGGCTTCCGCTGTGCAGCAAACCAGCCCTGCACGTTGGTCAAGAGCCAGAAGGGTTCCCGGAACCCTCGGTCGGTCCTTCAGGTCACCTGGGGCCGCGTGCTGGAGCAGCCACCCTCCCAGGTTACAGAAAGAGCAGAGCTGAAGATGCGAGGTCCCGGGGCCAGGCCTCCGGAGAGGGGCTGGTTTGAAAACAGTTCCGCTGCTGCGTCACCGGAGAAGACAGCCCTGGGGGCAGGTCTGGGGCTTATCTTACAGCACAGCTGGGCGAGCGACGGGCTTGGGTGTGCCGTCCGGGAGCAGAGCCGCAGCCCTGCTACCCAGGAGCAAAGCTCTCCATCTCAGGCACCTGCCTGTCCACTGGGCGGGTTCGAGGGCATGGTCTCCCGGCTCCTGCCAGGGCCGCCCAGGTCATCACACAAACTCACAACAGCTCTTCAGCCCCAAGTCTTGCGAGCAGGACAGATGAGGTCAAAGGCCACCAGGAACTTTTAGGGGGGGTCTTACTTCTATCACTTAACTGTGTTTTTTTTTTTTTTTTTGCCAAAGGGCAAGACTGGGACGGCTCATGAATGAGAAAAATGGGGACAAGCTTTTAAAACCCAGCTACCCATGACACTTGTTGTCAATGACCCTATAAATGATTCCATTTCTGAGATGCTGATGGGTCACAAGGGTTTGGAAGCCAATCAGAGAGACTGCCTTCCATGTGGAAGCCTTCATTTATGGCTCGGGGCTGTACAGGGGTGCCCGAGCTTCTGGCACTAATGAATTCCACCGCCACTGTCCCCGCCCTTGGGTGACCCCTTCCTGGCTCAAGACAGTGGCAGGGTGGGGGCCTCTCTCCAGGGGCCACTGTTTCTGTACAAAGGCAGCAGCGGGACGTGGGGCACCCCTCTGCCGGCCGGGCCCCGTGGCTCACCGTCCTGCAGCGTGGTCACCGGCTCCGTCTCCATGCTGAAGTCGCTGTCCCCAATGTCGTTGGTGGCCTTCAGGCGCAGCTTGTAGGATGTGAAGGGCCTCAGCCTGAAACACGGAAGAGACCAGTGACCACGAAGACCAGTGACCAGCGACGACAGAGACCTTTCCTGCTCGTCCGGGAGCGTCTCCCTGCGCCCCAGCCCTGGCATCACGGAGCCGTGGGTGTTCTGGGCTTAGGTCAGTGGGACCTTAGCACCCTCTGGAGACCAGCCCTCTGACCGCAGCACTGTGGAGACAGGAGATGGGGGAGCAGACCTTCGGGGCGGGGTGGAGCTTTCAGGGGAGGGAGTCTTCCGCTGGGGGCTCCCGGCGGGGGAACCGCGCTCCTGTCACTAGAGATGCTCCGGGGCAGCAAGGCGCTGCTCTGCAGAGCTCGCGGGAGTCCTCCGGAGCAGCTACACACATCAGCCCTCGCGCTGGTCTGAGCTCCCGCCTCGCTCACCCTCGGGGGCGGGGGTCTGCGCTGGGGGGGCCTGGCCCCAAGGGCTGCCCAGGCCAGTGCAGGAGGGCCCACCGCCCCCTCCTCCCTCCCACTTACTGACCAGATGTGGGGCCCAGCGCTGGCCCCACCTGACCCCACGAAACCCAGGCGCCAGCTATGCGGAGTAGCGTCTCCTCATTCCCATTTCGTGGAGGAGGCAAGCAACCCTTGCCCTCTGCCAGGGCCCTGGGGCCTGGCTGGGGCACTGGGATAGGGGTCTCGTCTTCAAGCAACATTTACCTGCCCCTTTGCGGAAGACCAAGACGAGGTCGATTGTCCACGTGGAAAAAGGTCCCCCCTCAGCCCCTGGATGAGGTTCTAGGGACACTCATGGCTCCCTCCACCCTCGGACTTGGTGACAGCACTTCAGACCCCCTCCCTCGCCGCCCCTCCCCCTGCCTCCAGTCTGGATTTCCTGGGTCTCCCGTGCTCAGCCCAGTGGCACACCGACAGCTGAGACCTCGGAGACATGCTTCCCTGTGGACGATGCAGACCCCGTCCCTCGGCAGCGCGTCCCTTGCTCGCCCTGCTCAGGACCGGGCTGGCCGGCTGCTCCTGGCCGTCCTTCATGTTGAACTTGGACGTGAGCAGGGAAGGGAAGGGCACTCCCTCCTCCCTCGCGGGGCGAGGGCCCCGCCACCTCCCCATCACCCGCAGCAGGACCAGACTGACCCCGTGCCCCTCCCCTGTCCCCTGGGTCCAAACAGCCCCAGGTGTCCTCAGCCCCCCGGCTAAGCAAAGCCCACATCAGGTCGAACCAACCCTCTCTCGTCTCCCAGTCCAGCCTGCAGCCCAGTGGTTCTCAAATGGAGTACCATGGAACCCCTGGGCATCCCGGGGGTCCCCACTCCCCAGCCTCAACCAGCAGTGGCTCCCCTTCCAAGTGGCCTTTAACCGGCTCTGAGTCATACTTTGCTTAGAGACACGACTCTGCTTTTTTTTAAAAAAGAGTGACAACTGTTTTGGGAAAGCATGATCAGAAAACGTTCCCTGATCTGTTCTCATACGGCCACGCCCGCGTGACACTGACCACAGGGGTTCTCTCCCAGCAGACGCCTCAAGGGCCGCTCCGCCTCATAGCCTGCAGAGCGGCCTCACCCTGCAGGTGCCTAGTCCATTGGCAGGAGGGTCTCCGTGCCTCTGCGCCCTGACTCCATGGCTGGAAGAGCAGGGACCAGCCACCTTGCCTCGGTCCCGCTTGAATGGAGATGCTTCCGAGGCACCCCCCCCCCCAAGAACCGTCTCTGGTTTCTGGGAGATACCCCTTACTAAGTCAAAACACACGAATAACTTCCCCTCTGTCCCAGCTCCCCGGGTGACTCCTGACGTGGGTGGCAGCCACGTGCCCTCTCGCTCAGCCTCCAGTCCCGTCCCTGAGCCCGCACATCTGCACCTGCTCCACCTGCTCGCGTCCCATCAGAAGGCAGGACGGCGCAGCGGCTGGGAGCGTGGACTCCGCAACCAGAGCCCCTGCTTCTGACTCCTGGAGAGTCTGGGGCAGGTGCTCTGCCTGGTCCCCTCCCAGACAAGGCCGCCACTGTCCTCCACACCCCGAGCGTCTCCTCCGTCACAATGTGTAGTTGTTGGTTTGTTTCCTTTACAAGACTCGGGACTCCTTGGGGACAGAGCCCAAGTAGGAGCACGGTGGAACCCTGGGCGTCTCGGGCCCCCACTCCCCCCAGCATCACCCAAGAGCACCAAGGGCAGTGCCTGGCCCAGGAGGTGCTCGGGGGACATGGCTGAAAGGAGCAACGGCTGGGGGTGACATTATCTATCTCTAAAGTTTCCTGGGAGGGTGAATTAGAGGACACCTGAAAATCAGCCCAGGGCCTGGCACGTGGTAGGTGCCACAGCAGTGAGCGTTGTCTTTCTGTGTGGCACTTACATCTGTCTGGTGTATTCCTGTTGAGGACGGCAGCACACACGCCTTACTACACTACACTTGGTACTTCCTGGTTCTCCAGCGATTTCGGGATCTGAGGCCAGAGGTCATGCTCGTTGAAGGCCACCCTTCCTTTCCTGACTTTTGGGGTCCTGAAGACCAGGGAGGGGCACGGCAGGGAGCAGTGAAGGACGTCCCACTGCTGGCTGGAAGGGCCTGGGGCTGAGACGGGGCTGGGCAAGGAGGCAGGGGAGCAGAGCTCCAGGCACGGCCCTGCGGCCTGCTTGCGGTCACAGGAGTGACCGCTGCCCGGGGAGTCGCAGGGGACACAAAGGCATCTGAGTAGGATGCCCTGCCCTGAACACCGGGAACGAAGGACCCATGAAGGGGGCGGCCAGCTCATGGGCGAGGGCGATCGCGGTCACCGCGTCCATGCGGTGGGCTCCCGCCTCTGCAGCCTCCTCCTCTGTCTGCGGAGCTGCTCGCGGCCCGGGACTCCCTTCGACCCGAACACGCCTCATCTCGCCTGCATCCCGCCCCCTCGCTCCCGCCGGGCCCCGGGGCAGAACGGGGCCTCCGCGCCCACTTGATGAACGAACGAATAAGGAACAAACCCTCCAGGCCTCCTCACGCCTCCTCTCTGAGTCGGCCAAGCAGGAAATCAAGGTCCCGCCCCGCCGCGCCCAACCCCGCACGGTCACTTCACGCCGTGCTTCATCTACGAAAACGAAGCAAGGGAACGCGGCTGGCAGGGAACGTTATAAATCACACACCTGCCTCACGGAGTCTGGGGATGGGTCACATCGGAGGCGACAAATAAGTGCTCCCTTTCCTGTCTCCCCAAAGGCTGCTGGTCACGGTCCCCCAGGAGCCCCGCCCCCGTGGGCAGCATCTGTGGTCCTTTCCGCATCTGGGTGCCCTCGCCGGGCAACCTGCTGTCGTCCAAAGAGACCTTGGCGAATGTGGCGAAATTCCTGAGATGATGCCGTGACCGAAATCCTCACCACCCCCCCAACTCAGGAAGGAACAGACTGGGAAACACGGGACCCTCACTGTCCAAGCTGCTCTCCGAAATCAGGCGGAGGCAAAGTGCACCTAGAAAGCGGGTCTGCGCGTGCACCGCCTCGATGCGTGCGGCTTAGCAAGCCCACGCATTTCCGGTCCACGGCCAGAGGGAGCTTCGACGGGGGGGTGCGGGGTGCTGGGACGAGGCTTAGGGTTTTCTGTTGTAGACAGAAAGTGTTCCATATAGTCCTTTGTCCCTTGGTGATGATGATAAAAGATGAGTCTTGTACATTTCCCAAGTCACCCACTGCTGCCTTTACCTATTTATTTATTTATGGATCTTTAAGACACTGAAAGCATTTATTAAGGACTCATTATTGGAGGTCCGGTCTGGCCCAGCAGAAACCAATCTGACGAGGACGCAGGTTCGATCCCTGGCCTCGCTCCGTGGGTTAAGGATCCGGTGTCACTGTGAGCTGTGGTGTAGGTCGCAGAAGCGGCTCGGATCCCATGTTGCTGTGGCTGTGGTGCAGGCCGGTGGCTACAGCTCTGATTTGACCCCTAGCCTGGGAACCTCCATATGCCACGGGAGCAGCCCTCAAAAGACAAAAAAAAAAAAAAAGGACTCATTATCTGCATCACAAAGAACAAAGACTATGAAAGCCATGCTTCATATCTTTGGCCAAATTGATGTGATTTTTAGTATGGCTTTATTTATTTATTTTTTGGCTGTGCCCAAGGCACATGGAAGTTCCCAGGCCAGGGATGGAACTCGCGCCTCAGCAGGGATCCAAGACGCTGCAGGGACAACACTGGCTCCTTACCCGCTGCGCCACAGGAGAACTGCCATGTGGCTTTATTGTTGATGACTACACAAAGGAAAAAAAAAAAAAAAAAAGACGCCAACAGAGGGGAGGCCAGCAAGTCGACGCCACTGAATCCCCGCTGCTTTCTGCGGTGACTGGCTTTGCGCCCTTGTTTTCAGTCTGGATTCACAGCACCTGCTGTAGAAGAAGGACCAGCAGGGCCCATGATGCCTGCCTAACAGCCGTCGCCCCAGCTCTCCCATCCCTGTCCTGTCCTCGCGTGACACCGGGATGCTCACCTGGCTGTGTCGCGCCCTCCTCCCCTTCGGCCACATCGCATCCCTCGGGGATCCAACCACCGGCCAGAAACCAGAGGTGCCGAAACGCGTCCCCACCCCGCCCCCCGAGCCCTGGACTCACATTCATCACGTGCAGGGGGGCACAGAAGTCCACGGTTACACTTCTCCTTTTAAACTTTTGATTAAACGTCTACATTTTGTGGCCACTAGCAGATTTCATGTAAGTGGCAAATGAAAAAGTTGAAAAGAATGTTTTTTTTTGCTTTTTGTCTTTTCTAGGGCCCTTCCTGCGGCACATGGAGGTTCCCAGGCTAGGGGTCTAATCAGAGCTGTAGCTGCTGGCCTACACCACAGCGGGATCTGAGCCGCGTAAGCTCACGGCAATGCCAGATCCTTAACCCACTGAGCAAGGCTAGGGATCGAACCCACAACTTCATGGTTCCTAGTCGGATTCGTTACCCACTGAGGCATGACGGGAACTCCATGTTTTTGTAAAAAAAGGAAAATGTAGCTTCAGGATTATTAAGCAGGAAGGGCGCACATACAGTGGCACATACAAAAGACTGCTTTGCCCGGACTCCGTCTGGGACATGTTTGCTCTCAATGGGTGGAGGTGGAGCAGCGTGAGTCCTGGTTCTGGCCCATTAGGAAACTGACCGCAGTCTTTCCTGCACCGAATTAAACTGTCTGTCCTGAATCATGAGCCTCTCTTTCCACCTCGAGGCCCCAAGCACACAACTGGTCTGTGCGATTTCAGGAGGCTCCACGACACGAAAGGCGGGTGGATTTTATTTTTCTCTTCTCTTTCAGATGGTGACACAAGGAGGCCAAGTTGTTTATATCCAAGGGCAAGTCATGTTCTAATTAAACTGAGCGCCCAGCGCACTAGGCATGGTTGATAAGACAGACTTGGGGCCCTGCTGGAAGCCCTGGGGCCCTGGGGTGGGGCTGGGGCTGGGGCTGCCGCAAGGGCCCCCTCCTCTGCAGGGCGAGCCCTGGGGCCCCAGGTCCCATGGCTGTCATTCAAAGGGTAAGAGGGATGCTGGCAGAACCCTGGGGACAGGGTCTGGCTGTTTTGCGTGGCCTTATCACGCAGCTGCCAGTTTGCTGCTGTCAGTAACTGGGCTGAAAGGAACAGGTGGCCCCTCAGCCCCGACCCCACTCAGGACGCAGGCTCCCACACAGCCTTCTGGGCGGGCACCGAGAGCCAGATGGATGACACTGTGACAACAGCTGCCATCACCCTGGGCACCTTATGCCATCCCCAAACCCCACAGCGACCCGAAGGGCAAATGATGAGGGCTGTCCAGGAGCGCCCTTGCCAGCTGCCCGAGGTCACCCACTCCCGCTGCCCGAGGTCACCCTTGCAGAAGGGGCAGGGCACAGATGGCCTGGGACGTTCTGGTTCCAGAGTGCATCCCCCCAGATGCCGATCCCCCCACCCTGTGAGGGCACCACGCTCAACCTGTCAGGTGCTGGATCCTCAAATGGGGGGGGGGTCGTTTCCCTTTTCCTTCAGCCCCGCTGTGGTAACAGAGCCACACTCCAACCCCGGCCCCACTTCCAAAGCCTGAGCTGTGCCTGGGGGGGGGTGGTTTCTGAGGTCAGGAGCCCCCCCATCATCCTTTCCCTCCATGCTGGGCTCAGGGAAGCTCAGAAGGGGCCTTGCGGGGCTGGGGGGAGAGAGCACCCATGGGACGGCCCCTCGTGCCCCCTGCTGGTTGGGCGGGGCCGAGGGTAAGAGACTGACCCCTGACCCTGTGTGTCATTTGTGGAGGGGACAAAGGTGCCCCCTCCCGGGCCGTGGTGGCGACTCCATGAGCTGGTGTCCTTGAAATGTCCTAGCACACTGCCTGCGTGCTGCTTGTTCTGAAAGGGGGCAGGAGGCTTGGCTGGCCTAGGAAACCACGGTCCTGGCCCCTTCTGTCCTCCTTTAAGCTCTTGGCAAGGATCCGAGAAGCCACGCAGGCAGGGGGACTGGGTCCTCAGCAGCCCCCCGCCCCAGAGAGTGAGCCCAATAGGAAGTGACTAAAACAGGGCAGGAGGGGCCGTGAGGATGCCGGCTGGTCGCCTGGGCAGCACCCCCCACCCCCCCGCAACCTCATGGGCCTGGGGCTTCCGTCCGGGGGGAAGTGAGGACGCAGGGCCAGAGGGCACTTCTTAGACCTGCTCGTCTAGACCGCAGGACTCTGGCAAGTCAGGGAGCACCTCTGAGCCCTTGGTCTCCACCACCGTAAGTGGGGTGGGTGGGGCCAGGGGAGGTCACGCGGGCAGAGGCCGGCTCAGGGGACGCCCTCACCGTCCCCACCAGCCACCGAGAATGACAGTACCAAGGTGGAATCTGCCTGGCGGACACGGAGTGGAGCACGAGAAGGACACTGCGACATCCGTGGGCTGGGCCGCCCCTCCCCCACAGCTCTCCCCTCCTTGCAGGGACCAGGGTGCCCCACCTGCGTCTCCAGGCCCACGGTCCCCATGCGCGCCCTCTGAGCCTCGTCAATCCCCGGGGCCTGGGTGGGCAGACCATCGGTGCAGGGATGCAGGGGTGCGTGGAAGGCCAGTCTGGGAAGCGGGCTCAGGATGCAGGAACCCGGGTCCCAGCCCGTGGAGCACCGCCCAAGAGAAGAGACTGCTCAGTGGGGTGACTCCCTGCCCCCCCTCCCCCTGGAGTCCCCAGGCGGTGGGCAGGAGCTGGCGGGGGTGGGTGGGGGTGGGGTCCCGGCCCTCTCAGTACCTTTCGACGGCACAGGTGGTGGCCTCGTGGCTGATGGACGAGGAGTAGGTCTGCCACTGGCCGCTGGGCAGCTCTCGCAGCTGCACAGTGAAGTACCGGATGGGCGAGGCCCCGTCGCTGCCCGGCACCCACTGGAGCCGTAGGCTGCGGGCGGTCACATCTGCCTGGGGCACCAGCAGGTCTCTGGGGGGCGCCGGCCGCTCTGCAACCAGAAGAGGACAGATCAGGGGCCGCTCTTCCTGGAAAGGCTCCGTGAGGTCAAGTGGGGGGCCGACAGCCGCCCCCGAGGTAGCCGCATGGTTTAGGAGATCAGGGACCATCCCTGGTTTCCCAGGGATATGCGAGGCTCTGACGGGGACTGTGGCCAGGCCAGCTCGGACCCCGAAGGCTCCCCCCTCAGAGCAGAGACAGTCCGACACCTGAACAGCACCTGGTCCCCAGGGCACCTCCAGGTCCCTTTGGACCCTCTCCTGCCCCCGGAGGTCAGCCTGGGCCTGACACCTTCAGGGCCTGTGCTGGGGGTGCCCAGAGGGACGGGACACATCCACCCACCCGCCGCCCTGTCTGCCCACCCCCTTGATTGAATCAGCTCCGCCGAGGGAGGGCTCATTGTTTAACTGTTTACCCTGAAGAGCACCGATTCTGATTGGAATGTGTGGTTGCTGTGTAACAAAGCGGCAACTGATCACCGCCGGCCTCATGGTGCCGGGCTGCGAGGGGCCCTTGGATCCAACCCAGTCAGCATGCTTTTCTGACGCACGCTCTCTGCCCGAGGACTTCTTCAAGCCCTGAGCAGCAGCCACAGTCCTGTCCCTGCTTCAAAGGCTCCTTCCTGGACCTCCCGGCAAGGGGCAAACTCCCGGGCTCCCTGTCCCCGAGCCCCGTGGATGGAGGCCCTGTGGGCCCTGGCGGAGCAGGCGGCCCGGGGTGTGGCACAGGGTGGGGGCCTGGCAGGGTGCCTCCCTAGGGGAGCTGGCGTCAATACGTCCACTTGGGACTGGTGAGGCCACATCAAACCTGCAGCAAAGCTGTCTCATCCCCTCCTTCAGAAGGGGCTGCATCGACTCTGAGGAAGAGGGCAGGACACAAGGCCTGCGGCTCGGGGGCATCGGGGGAGGAACTCCGAGCCCTGGCTGCTCCCCCTGCGCCCCCTCATGAAAGCAAAGCGCTGGCCTGTGATTCCAGGGGAGGAGGAAGCTCTGGCATCCCTGGCGACTTGCAGGCTTTGTCCCTCCAACTGATCATATAGAGAGGGTGATGGTTGTGGCAGGAGGACGGGGAGGGGGGAGGAAGAGTCGGGGGAGAAGGGAGATGGGGGGAGGAAGAGGAGGGGAAAGGGAGGAGGGGAGAAGCAGGGGAGGGAGGGGGAGGGCGAGAAGGAGGGAGGAGCGGAGAAGGGGGAAAGGATGCAGGGGGAGAGGATGCAGGGGGGAGAGGCGCAGAGGGGCTGGGGTGGCTCCCTGTGGCGGTGCCTTGACGATGACCTGTGCACAGCGAAGGCTCGCTCAGCGGACACAGGCCGTGTCCAGCTCCAGGTAGGGCTCAGTGGGCGCTTAGTAAATGCTCAGTTCCTGCAGCCCCCCCGCCTGCAGAGAGGCACGTGGCGCCGGAGGGAGGGGCCTTGGCCGCCCTCTCGAGCCTCCCCCCTCAACTCAGGGCCTCAAGGTCTCACCTCTCTTCTCGGTGGTGATGACGGTGGCCTCCAGCGGCTCGCCCCAGCCCTGCCTCGTCTTGGCCGACAGCCTGAAGGTGTACGCGGACTCCGGGGCCAGCTCCGTGGCCGTGAACTGCCTGACGGTGGCACCGACCTCCACGGTGGTGAAGGTGTTGGGACTGCTGCTGGCCAGGCGGTAGGCGATCTGGTACCCTGTGTGGGGAGCATGGGGGGGCCGGCATGAGGGCCGCTGGTCAGGCGTCCCTTGTCCCTTCCCTCGCAGGGAAGCCCCTGGTCCCACCACCCCGGACCCCCCCCCCCCCCAAGAGGCCTCGTGCGCCTGCGCCGTCTCCCTGTGCTTCCTTCTCCTGGGCCAGCGTCTGGGCCGCACCGGGATGCAGGGTGGGGTTCTGAGCACCAGCGCCCCCCGCCCCTGCCACGTGTTCCCCTCTTCCTCCTTCACGGAACTAGATGCCAAAACAGCTTCATCTTCCCTGCGGCCCTCGGCGCCCGGAAGACCCACGGGAGCAGCAGCAGGTGTGCTGATGGGGCAGCGCCTTTTCTGTCCCCACACCCCCGCCCTGCACCTTCTGGCCCTGCCTTTGTCCCAGGGTCCCCTTGCCTGCAGCACCTCCCCTTCGGAAGTTCTCTAAAATGTGCCCTTCTCCATGGGGGGGGGGTCTCACACCTGTGCTCAGGCTTCCTCCCTCTTCACAGTCCGTCTGCCCATCCTGCTTGCTCCTGCCAGCCCTGCTCCTCCAGAAGCCCCACCACGGCGCCCCCTGAAACAGCCCCCCACCCCCACAGGAGCAGGAGGGAGCCCGCCCTGCAGGTCAGGGTGGCTCCGGCTCTGACCGTCTCTCAAAGGCCCCTGATGATCAAGGGTTCGTGGTCGATCAGGCCTCTCCCACCAGGTCCTGCCCTGGCCCTCTGCTGTGTCTGCAGAGCCAGTGAGGACTTGTAGAACCAGCCGGAACCTTCTGGGCTCCCAGCCAGCTGTGGTCCACCTGCTGAGTCCTGCGCTGACCGAAACCAGAAGTGGCGACGGCGTGGCCTCCACACCGTAACTGACAGTCCAGCCGCTCAGCTAGACAGGGACGCTTGGGGGAAGTGGCGCGGAACTCTGGCCTCTGCCAGCTCTGCCTTCTCAGGGCCTCCTGCGGCTGGCACAGCCCCAGTGGAGATGGGCCGCTGGCCCCTGTGATGGGTCCCTGTGGACTCAACCAGCTGCGTCTCCTCGGCTCCCTGCTCCGGGGTGGGGGGAGAACTCCTCTGTCCCGTCAGTCCTCCTTTGGCCCCACTGGTGGCCGAGCATCCTGGCATCTGCCCACCTCTGTAAGGAGCCTCACCCCGGCTGGCCAGTGGGAGGCCAGGAGGACAAATCCCTGGGGTCAGACGCCAGTGTCCTCAGCATTAAGCCCCTCACCTCTGCTGGCCACTGTCATGACCACACGGACTAGGGGACAGGACGGCATGCCCTGGCCTGTGCACGGTGACCACTGCCCACAGGACCCGGAAGGGTCTGGAAGTGGCTGCTACAGCTGCTGCTCTGCCTCCGGTGGCCATTGTCCCCACCGTGCTGTCCGGCTGGACACCTGTCCTTCCTATCTATTGACCGACAGCCAGCAGCTCTTCCCCCAGCCCTCCCTGCCCCCTCCTGCTCCTCGGGAGGGCGTCTGGAGGTCGGGGGGCCCAAGCCTGAGCTCCTAAGGCCCCCGGCTCCCAGTATCCTGAAAATGAGCTGAGCCTCTGGGGCTTCTGCCAGGGAGTGTGCGTTTTTGCTTGGCCATGAAGCAGTAGAGCTCAGAGAGGTAAGCAGTCTGCCTGAGGTCACACAGGACGTCACCAGCGAGTGGAGGCTGAGCCTTGGGTCGACGGAGTCTCGCTGCTCCAGGAAGAGAAGACGCCCACCCCAGGCTCCGGGCAGAGGGAGGGTCCCCTTGCTGGATCCTGGGGTCCCCGTGCCTGCCCCCCGAGAGCATCTTTCCAGGGACAACAGTGCCCCATGGGTGACAGGTCGTGCTGGGGGCGGGGCGGGGGGTGCGTGCTGGCGTTTGGGCTGCTGGCTGGCATCTGCTGCTCCGTCCCGCACCTCTGTTGGCATCTCCACGGGCGGCGTCTGCCTCATCCGACGTCCTTGCCCTTCCCATCCTCCTGGAGGTTTACATGTCTTTGGTTTTTCTGGTACTTGACCCCGAAAGGTACGGCTTATGCCTCGGTCCCCCGGTCCCCTGAGCCCTCGGACAACATCTGCTGGCCCCTCCCTACCACCTCCCCGCCCCCCTCGCCTGCCACGCCCACCTGATGAGTTACGGGGTCTTTGCTTTTCTTCCCCCCTGGAGCTGCCTTGATACTTGAAACGACCCCTGTCTCTGCCCTGATGTATTAAGTCCCAACGCTCTTCCTGTCCCTACATCAGCTCTAAACCCCTTGGTACACCTCCTTCCGGCTTTTCCCTGTCGTCGGATTACTCTTGTGCCTTTCCCTGCCGTATGACTACTTCCGTGCTTTTCCGTGTCGTGGCATTATCGCCATGCTCTTGTCTTGCGGACGTCTGCGGGGAGTTGGGGGGAAGCGCGTGCCTGCTTCCAGCGGACTCGGGGGCACAAGGGAGAAGTCCGCCTGTGTCCCAGGGCCATGTCCTCCGGGGGACGGGGTTCCTCCACAGGGCCGAAGCCGCCTCCCCTGGGACCGGGGAGCCAGGGCCCTTGGTCACGACCTGTGTCTCCACCTGACCCCTGGCGGAAAGTCAGTGCGCGCCCCGCACAAAAGCAATGGGCCAACGTCACTCCCACGGGCACGTCCCTGAACTAAAGTAAGAAACCAAACGAAGATGTTTTGCGAAGACACACGTAACCTCACAGTCAAGCACGGGTCCACAGGCGGACCCGAGCCACCACCGACAAGAACACAGTCAGACTCAAGCCCTGAAAGGCCTTAGCAGGAGGAGGGCCGGCGTGAGTGAGTCTGCTCCCTGAGTGCCGTTCCTAGTGCTAAAGAGACGCCAACCCTCCCCAGAGAGGCAGAGAGTAACTTGTGCCTTTTTTTTTTTTCTTTTTAGGGCTGCAACAGAGGCACATGGAGGTTCCCAGGCGAGGGGTCGAATCGGAGCTGTAGCCGCCAGCCTACACCACAGCCACAGCCACGCCAGATCTGAACCGGGTCTGTGACCTACACCACAGCTCACGGCAACGCCGGATCCTTCACCCACGGAGCGAGGCCAGGGATCGAACCCGAGTCCTCACGGACACTAGGCTGGTTCATAACCTGCTGAGCCACGACGGGAACTCCAGGCGAGTCACTCTGCATTAACAGCAGACCAACGTAGGCACATCTGGGGCCCAGCCCCCTGTGCACACAGTGAACATCTGGAGAGAGGAAGCGGACCAGGCTGCTTCAGAGCGGGAGACGGCGCGTCTCCACCCACGAGGGCAGGAGCAGCAGGAACCATCCGACACGGCACCGCCGACAGCAGGCCTGGCCGAAGCGAACACACGCGCGGCGTCCCAGGAACCCCCGCACCTGGCACCGCGCCTGTCCCGGGGCCCCCTCGCGGCCTCCACCCGCCAGCGATGGGTCCCTTGACTTGTCCCTTCCTGTTTCGGAGAGTCACGTGTGTGATTAAGACAGCTCGTTCATTCCAATCACCTTTCCACCAGTACGTCGGCGTTAACGGGGAATCAAGCACTTGCAGGAGCAGGACGGGATTACAGACGTGCCTTCGCGACGGTCTAGTCTCCATCCTGTCTTAGCTCTGCTCGGCGTACTCTGTTGCTGGAGTTAAAAATCTCGGGCTGAAACCGAGCTTCTAGGCACATCTTTGTGAGCTGGGACGTGGGGAGGGAAATGGGAACCTGTCTCTTTGAAAGGCCTCCCCCACTCCCAGCGCCCAACCCCAGAGTGACCCTTGACCTCGCAGTGTCTCCACCTGCGCAGGTCCCTCCAGGGGGCCCCTCACTCCCTGTCCTCTTTTTCTCACGGGCCGCTCACCCCCCCCAGCACAGGCGAGGTGCCATGTGTTTCTCGATGGCTTCTTGTGTCCATGACAACCTCCCCGCCCCCGAGCCCCTGATCACGTAGCAGAATGTCCGCCTGGAGACCCGGGACCTAACCCAGCCTTGATTTTCTCACCCGGGGCAAGTCCCAGCCCCAGGACGACTCTCGGTTTCTCTTCTCTGGCTCCAAATAAGGAAAACTGTCAGCCCCCTCATCGGGAGCCCTGGCAAGTCACTCCTGCCACCCTCAGACCTCGAGGCCCACGACAGTGTCCATTCCACACCTGAGGGCAGGGCACCCGGTAACCAGGACCGAGCCGGGTCCTCGGGCATCACAGCCCCACGTCTTCCCGCCAGGCCCCGCTGCGGCAGTGGCTCCCTCCCTCCCGCTCCGGGAGGATGGGATCCTGACCATTTCAAGAAAAGGAGACGAAACAGAAAACAATTCGGCCACCCAGCGGGATAGTTTCAAGGTGACTGTGGACAAGCGGGAGACACCAGGAGGCATCTGGACGCAGCGAGTGGCACGTGGCGGGGCCGGAGGCTGAGCTCAGGTTCCGCAGTTGACACACCATCTGGCACGGATGTGTTTCAGAAAGGGGCCAAAGAGGTCGGGGCACCTGGAAGCGCCTTGGGGCACCTGGGCAGGGAGGGGGGTCGGGCGAGGGGGCCCACGTGCCCTGCAGGAGGGCCTGGAGCCGAAGCCGCCACGTCTGAGGGGGGATGGATGGGGGCGAGGGGCGGGCGGGCTCACCCGGCCAGCACAGAGCAGCCCTCGGCCCCGCTGCACCCCAGGCGCGGAGCTGGCCGGAGAGGCCAGGACTCGGGGTTGGGTGAGGTGTGCCCTGGGACAGCCCCTGATATGACAAAGGATGCGCTGGATGTCCTGGTCCTCGGGCCCGCATGGGTCGCCTGGCCAAGCTGCCTGGACGTGAGCACGGGCGGCGAGCAGGGGGCAGGTGGAGCAGGCCCAGCTCTGCCCATGTGAGTGTTCTTCCGTCGGATATTCCTGCCTGAGCCCTGATGGCTCCGGCCAGAGCCTCGGCCCCAGGAACAGACCAGAGAAGTGGGCGGGGGGGAGCGGCGACCCCTCTGGGCACCCAGGTGGCCCCGCTGGGAGCTCTGGGGCCCGTGGAGGGGCCACAGTGTGTCCTGGGCTGTGGGCTGCTGGTGGGGCAACGCCCTGAACACCCAGCCCAGTTGCAGGGAGGGTTGGTGGGTACAGCACGGGTGTCGGCCCCTCAGGGTTTGTGGGGTGGGCGGCGGGTGGCACGTGGGGGGCGGACACACCTGCCATCAGGCCACCTCTCCACCAGGCATTGCTGTTACTGCAGTGGGCTTTGCTGGCAGTCATTCTCTTATCAGATGAATTAGAGCTAAAACTGATTTTATCCGAAATACAGGCTTTTCACTCACTCTGCTGTCTTTTCGCCACGTATCTAAGCATTTCAGAAACCTGAGGTTTGGGCACGTGTCATGTTCCACGCGTGGCCCTGACACCGAGGTGCAGCTGGGGCCCAGCAGGATGGGGGTGGGTGGGTGGGGGCTGTGAGGACTGGCCGGGGGCCCTCTGGCCTGGGCTTCTTTCTGCGGCTGGACCTCGGAGGTGAGGTGCCCCCTCTGTATGGCGTGGGGACATCTCGGAGATGACGTACGCAGAGGGCAAAGCAGTGTCATTTGGGCCAAGTTGCAGGACACCCAGCTTATTCTTTCCAGCTTGGATCCGCTTCTAACACGGAGCCAGCGGGAGACGGTTCCTCAGCCTGAGGCGCACGTTTGTACCTTCCCGTTATTCGCCCTAAAACAGGGGCACTATCTTCTGGTCCCCCCTCTGCGGTCCACTGAACATACGGGTTAAAGCCCACACCTCGCCTTGATGTGTTTACAAATCCTGGACCAAGTAACAGAGAAGAGCTCCTGCGCAGAAACGCAGAGACACGGCCGGGAGCTGGTTCTCGCGCTCAGGAGCCCCGGCAGAGAGCCTGGGGGGAAGAGGGCGTTTGGGTGGAATGCGGGGACAGTGACATTGGAACCGTAAGTCGAACCTCAGCCATGCGAGGTCAGAGGCCAGAGGAGCCCGGCTTTGAAGGTCACGGTGAAGCACGAGGACACGGGCGTCGGGAGGAGCTCGGCCGCGTAGGGGCGACAGGCACCCATGGCGAAGACTGAAACTGGAGCAAGAGGAGCCGAGCCGCTCGAAAGCCCCCGACAAGGAGACGCGTCACCTAGAAAGTTCGAATCGGCAGAGGCAGACCCGGGACCACAACGGCGGGAGGTGCGGAAGGCAGATTCTGAGATGACAGCCGCTCACGGGAGGCCTTTGCAGGGAGGGCGCCTCGGCTGCCTCGGTGAAAAGAGTTGACTCTAGATGGACCCCAGAGCGTGTGCGGGCATTTCAAGGGATGCTGAGGCTTGTACCAGTGCCGCGTGCTTCCTGGGCAAACACAAGGCCTGAGAGCTGCCTGATCAGTGGTCACTGCTGGGGCTGTGGCGAGGCCAGGCCACGAGCGGCTGGGGGCTGTGGCCGAGGGTCGGCAGCCCCACCGACACCCATTCGGGCTTCAGAGAGTCCATGGCAGCTGACGCACCCTCGTGGGCAAGTGCGCCCGGCCCGGATGCTGTGTGGCCTGTTGGTTTTATAGCTGATCCCTTTGAGAGCTGGGAGCAAAGGCAGCAGTGCGTCAAAACCACTCATTTAGAAGGCCCCGTCGCGGCTCAGCAGAAACAAATCTGACTAGTAACGTGAGGATGCAGGTTCGATCCCTGGCCTTGCTCAGTGGGTTTAGGATCTGGCATTGCCGTGAGCTGAGGTGTAGGTCGCAGAGGCGGCTCGGATCCTACGTTGCTGTGACTGTGGTATAGGCCGTAGGCTACAGCTCCGATTCGACGTCTAGCCTGGGAAACTCCATGTGCCACGGGTGTGGCCCTAAAAAAAAGCAAACACAAAAAACCAACACCCCCCCACTCATTTGCAAACACGGATCTCATGCATTGAGCCCCCATGCCCAGCAGAGTTCCCACGCACCCTTTCGAGACAGGCTCAAGGCCAAGACGAGGCCCTCACGGGCAGGCGGACTTCTCTCGGGGTGGAAAGGAGGTTCCGGCCTGTCTGGAGGGCAGACCCGCGTGGGTCCAGGCGCACACGCGTCATTCGAGCTGAACGGCCTTTAAGGGACCACGCAGTGGCTGGCAGGTGAAGGCGACACGGCTGCACCAGGAGCCTCCCGACCCCCACAAAAGGAGCTCTAAATGCTGAAAGCTCTCCCAGGTAAAATATTTACGCAAAGAAGTAGGTGTTTTTCCCTCCAGGCGCCTTCCGTGTTTCAAGCTGTTAATCTCTTGTGGAAATGCAAGAGCACGTTTGAAGCAGTTGACACCGGCTCTCGCCACAGAGGAGTTTAGAGCCTCAGAAGGCAACGCCGCCAGAGCGGACGCACGGATTCAAGGTCCCTGGATGTAAAGAGAGCCTCGCCGAAAGACGTTTTCCTTCCCCCCCCCCGCCCCCCCCCCCGGTGAACAGCAATCTGCATCTTTAGAAATCGTTTTCCCCGCTTCTCCTCAGCATCTACAATGTGGCGCCCTAGCGAGAATAACATCCAGGTGACAGGTTACCCGACAGCATTTGTTCCAATGACGACGAAATGCCATTACAGCGGAGGAGGCTCGCGTGCGATGTTGCCCGCGTTGCGGGGAGACCGGAGCGTGGTTTCATTTAGCGCTGCTCTGCCGCGGTGGAAAGACCCCGGGCACTAAAGTGTGACTCTCTCCCACCTTAGCTGGGATTCTGTGCTTTTCAGGGACCAACCCCGCCCCTCGGCGCAACGGAGCTACATCTAAACGTCTCAGCACCTTAGGAGCACCGCAGCACAAACGGCCTCTCTGGGGGGACCCCTCTGTGGCAGCCGCCAGGGTGAGGGAGGCGAAGGAGGAGGAGAAATCCGTGAGCACCCCGCCCTGGTGGACGCGGAGTGACTACTGGATGCAGACAAAAACTGGTAACAGCAGGCATCTGTCTGGCCCAAGGGGATGGATGAAAGAGCGAATCGTCGCAAGGTTCCAGCTGACGCCTGGGGAGCCCTGGCTGAGTTCTCCGTGCCCCCCGCGCTGATTCTACCAGGGGGTGTCAACGCTGGTCCCCATGGGGGTCGGGGAAACCGAGGCACAGAAAGACCAAGGGACCCGCTGGGCTGGGCACCCGGCCATGCGGCCCCTGACTCGCTCACCCTGCCTCCCGCCTGTCTGCACGCAGCGTTTAAACCAAAGCAGGCAGGCCGCCCGCGGTTGCTGCCATGTAAACTGCCAGGGGATTCAGGAAGGGGTGAAGGGTGCTCTGAGGGGCTGGCAGAGAAGGGCTCTGGCGCAGCTACAACCCGAGAGAGCGGTGAGGTTCTGTGGCTTGTTTTCAGTCTTTGCGTCTCCCCCTCGGCAGCCTGAAGAGGCCGGACCTCGTGTGACCCTCCTGTAAGCCACGCCTGCCCTGATGGCCCCGTGGACACGGCGCCCAGCGAGAGCCTACCCCTGGACTTCAGGAGGGGAGGGCTGAGGGGAGGGGGGCGCCGCCACTCTAGAGCCAGGAGTGGAGGGAAGTGCCACTGCCTGGTGGGGGCCCTGGTGCCTCCTGGACCCGGCCTACGATGCCTGCACGTGAGAGCAGGTGCACGGCCCACCAGGCAGAGACAAACCCTCAGTGACCTGAAAACGCAGTTCACCTGAAAAGCACTGCAACCCAAACGAAAAGGGAAAACTTCGGCGACAGATATGATTATATTCTTCCTATCTTTACCCCAGGGCCAGGCCGCCAACCCCGACGCGACCCCAGGGCCAGGCCGCCAACCCAGACGTGACTTCAGGGCCAGGCTGCTCAGCATTAGGTCTTTATTTGTGATGCTGCCAGTGAGTGAAGTGGGCAAAACTCCACAGGGAAGAGCAGCTCCCCGAGGGAGAAGGGTCAGAGGGCGTGTTCCGGGCTGAACTGGGCCCTGTGCCCTCATGCATGAAAGGTCTAACTGTGAGCATCCCAGGCTGGAGCCGGGGTCCCTGCACAGGTGAGCAGGGTAAAATGCCCTCGTCCAATAGGACGGGTGCCAGGAAGGGAGGCAGGATGCAGACACGGCGCCAACCTCGTGGGCCGCGGGGACAAGGCAGTGTCCGCAACCAGGGAGGGAGGCTCAGAGAAACCAGCCCTGCGGCAGCTTGATCCCGGCTTCCAGCCTCCAGAAGACACATTTCTGTTGTTTAAGTCACCCACTTGGGGTGCCTCTGGGGGCCCTAGCAGACCAACACAGGACATCGACTGGAAATTCCCAAGAGAGAAAAAGTGCCTGTCATCCAGAAACTCTGAAAATACCCCCTTGAAATATAAACATTCTTTTTTTTTTTTCCTGTCTTTTTGCCTTTTTCTAGGGCTGCTCCAGCAGCATATGGAGGTTCCCAGGCTAGGGGTCTCATTGGAGCTGTTGCCGCCGGCCTACACCAGAGCCACAGCCATACCAGATCTGAGCCACGTCTGCAACCCACACCACAGCTTACGGCAACGCCGGATCCTTAACTCACGGAGCAAGGCCAGGGATCGAACCCGCATGGTTCCTAGTTGGATGTGTTAACCACTGCGCCACGACGGGAACTCCTGAAATATATATATATATATTCTATTTGACCTATGGAACTGGCCAAGTTCATATCCGGTATTTCTGGAGAGGAAATTTGAAATGTGTGTGAAGATCCCTAAAAATGTCCTAACACCTACCCCTAGGAAATCACCAGAACTGCTAGGAAGAGTCACCTCCCAGGGCGAGAGTCATGTGGTTATTTATGACGGCATAAATCTCGGAGATGATCTGTATTTCGTTAGTTTCAATTATAGCTTCGTTGAGTCTAAACATGACAATATTTGAAATGTCCCGACTGTGGAAGTGGAGACAATACCGTGGTGCATAGGAAGGCTTTGCTTCCGGCAGCGTGGTAAGCCAGTTGTCCTGAAAAACCTTCCTGCCGAGGCCCCTAAAACAATGACTGTGATGCCAAGAAAAGGAAAGCTTCTCAGGCAAGAGAGAAGGAGAAATTACAGGGCCTGCAAAGGAAATGGGAACAGGAGTGCAGAGATGCTGAGAGGCCCGGGGGTAAATGAACAAGAAGGGCCAAGGGAAATCCAGCCTCAAACCACGGGGAGACGCCGCGGAACCTGCAAAGACAAGCAAGGTTCACAGAGCGGAAGGACCAAGCACCTCCCGGGAAAATACAGAAGAGGAACTCGTGCGATGGGTGCAACGTGCAACCCGAACCTCAGGGTGTTTGGGCTTAAACACAACTCCAGTAAAGCCACAAGGAAGGTAAAGCAATGATGAACCAAACTCAGGGAGGTGTCTCCCTCTGCTTGGGGTGGTGTCCGGCGCCTTCGACCCCATGCAGGGAAATGGGTATTTTACTACTGTTATTTTGCTTTTTTTTAAGGGGCACAACCTGTGGCATATGGAAGTTCCCAGGCTAGAGGTAGAATCAGAGCAGCAGCCACAGCAACGCGAGATCCGAGCCGCGTCTGCGACCTACACCACAGCTCATGGCAACGCCAGATCCTTAACCCACGGAGCGAGGCCAGCGATGGAACCCGCATCCTCATGGATACTCGTCGAAGTTGGTAACCCTCTGAGCCACAACGGGAACGCCCTCATTTTATTATTCACTCTAAGATCAATACGCGAGGATGGAGAGGGTCCTTTGTAAGGATGAAACGTTTTTGTCGTTAAAATGTCAGAAAAGCGACGGGAAGAAAAAATATTGACCTTTTTTTGGGTGGTGGAATTGCAGGCAATTTTCATGTTCTTCTTGTTCCCTTTGCGATTTTTATTTCAACGTGTATAGTGAACATGTTTTTGTTTTATACTTGTCCTTTTAAAATTATATTTAGAACACGCAGAAAAATGCTTAGAGCAATACAGAGCCCCCACGTATTCATCACATATTGAGCAAATCCTGAGATTTTTGCCAATTTTTTTTTTTTTTTTTTGAAGAGAGAAAACATTGCAGAAAAACTTGAAGCTATTCTTGTGGTTTTACTGGCTCCTCGTCCTCAGAGGTGGACCTCCAGTCTCAACTTAGGGCAAGTTCCTGCCACGTTTTTACCCTTTTATCATATACGTGCACCTGTGCGTGACCTGTGGTGATGCCCGGACAGTCTTCACAGGCACAGGGTCGTCCTCGAGCTGTAGATGAGCTCCTGCAACTTGCTCTTTTTCACTCCACGGATGCTGGTGAGATTTATTCCCGTGACCACGTGCAGCTCTCGTTTCACTGCTTGATTTGCTCCCGCGCCTTCTGCTCAGGAGGAGCTCACAGTTGACTTTTCATTGCCTTCCTGATGGACCTTTGGATAGTTCCCAGTGCTCCCCCCCCCCTTTTCTTTTCTGCTACGTAACGCAGCGTTGCCATGACGCTCCCTGTGCATTTCTCCTGGTGAACAAGTGCGGGCATGCGTCCAGGGTTAGGACCTGGCCGGACGAACAGCTGGGGTACAGGCTGCATGCGCCCAGACCCCCCGTGGTGGTTGGGCCGGTTCCCGCTCCCCACACGAGTGCGTGAGGCTGCGTCTCCACGTCGCCTTCTCTCTGTGGTCCCAGATCTGATGCATGTGAAGGGGAATCTAAATTATCCAAACTATCGTTGCATATGTGCTTTTATGATCGGAAAAACAAATACTGCAGATGCCTTAGAAGAAAGTGACTCGATTCTAAAGGGAGCTCCTGGTATCACTTGCCGGGGGGCTGGTGCTGTGACAGGTGCTTCGGGAAAGAGAAGCTGCAGCCTCGGGCGGGCGGGCGTGGAGGCCGATGTGATTCTCAAAGGAAGAGCAGAGGCCCGGGGCACAGGGTCTTTCCTGCAAAGGACCAGCCAGGGGTAACGGCCCAGCGCTGGCTCAGGCCGGAACCTCGACAGGTTTGCCGGGACAGCCCCAGATGAGCAGTTCAAGGTCACGGCAGCAAAGCAGAGGGCAGCCTGTCTACGCCGAGAGCAAACACCGGTGAACTTGTCCTCTCCTCCCGCGCTCCCTGCCCCCGGCAGTCCCGCGCCCAGCAGTCCTGCGGTCACGACGATTCTCTTCGGCCCAGGAAGAGCCACAGGGACGCAGCGATGACCACACCAGCGGGACCAGCCGGGGTGTCACCGAGATGGTGGAGGGAGCCGGGCAGCAGGGCTTCTGTCCTCAGCAATCTGGACCCCGCTCCCCCAGAGAACACTGTTCTGGAAGACCCCTGGGGCTGAGACAGGTCCATTTCCCACCTTGCTTTCTGGCCCACAGCAAGCTGCGGAGCCCCTGGGGGATCAGACGTGTGACGGGATGTTCCAGACGAGGCTGTGGGCGGGGGGCAGCGTTGGGGCTGCAGGAAACCCCTCAGACCGCCCCCGCCCCGCCCCCAGGGCCCAAGACCCGTTCTCGTGGCTCCTTGGCTGGCAGGACCTGAAACGTGCACTTGACCGAGGTTTCTCTGCTGTTTACTGAGATCTGAAGAGCAAGAACCTGCAGCTCCAGAAGGGACCTGGTTCCGAACCGCTGAGCTCCCCCTCCCAGAGGAGGACAGCGCAGCCGCAGGGGCCCCGCCTTCCGTGTAGACGGCTCAGGAGCCCGGGCCCGTCCTAATGAAGCCAGAACTCAATCAATACCTGCCTTTCTGTGCACCCCTCTCACGGCGGCCACTCATCATCGCCAAGACAAAGCTGCTCACGTGTCACTTCGCAGCTCGAGGTCCTGGAGTGACTCCCTATGGCCTTCAGCACAGAGTTTCAAACGTTTTAAAAAACGAAGTAACGTATCTTTTCACACCAAATCTTAGACTCCTCACGTCAAAAGCAGGTCGAAGTGGTGCATTTTACCGCCTATTTTTTTTTTTGTCTTTTTGCCATTTCTTGGGCCGCTCCCATGGCATATGGAGGTTCCCAGGTCAGGAGTCGAATCGGAGCTGCAGCCGCCGGTCTACACCAGAGCCACAGCAACTCAGGATCCCAGCCACGTCTGCAACCTACGCCACAGCTCACGGCAATGCCAGATCCTTAACCCACTGAGCGAGGCCAGGGATCGAACCCGCAACCCCATGGTTCCTAGTCGGATTCGTTAACTGCTGAGCCATGATGGGAACTCTTTTACCGCCTATTTTTAAGCTCACGTTGATGACCTTTTACTGTAAATGACCTGCTGGGGTGACGAGGGGTTAAGGACCACAGTTCAGTGCCGTCAGGCCTGGAGAAAACGCCTGCCCGGCACCTGGCCTTTAGCGCCCGCTGCGGGAGGGCTGGGCTGGCAGTTCGCAGCCTGGCCCAGCCCACGTCTCCCTCTGGGACGTGTCTGCGCTCCCACAGGCCAAGGGGAGCCTTGAGTTCGGTTCCAGGCCTTGGAAACCACTCGGGCCACCAGTGGGGTCCCCCGGGCCTCTGCTGCAGCTCCTCTCTGGAGAACCCAGGTAACCGTCTCGGGTTGGCTCCCGACACGGCTTGTTGAATTACGGATGCTAAAACCCCCACCCAGCGGAAGATGTGAACCAGCTGACGAGCAGGCGCACGTCAGCCCCAGACCCTCCGGAGCTGAGGGCTGGCGGTGTCCACCCCGGGACACCGCCCTGGGGGCTCAGCAGCCAATCAGGGAGCTGTGCACATGCTCAACACAGACCCCGGCCCCGCCCCCCTCACCAGCCTTTAAAAATGCCTCTCCTCTGCCCTCGGGGGTGGCGGGGGCTCCGGAGTCATGAGCACCAGCTGCCCAGACCCCTCGCGGGGCGCCTGCAGTGAACGCCACCCTGTCCTTCCCCGCAACCAGGTCACGAGTTGGCTTTACTGCGTGCGGGCGAGTGACCCAAGTTTTGGTTTGCTAACGCTTATCCTCGAGATTCAACCCCCAAATAGCCTTCCACCCCCCTCCCCAGCAAGCCCTGGCCCAGGGCGGGGGTGCCTGCAGGGCATCTCGGGGACCCTCCAGCACAGCCCCCATCACGTGCTGCTATGACTGGTCTCTCCCTCCAGCATGGGCACAGCTGGCTCACTCAGCTCCCACCCTGCGCCCGAGGCCTGGCACGGCCAAGCCCTTGCTGCGTCACAGGGACGGGGTGAACAAAGGGACCGCCGACTTTCTCAGGTAGGATTTGCTGCCTTTGGGGAACTAAGACAAATGAAGGCTTTTCATCAATGTTATCGGAGCTGGGAGTTCCTGTCGTGGTGCACTGGCAACGAATCCAACTAGGAACCATGAAGTTGCGGGGTCGATCCCCGGCCTCGCTCTGTGGGTCAAGGATCTGGCCTTGCCGTGAGCTGTGGTGTAGGTCGCACGTGCGGCTCAGATCCTGCGTTGCTGTGGTTGTGGTGTAGGCTGGCAGCTGCAGCTCTCATTCGACCCCTAGCCTGGGAACCTCCATATGCTGCGGGGGTGGCCCTAAAAAGAAAAAAAAAAAAAAGTTATCGGAGCTGGCCTCTGCAGGAGAAGTCACAACTGCGTCCCTGGGCCCTAAGCACGCGGTCACTGGGGAAGCTCCCGCAGAGCACTGGGCCCAGGCCCTGCCGCAGGAGGAGAGCCTTGCCAGGACCTGAGCAAAGCCCAGGGGTGAATCCGGTGTGAAAAACCAGCCCGCTGTTTCCCAAATGCACATCACAATCGCTGGGTTATCTCAGGGCGCAGGGGAGGCCAGACTCGGGGGGACTGAGCTCGGGGCTCGCGTGGCCTGAACCTCATCCTGCAGAGACAGGTCAGTGCAGAAATAGAGGGTCGCAGCGTCTCCGTTCAGAAAGCGCCAGGTTGCTGCAGGCAGGGATTTTTTTTCAACCTCTTGGGCAGCTAATGAGCCCAGATGCAATCAACCCAATCCCCCTACCAACCCCGCCCCAGGGGGCCGGGCCCTCCAGCGGCTCCTTACCCAAGATGATACCGTTGGGCTCCTCCGGCGGCTGCCACACGATGCGTACGGATGTCAGCCTCACTTCCGGGAACACCAGCCTCACCGGGGGGCCTGGGGCTGGAGGGGAAGAAAGACGTGTGACCCAGGCGCCGTCGTGCTGCCACCCGGACACATGGCAGGCTGGCGGGGACCGTCACAGCTGCCGATGACACCACCTGGGAAAATGAGTTTTGGAACCTGGGTGTCTCCCTAATAAATGACTTCAAGGCAACACCTCAGTCTGACTCCAGCTCGCCGGCTGCCCATGCTTGGAGAGCTCACACACCGCGGGGCGTCTTGTGACTGTCATGGAGAGCTGGCCAACCCAGGTGCTGATGGCGTCATGGAGGGGACATCAGGTCAAAGTCAAGGGTTTGCCAACCTGAGGTCCCTGGGCTGGACATCCGGAAAGGAGGTGTCCCATAAACAAGGTGGCCCAGGGTCTCTCCCCAATACCGTGGTTACCGTGAACGCTCTTTCTCTTAGGCACACGACCCCTCACCTGCAGTGTCCCTGAAGATTAAGAATTCATGTCCCCAAATGCACATGACAGTTCTGTGACGTGGTCGGTGCACCAGCGAGTCAAAAAGCTGTTGAGGATGGCGGCACCACGGAACAGCAGGGTCGCAGCCCGCGTAAAACACATGCCCTTAAACGGACAGGCGAGTAGCTCCGTGGCCAGCGTGGGAACTTCTGGTTGGGCCTTAGTAACAGACTGATTCCCAGGTAGGAGGGGACGGCCATGGAACAATGAATACCGAAAGAAAATGATGCGTGCTCGTCATTCCAGGGCTGCTGAATTCTGCCTCTAGCTATTCAGTCGAGAACAGTATTTTAAATTATAAACACGTCATGACCCGAGGGTTCAGGTGAAATGAAGGAAAAGAGGCCCCAGGCTCATGTACCAGGACCACTTCGCACACAAGAAACTCAGGTCTTCCAGTCCCGTGGCACCTGCTCCGTCACCATCCCCAGGGCTGATCCCTGCCTCACGATGACGTGCGGGGAAGGAGAGACACGTTCATATCAGAATGGAAAGAGAAAGAGAGAACTTGTTCCATGACGGCCAGGCTCCACTTTGGGTAGAAACAGGACAGACTGAGCGCGAGGAAGGGTTACTAAAACGCCTCTGTTTTTCATCCGCGTGACCCTCGCACACCGTACGGTTTTGCAAAGACACGACCTTCGTGGCCCCAGGTTCCCTCCCAGACCCCAGCTACCCTGAAACCAGCCCTCTGGGGGGACTGAGTTCGAGACACCCCCTTCTCTGACCGGGGGAAAGCCCTGCCACGCCACCGTCTCCCAGCGAAATGGAGAGAGGTTTCAACTCCGAGGTCAGGTGCTTTCGGGGGCTAATTCCATCACTTCGGGAAAGATGCTTAAGAAAATATGTTTTGGTCAGCTGCTTCGGACACCTGAAGTGGGGTTTTTGGGGGGGAGATCACTGCCCCCCCGAATATTTATCATGGTATATTTAATAAAAACCAGACAAAGGAGCTAACCTTTAAGCATCTGACAGTGCAAAGCGGCGAAACGTAACTTCCTGTTACCCAGACTTGCACGGAAAAATGCCATCAAGACGCACTTGTTCTGCTGGCCAAGAACCCAGGCCTGGGCCCTGGGAGCCCGTCAAAGGCTCTGAACCCTGGGAACAGCTGAGGGTCTCTTACTCTGCACACGAGGGCCAGCAGCACCCGGAGAACCAAGAATGGGGCCCAGGGTCGGAGTGGGGTTTCCAGCCAGGCTTGAGCCGACACCACCGGAGTGGCCCTCTATTCTAAGGCGCTGCCACCCGGCCTTTACCACGCGGCCCGCGGCAGGGCTCCACTGAAATCCTGCTCAGGCTCATAATTAGGCTGGAAACCTCACGCTGGCTGAACTTGGCCTCCAACAGCTTTGTTTTGTTTCCTGCTGCTGAAACAAGGGGGAAAAGCACTGCGAAAATGAAGTTAAAAGCAACAGCATGCAAGTGGTTGGGGTCAGGCCGGCCAGGCTGGGAGAGCCCCACGCACCGTCGTCTCGGGTCCGCTCCAGGATGGGGGGCGAGCTGGGGACGCCGTTGCCGATGCGGGTGAAGGCCAGCACCCGGAGCTCGTACAGCACGAACTTGCCCAGGCCCGCCAGCAGCGCCGACTGCGTGCCGTTCCCTCGCACCACGTGGCTCCTGGGCTCGGGGTCCAGGTCTTTGGCCCGGAACAGGATCTGTGCGTCAACACACAAGGGCGCGGTCAGGAGGACGCGGTGTGCTAGGCGGGGCCTTGGCGGCCGGGGACAGGGCCACCCCCAGCAGGACCAGGTGGCCAGGGCCCTCCCCGGGGCAGCCGTGTCGAGGGCTTGGGGACCGAAATCCAATCCGGTGGCATCTGGGGGAAGGATGGAGGGGGCGCAGCCGTCCTCCAGCGAGGAGGTAGTTATGACCCAGCCCTGCCCGTGCTGGGTAAGCCAGATGCTGCCCGATAATCTAGAGGGTTTCAGGTGCCCGACTGAGATGAGGGCGCGATGTGAACACAGAGATATTTGCTCCTGCAAAATCGCCACCTGGTAGCCCCGCTTCCTGGGAGTCTGGGCTCCAGCCTCGAAGACGTGTTTTCTCCCCCCCCCCGGGGACCCACCCTGTGGGATCCCGTGTCTAAGGGGCCAGAAGGGGGTGATTGCAATGCGGGGGGCAGGGGGACACACGGGAACAGGTGGGGGAGCAGAGAACAGGAAAAGCACAGAGAGGGCAGCAGCGCGTGGGACCAGCGTGGCCCTGCCACTCACACCCAGGAACACCCATGCTGCTCTCGGGGGAGGCGACGGAATAGAAACGGAGCAGGTTTCTAAGACTCTAAACCCAGAGGCGGCTCCCAGAGAGGCTGGGAGGTGTCCCTCCCTCACGGGCACGTCCCGGTCGCATCAGGATGGTGGGGACACTGCAGACATGCACGCAACTCTCTGATGACATGTCCTCAAGAAATGACCCACTTCTCCCACCAGCCCTGGGAGGGGGTCGCTGCCGCCAGCTTCACCCGCAAGGAAACCAGCTCAGGGTGCCAGGGCTCGCTGGTCTGTGTTAGAGCCTCTCCCTGTGCCTCGTCCCCAGACTGTGGTGGCGCTTCCATAAGACGGGTGATGGGCGATCAGGACACCTGAGCTGACGGGCTGGAGGAGACAGGTGACAGCGAGTGACGCTCGCAGCACCAGCTGAGCAAGGTCACCTCAGCGCCTACCTTGTAGCCCAGGATGAGCCCGTTCTGGTCCTGCTCAGGCACCGACGCCCACGTCAGCAAAATCTGGGTGGAGCTGACAGCCTCGGCTGAGACGTTTTCAGGAGCAGCGGACGGAACTGCAAAGAAGGAGTTAAACGGATGGGACAGGAGGGGTGTGGGCCTCTGCAGATAAACGTCTAATTTTTAACCACGGGATCAAGCTGTCCTGGAAACAGCGATGCCTCCGGAGCCTTTTGCAGCGATCCGATTAAACCGGCAGGGGCGTCACGGAAATGGCAATCTCTTCAACACGAGCAGGACGTCCAGGAATCCTGCGGGTTGAGGATGGCAGTGCACCCGCGCCCGCCCCCGAGAAAGTGCGCTCCGTCTGATTCTTAGCTTAACTCGGGAGGCCGGCGACTTTCCTCTCACCCGGGAACCCTGCCCTCACACGCCCGTTCACCGTCTCCACACACGGCCTTGTGCGACGGGGCGGGCGGGCGGAGGGAGAGGTGGTCATAGGAGGGAGGGGAGGGCTTCTGAGCGCCCTCGCAGCCCGTGTGCCTTCCTACCGCCACGTGGGCACGCGTCCCCCACGCAGGCGCCCATCCACGCACGCGCTCCTTCACTCATTCACCCACTCATTCCTCCGTCCACTCCCTCATTCACCACGCCCTCTCGCACTCATGCATTCCCTCCCTCACTCCATCCATCCACTCCATCCACTCCATTCACTCCTTCACTCATCTGTTCTCTCCTTCATCCACTCCTTCGTTCATTCACTCACTCCTTCATTCCCTCCCTCACTCCTGCTCTCACTCATTCATTCACTCACTCATCCTCTCACTCACTCCATCCATCCACTCCATTCACTCCTTCACTCACTCCTTCACTCCTCCGTTCTCTCCTTCACCCACTCCTTCGTTCATTCACTCACTCATTCACCCTCTCATTCATTCGCTCACTCATTCGCTCACACAAGTACTGCCTCCTCGTGGCACAGCTGCCGTGAAGGTGACTCTGCTGGTCAGTTACTCCGAATAAGGATGTACTGTGTGTTTGCACAACACTGCCACCCCCCTCCCCAGGCCCGTGGTTCCTAGATCTCCTGCAAAAAAGCCATGTGGTCTTTGAACTGTATCCCGCCTAACTTCTGTCGGAGTCCTGATCCCCGGCCCCAGAGTGTGGCTTTATTTGGAAACAGGGAGGTTGTAGATGTCACTGGAGAAGAGGAGCTCACCAGGGTGGGGGGGCACTAGTCCAGCAGGACTGGCGTCCTTGTCCATGGAGGGGGCATCCTGGCAGGACTGGACTTAGGCGGCCACAGCCCAGAAGCTCCCAGAAGCTGGGAGGGAGGGGGGAACAGACCCTCCCAGCGCCTCCAGAGGTGGCTCTGCTGACACCTCGGCCTCCACCTTCTGGCCCCCAGCGCCACAAGTGGACACATGTCTGTGGTTTCAAGCCACCAGCTCGGGGTACTTCGCTATGGCAGCCCCAGGAAACAGATATCGTCTTCGAGAAAGAAGTGCCGGGGTTCAGGCTGGTCCTGGAACAGCTGCCGTTAGTTGTTTGCAAGCTTGACCCCATCAGGCCCCCAAGGGGTAGGGGGGAGGCGGAGGGGGAGAGAGGCCCAGCGCAGGCCCAGTGTCACAGGCAAGCTGCTGACAGAACTCACGGGGACTCAGCCACTTCTGTCACCTCCTGTCCCCAGAGGAGAGCCGTTGGGGCATCCTAGGAGGGCTGCCAGCCCCCAGAAAGTGTGGCCCCTGGCCTCGACAACCCAGAGGCAGCAGCTTCCCATCCCTCCACCTGCTAGGACGACCGACCTCAGAACACAGGTGCCAGACGGGCTGCCACTCCAGGTGGGCGACGTGCCCACAAAACAGAGACATGGGCTGTGTGTGCCTGCTGGGGTCCAAGCACAGGGCCCCCTCTACGCTTCTGCAGAGACGGTGCAGGTCGGCGTGCATCTGGTCCCTAAACTTCTTCTTCCCAGATGTGTCTGCTGAGAGCCACTCGCCCCATAGTTAAGACGGTCAACAAAGTAACAATTTATTTGAGCAGGTGGGCATCACAGGACAAGGATCTGGATAGTTTCAAGTTAACTCAGCACCCGAAGGGAAGCACACCAGCCACACACGCCACCCTGTGTCCCTGGCGCCTTCTGGTGGCGGTAGCCACGGCATCACTCAGGGGTCCCCACCGGGTGCTGTAACTTCCAAGGCTGTTTCCAGGACACGGCTTACATGGATGCTCATTTAATAAAACAGTGAGTGATAAACTGGCTCCCTGAATCGACTGTGAAATAAAGGAGTCACTACTGTTCAAAGAGAAGGTAAAACTACCATCCTTCCAACTTCCTTTCCTGGCTTTATTTAGAATAAGACCATTCACAAGAGCCAAGACATGGAAACAACCTAAATGTCCATTGACAGACGATTGGATTAGGAAGATGTGGTATATATACACAATGGAATACTACTCAGCCATAAAAAAGGACAAAATGTTGCCATTTGCAGCAACATGGATGACACTAGAGACTCTCACACTAAGTGAAGTAAGTCAGAGAGAGAAAGACAAATACCGTATGATATCACTTATATCCGGAGTGTAATATACAGCACAAATGAATGTTTCCACAGAAAAGAAAATCATGGACTTGGAGAAAAGACTTGTGGTTGCCAAGGGGGAAGGGGAAGGAGTGGGATGGATTGGGAATTTGGGGTTCATAGATGCAAACTATTCCCTTTGGAATGGATAAGCAATGAGATCCTGCTGTGTAGCACTGGGAACTACATCTAGTCACTTATGATGGAGCAGGATCATGTGAGAAAAAAGATTGTATACATGTATGTGTGACTAAGTCACCTCACCATACAGTGAAAATTGACAGAACACAGTAAACCAGCTCTAATGGAAAAAAAAAAAAAGAGTAAGACAAGACAGAGAAGATCCTGTGTCCCCAAGACATTAATGGCACATCCTAAAAGCCCTGGCCCTGACTGTACAGAAAGGCCATCGTCCTAACAACACAACCGGTCCGCCTCTCAGTCCTTAAGTGTTTCGGGCGGGTCAGTCTTTGAAACCATAAGCGCCTGATTCTCACTGTAGAATGACAGGTGGTAGCTGATCTTCTGAGATGCGGTGACGTGTGCATCCAGGTGCTGGAGCGCCACTCACGCGCCCAGAGAATGATGACAACGTGGTGGTCACAGCAACTCAGGTGGGCGCCTAGCACACCGCTGGTTCCTGGCGAGGAGATGGGCAGGCAAACGCCAGCGCTCGGATGAAAATTTCAGCCGATTCGAGTCTAAACAGGACAAAACCTACCATTTAGCTACAAAGCATCTGTGTTTTTAAAATTTGGAAGAACAGCCTTCCCCATTGCCTCCTTTGAGGGAGTCGACACCTTTCCAACGTGACATCTTGTGTTCTAAGACAGTCCTAGGAACGCCCCTTTCATTAAAAACCATACTGTTTAAACTGCGTCTTCCCTCGCTTACTCTCTCCTCTATAGGATTTTTTTCTGCTCTGTTTGCACCTGCTCCCCACGTAGCCCCTCTGATGTTGAGGCCTCATTTGCCCTTCATCTCACAGGATGTCAGGAACCCAGCTCGATCGCACTTCAAAACCGGAAGCTGCCCCTCAACGTGGTTCACGATGTCCTGCTCCATCGCTGGTGGCAGCGTGTCCACGCTGAGCCACCTCGAAGCACCAATAGCCGGTTTCCTCGCGGAGGTGATGCTGTGCCCAGAGTCAGGTCAGCAGTTCCCTCGCCCCCACTCTCTGCCATCCCTCGTTGTCCCCAATGGTGGCACTCCGCCACTGGGCCCGTGGAGCGCCGTCGCCCTCTTCGCCCAACGCTGAGCCTCGCTGAGCAGGACCAGTTCTCTGAAGGCGCGAATGGAAATTCTCTGGCGGGGAGGGCACCTGTCCATCCTCAGCAGGACCAGGGGAGGCGAGACATCAAAACTGCCGCTGATGGGAGAGGCCAGTGGTCAGAGGTGAGCAGCTTCCTGCAGCAGGAGCTTCTGGAAACTCCACTGGGGCCAGCCCCAGGTGGAGGGGACGGATGCGGCCAGCATCCTTGAGGGGAGATCAGCCCAAGAGAGGTCCTGGGGGCCCTGCTCTTTCGGCATTAAAAACATTGAAGCCTGAATCATCCATAGATTGAAATGAAGATCAATAACCCTCCCATCGATTTGGCTTTTTTTTTTTTTTATTTTGTTGTAGTTGTTGTTGCTATTTCTTGGGCCGCTCCCGCGGCATATGGAGGTTCCCAGGCTAGGGGTTGAATCGGAGCTGTAGCCACCGGCCTACGCCAGAGCCACAGCAACGCGGGATCCGAGCCACGTCTGCAACCCACACCACAGCTCACGGCAACGCCGGATCCTTAACCCACTGAGCAAGGGCAGGGACCGAACCCGCAACCTCATGGTTCCTAGTCGGATTCGTTAACCACTGCGCCACGACGGGAACTCCGATTTGGCTTTTTTTTTGTTTTTACTTTTTTGTCTTTTTAGGGCCACACCCACAGCATATGGAGGTTCCCAGGCTAGGGGTCTAATTGGAGCTGTAGCTGCCAGCCTACACCACAGCCACTGCAACGCCAGATCCGAGCCATGTCTGCGACCCACACCGCAGCTCACGGCAACGCCGGATCCTTAACCTACTGAGCAAGGCCAGGGATCCAACCTGCATCCTCATAGATACTCGTCAGGCTCATTTCCATTGCGCCATGGCGGGAACTTCCCCTCTTACGAATTTGTGATGAAAGCACACGCAGAACCAAAACTCTTCTCTTCTTCTCCAAGAGACGCGTGTTGAGCCAAAAGTTCTCACGAATTAACATTCAATTAAAAACAAAATAATTTGCTGTAAACCCTAACCCTCAGGAAAGGAGAGCTGACAAAGCAAAGCGCACGTTGCAAGAGCAATTCCGACTTGCGATCAGAAGCTTTTCCAAAATTGAACAATGAACGATGGGTCCACAGTGAAGCCCGTCCACGTAGCTCTGCTGGGCTGCACCCGGCTCTCCTCTGGCCACACGTGCACATGTTTGTGAACCAAGACAAAAACACCTGCAAAACCTATACCTCAAACAGCAACACTGCTCAAGAAAGTCTCCGCAGAGTCATGGGGTAAGAGATGATCCAGGCGTGTTTGAGGGCAGCAGAGTTGGAAGAAAACACGGGAGTGAGTTTACACACTGAGGGACAGCCTCTCCACCCCCCCGACCTCGTCAAGACAGCGTTTCAGCAGCTGGAAAGGTTTTTTACAAAAATATAGTCTTGATGCAGCATTTTCCCCATTGATTTACTTGTTTTTTAAGAGTATTCTTTGAAAACTTAGCAAAAAATACTGCTTTCCATTTTTAACTGTTTCCTTCATCTTTACATAACATTTAGTTCATTGTTTTCCAGACAAAAAGCCTTGAAAAATGTCACGAGGAGCACAAGTTGAGGTTGACAGTTATCTTCTTTCAGCTTCTTTGAGATTATCCCCTTGTCTTCTGGCCTCCGTTCTTGCGAAGCTGGCTTCAAATGGTCTTTGTAGGTAAGACGCCTTCTCTCCAGATGTTTTTAAGGTTTTTCTCTTTGGCTTTGGTTATTTGGCCGTTGCGGGGCAATGCATTTTGGCGTGGACTTGTTTGTGCTCATGCTGTTCAGGATTCAGGGCTTCCGTCTGATACAGAATGTGTATCAGCTTTGGAAGTTCTCAGCCATAATCTCCACAAATCTCCTCACTTGCATTTCCTCCCCTATCCCCTCTGAGTCTTATTAAATATAGGTTGGACCTTCTCATTCTATTCTTTGTCTTTTAACCTCTCTATCATACGTTCATGTCTTTGCACTGTGTTTTGGGTTGTTGTTGTTTTTTTTTTTTTAAACTGACATTCAGTTTCCAGTTTGGCAATTCTCTCTTCAGCTGTGTCTAACTTCCTTTTTACCTCAACCATAGCGTTTTATGCAATGATTGTGTCTTGTGCTTCTCTTAAAAAAATACCTGCTTAAAAATGGTGCCAATCTCTTCTTAAATGCTTTAAGAATTAATGCTTTCTTTTAATAAAGACTTCAATATTCATTTCCAGCCGTAGTGAGGTACGATTTTTATAAACCACTGCGTAAGATTAAGGTGCACGCCATCCAGGTCGCACGTCTTAATCTCATGTCCTGCAAGATGAGTATTGCCAGAGGGTCAGCAAACACCTCCACCAGGTCACGTGATTACTGTTTCTTTCTTTTGTGTGGTAACAACACCAAAGACGTACTCTCTTAGCCACTCTCTTTTTTACTGAATTATAGACTTTTTGACAGGATGATAATGATCCTGGCTCCTGTTGTCCAACACAGTGATTCCATTCCTCGCAACTTTCAAGCGTGTAAGACAGTGTCATTAACTATCATCGCTCTGCTGTACATAAGATGATTCCGAACTTATTTGTCTTGCTCCTGGAAATCTTCGATAAGAAGATTACAGATTACAGATTCCGCTTACAGATTCTCTTGCAGACTAGTGTTATTGTTAAGGTAATTGGAGCCCTCTGCTCTCATTCTCTCTTTTCTCCCCTCCCTCCTTCCTCATTCTTACTCACGGCAGATGATCTCCTGGGTGTGTGAAAAGTGTGAGTTCATCTCTAGCGAGCCTTGGTATTATTCGGGATGATTTGGCTGTGGCAGTCTCTGTCCAGGGAGGAGCTGTGCTGGCTTCACTGGCTGTCCAGAAAGGCTGGCCTGTTATCAGATTTTGTTTTGTTTTTGGAGGACGGGAAAATCCTTTGTGGGGGTTTCATAGGTAATACTGCAGGAGGATCTGATCACTGTTACCCTCGGGGGTAAGAAGATGTTCTGGCCAATGAGGACACTCTGTAGGGCCTTCCAGTGATGTGCAAAGAGTACAATCTCTGGACCATACTTATTTGAATGACATTTTATCTGCACATTTTATTTTATCCAGGGATAGCTGAGCTTCCGGGTTAAAAAACAAACAAACAAAAAAAACCACGTTGCTGTGGCTGTGGTGTAGGCGGGCAGCCAGAGCTCCGATTCGACCCCAGCCTGGGAACCTCCATATGCCGCGGATGCGGCCCAAGAAAAGGCAAAAAGACAAATAATAATAATAATAATAATAATAATAATAATAATAATAATAATAATAGTTTGGAGCTCCCGTCTTGGCTCAGTAGTTAACAAATCCGACTGGGAACCATGAGGTTTGGGGTTTGATCCCTGGCCTCACTCAGTGGGTTAAGGATCTGGCGTTGCCGTGAGCTGGGGTGTAGGTCACAGACGCGGCTCGATCCCACGTTGCTGTGGCTGCGGTGTAGGCAGGTGGCTACAGCTCTGATTAGACCCCTAGCCTGGGAACCTCCATATGCCACAGATGCAGCCCTAGAAAAGGCAAAAAGACAAAAAAAAATAATAATAATTAAAGCTTTTTTTTTGAGATACACTTACTACGGCATGCAAGTCACCTGTTTAAAGGGTACGCTCTGGTGTTTAACACACACAGTCCCCAACTTAGTTTGACTAACGATTTTTTGACTTTATGGTGGCATGAAAGCCATAAGCATTCCGTAGAAACTGTACTTCGAATTTTAAGTTCTGATCTTCTCCCAGCTAGCGACTCTCTGGTGATGCTGGGCAGTGGCAGGGGCGGCAGCTCCGCGTCAGCCCCACCATCACAAGGGTGAGTGACTGATAAGCTGCGACCACTCTGCTCCTCACGTTCAGCACAGGATTCAACCCATTGCAGCAGAGCTCCAATGCCTGCTTCTCACACAGGCTTTGTGTTTGGCGATTCCGCCCAACTGCAGGGTGGTGTGAGTATCCTGCCTACTCTACGCGGACGAGGCTGAGCTCGGATGTTGGATGCCTTTTCGACTGATGACAGTTTCATCTTATGGTGGGTTTATGGGGACATGATGTCGCTGTAAGTCAAGGAAGACCTGTGTTCACAGAGTCACGCAGTCTTTTTTTTTTTTAATTAAAAAAACTTTTTTTTATTTTTATTTTTTTGTCTTTTCTAGGGCTGCACCTGCAGCATATGGAGGCTCCCAGGCTAGGGGTCGAATCAGAGCTGTAGCCACCAGCCTCCACCACAACCACAGCAACGTGGGATCTGAGCCACATCTGTGATCTACACCACAGCTCACGGCAACACCGGATCCTTAACCCACTGAGTGAGGCCAGGGATCGAACCTGCAACCTCATGATTCGTGAACCACTGAGCCATGACGGGAACTTTCAGAGTCGCGTAGTCTTTATCACAGTGGCTTTAGGACATTTTTCCTCTCCCCAAAGAAGCCCCTACCTATGACCAGTCACTCCCCATTCCTCTCAAACCTCCTCTCCCACCTGTGCAACCACAGACCTACTTTCTGTTTCTAGATTTGCCTCTTCTGGACATTCCATATGAACAGAATCACACAGCACGCGGTGTTCTGCGTCTGGCTTCTTTCCTTGATGTTTTCAAGGTTCGTCTGTGCTACAGCATGTGTCAGAATTCCATTCCGGGGATGGACTGGGAGTCTGGGGTTAAAAGATGCAAACTACTGCATTTGGAGTGGAAAAGCAGTGAGATCCTGCTGTATCGCACAGGGAACTATATCTAGTCACTTGTGATGGAGCAGGATGGAGGATAATGTGAGAAAAAAATGTATATAAGACTGAGTCACTTTGCTGTACAGCAGAAATTGACAGAACATTGTAAATCAACTATAATGGAAAAAAAGTCTTAAAAGAAGAATTCCATTCCTTTTTACTGCTGAGTTATATTCCATTGTATGCATATACCACATTGCATTTATCCGTTCATCAATCACTGGGCATTTGATTTTTTCCACTTTAGCCATTATCGGTAACACTGCTGTGAACATACTTGGGGTTTTTGTGCTGACGTGTTCCCTTGGGCACACGTCTAGGAGTGGAAATGCTGGGTCACGGGGCAACTGCGCGTTTAACCCTCCGAGGAATCCCAGAGCGGCTGCCCTGTTCTAATCCCACCAGCAATGCAGAAGCTTCCTTTTCTCCACATCCTCACCAGCACTTGCGATTGGCCATCTTTTTTCTTTCTTTCTTTCTTTTTTTTTTTTCCATCTTGCTTTTACATTTGATTCTAGCCATCTTAGGGCTGAGAAGGGGTACCTCGCGGAGGTTTTAACTTTCACTTCCCTGATGGCTACTGATGCCGAGCATCCTTTCACATGTTCCCCTGGCCAAGGGTATGTCTTCTCTGGAGACATGTCTATGCAGACCCTTTGTCCCATTGTCACTGGGTTGTCGCTCCCTTGTGGCACTGAAAGACTTTCCGAATATACATTCTCGATACTGGTCTCTCATCAGATATACAAGTTGCAAATATTTTCTGCCATTTGGGGATCTTTTCAATGTTCTCTATGGCATTCTTGGAAGCACAAATGGTTTCATTTGGATGGGGTCCAATTTGTCCGTTCTTTTCCTTTTTTTTTGGTGTTGTTGCTCATATTTTGGTGCCTGGAACCAAGTTTTACATTAATTTCTCTTCTGGGAGTTGGGGGACCGCTCATATAGTGCAAACTCAGATCCCAAACCTGAGTCAGTCACAAACCTGTTCCTTTTTTTTTTTTTTTCCAAACAGGTGGATAGGTGGGCAAATTCCTGGGGTAACTATTTTTGACCTCCCCTTCCAAGAGCTTTGTTTTTAAGCAGGGGTCTTGGTGTGACTCCCTGCCTTGCAGCGACTCAAGGCTGCATCTCCTGGGCCTGAATGCACATCCCAAACTCCCAGGGGATCCAGCCCACCCGCCAGCATCCACCGCTGTTTGTGCCACGGACCTCTGGGGATTGCTCTGTCCTTCTTACGAGCATGTCAGTCCTCTTCAAATGTCAGAAATCTCTACCGAATCCATCGTTTCTAGATAGTTACAGCGGAAGTTTAAAAATACTACGACAAAACGCATCTAGAATGTTATAAAAGATGTAGGCACGTGAATATGTCATACTAACCGCCTATCCTTGGGGTTAGAGCTGCCCCTCAGGAGTTTTCAAGCTCTCTTCTTCATCACAAAGATTCAGAAGCTGAAGATGAGAGCTTTTTAAAAAAATATCCACGTGATCACACAGTCGTAAGCGGAGCATCAGCGCCTCCTGGGCTTTTAGATCTAACGTAATAGTCTACGGGCTGAGAGGAAGCCGGGAGAAGGCCTCTGATCCGCCCTGGCCGTGCTGCAAAGCCCTTTAAACTCTGTCCTTGTGGATGCAGGACGCTGCTGCTCAGGCTCCACAGTGGCGCTCAGCCCACGTCCCGGGTCCTCTGTGCTCCCCGAGAACCTTCTCCGCCTCTGGGACTGCATGCCGCCCCGTCCCACAGCCCCACGTCCACCCCAGAGAAGATCAGGAAGGAAGCGAGTCACACATGCGCCTGCTCCTGGCAGACGCCAGCTCGGAGGGTGTGCCTAGACGTGGGCTGACAGCAAGGTGGACCCCAGGGGCCGCATCTGTGCCCTGAGGATCTGTGCCCTCAGGTTCGGCCTGTTTGGGACCGCAGGTGAGCACTGGGGGATGAGCCAAATAGGCTGAGAAGAGACACCTTTCTCCAGGGCGTCCCAGCTGCTTCCCATCCCGACACCCGGGACGTGACTCTGGGCTGACACCCTGGGTGGCCCCGTGCAGACCACCTGCTGTACCTGCCCCGCGCCCACCCCTGGCTGGGCCTCCGAGAGGGCTGAGGAAGGCAGTTTTGCACACCTCTGGCTGTTACTGCGCAACCAGCACCCCAGCTGCCATCGGGTAAGAAGGGGACAGAAGAGGCAGCTGGGGGTCAGGGCTGATGCGAGCTCAGAGCTGGTCCCCCCTCGCTCCAGCTTCCTTCCCGCCTGACGCCCCACTTAGCTCTCTCCCCGTCCCCGTCCTCTGCACACTGCCCCAAGGGTCTCCCGTCCCTCTTTGGAGCTCCTAGCAGCCTCTGGTTGGGGGCAGCACCCCCGCCCCCAGCAGTCCTGACTGTGGTGTCCCCAAGGCCACCTCCAGCCTCATGGGCAGGTCCTCGCCCTCCTGCTCGGTTCACTAGCCGTTTCCTCCAACGGGCTGCCAGGCGCTGGGCCTTCCTAACTGTCCTCCCGTGCATTTCCCATCAAGGCCGCCCTGCAGGCTAACGCCATCTCCCAAAGCGGTTTTCATGTTTAGAAAATTAATGAGCTTCGTTATTTAAAATGACGACAGCTCTAGGGAAGCAGTCTCAGCGCAGGGACAGGAGCTGGGCCTTCTGCTGGGGGAGTAGGGAGGCCCGGGCTTTTCCCAGGACTCCCCACTGGGGGGGGGTGGCCGCCTCTCCCCCCCACCCCCACCCCGTCCCACACAGGCTTCCGGGGCGACCCTCTGAGTCTGTCCCCATGGAGAAGACAGGACTTGACCTGGGCTCAGGAAGCCTCCGAGGAAACAGCGAAATTGGGCTGGAAGTAAGACCAGAAAGCTGCGGAATTTTCACCCAAGGGAGACACCATGAAGGCAAACGGACGTCTCAGTGTCACTGTCAGAGGGACAGGGATGCCTAGAAGGGACCAGCATCTCCTGGGGGAGCGGGGAGGTGCTGACTTTCCAGCTCACTGTCAAACTTTTGACCTTCTCTCGCTCGTTTTGGGCAGAGGCCTGGAAGGAATTTTGAGCATGACTTCCAGCGGCTACGCGGTGTAGAATGACAGCCCAGCCCCGTATGTGCCACGTGGGCTGTGACGATGCCACAGACAGGCTTTCTTTCCAGGAGAAACCCCGCTATGTCAGACTAGATGGACAGGGCCAGTCTGTGTGTCCTTAAAGAGTGTCAACAGCACCCCTCGTTGTGCTTCTATCAACTCGCACCACGCCAGGAAGGGTCCTGCAACTGAGCCGCCAGCCACAGTGCCCGGGAGCCGTTTCTGCGCAGGGGTTAAGAGGTGGGCGTCCACCTTTGCCGGGTCTCCCTGCTGGCAGGTGCACCCAGCGCGTGGTTCATCCTGCTGACAGCAGAGCCTGGGTCCCTGCATCACGACGTGGACGGGAGCCACCCCCCAGCAGGGCTGCCTGTCTTGGGCCGAAACAGAGAGAAACCGCCCGTGTGCTAAAGAGCCGAGCTCCTGAGGCCTACGCTTTGCACTGGGGAGACTGAGCACCCCACACACGGCCTTGTCGGGGGGAGTCCTGAACACCCATGTCATAAAGGCCTCCTTAGAGCCTCTGCACACGCCTTGTCTTCCTCACGGGGCGGGGGGTTTGGGGGGGAGAATTACCCCCTTCCCCCCACCACGAAAGAGGCACGTCTGGCCGCCGGCAGAGTCCCTGGCAGCGCTCCTCATCCGCTTCAGAGCCGCGCCACGGGCTCTCACGCACTTCGACTTAATTCACTGTCGCGTCTGACCCGGCTCCTCCCTTAGAAAAGTGTCAGCACAGCCACAGGGGGCGACGAGCCAGCCAGAGGCCACCAGGGGCCTGGAGGCGGGGCTCCGGGTCCCAGAGACACAGGGCGGGCCGGGCCCCCACTCACCTGACTCCCGCGTCCGGCCCCGCACGGCCTCGCTCCAGGGCCCGGCCCCGATGGCGTTGAAGGCCTGCATCTGCAGCTCGTACTCGGTCCACTCCTCCAGCCCCTCGACGGTGAACTCCCGCTCCAGCCGGTCGCTGATGACGTGGGCCAGCGCGGAGGCCTGGAGGCCCGGGCGCCAGTACTTGATCCTGTAGCCCACGGCCTCGGGGTTGCCGTTGTACCGGGAGTCGGGCAGGGGCTGGAAGCGAACCAGAGGCTGCGGTGAGCTGGCGTCTGGGAGCCGCACCCGGAAGGGCCTCGCACCTGGGACCGACTCGGAGGCCAAGTCCGGGGACGGATATCCTCAGAACCCTCCCTCCATTTCTCCCGGAACTTTTCTGCTGTTCGTTAAACGAAACCTTCTCAGGAACCGGCTGGATGTAGCTTCTTTCCGTACGTTTTGGCTTCATTTTTGGGGGAAAAATCCCAAGGCACCGACCAGCTGACTCTCGTACGGATACTCAGTTTGGGGTCCACGGGGACTGGGCTCAGGGACCTAACAGGTCCAGCCTGCAGGACCGTCGGCTTTCCTCCCCCCCGAGAACAGCCCTTGGGTCCAAGAAGCCAGAGAGTCACGCTACGGGTCAGCAGGACGGCCCCGGCTGGTCTCAGCTCCGACACCAGCTGGAAAGTCGACACTTTGGGGGTCTCATGATGAGACCCACTTTGACCGCACAACGCAGGACGGTTACAAGCCCCGGCTCCCTGCCGCCCCCCCGCCCCCGCCCCGACTCACCACCCAGCGGAGACGCAGGCTGGTCTCGCTGGCAGTGCGGACGGAGATGCTGGTGGGGGCCACATCTGGGGGCGCCTGCAGCGTCTGGATGACCCGGGAGGACTGGCTGAAGGGACTGGTACCCACGACGTTCACTTGCCTCATCCGGAACCTGGAGGCAGAACCACCCGCCCGAGTGATCCCGCAGCAGGAGGCGAGGTGGGGAATGGGACAAAGGAACAAGCCGACGCCTCGGGAGGGGCCGGGGGTGGGCAGATGGGGGTCTGCCTGCGTCCTAAAGGCCGCTGCTCGAGGGCACCCCCTTTCTACCTGGTTTCCCTAACAGCCTGATTGACAAGTACGGCCTCTTTCCCCCAAAGCCTCCGGAGAATGGCAAACGCACTGCAGCTCAACACTTTCCACTTCTCAAGCCAGGGGTCCCTCGATGGGGTCCTGTGGCCAGACAGTTACCTCCTCAGTGGCCGTTGGCCGGTGCCAGCTTAACCTGAGATCAAGGGATTCGAGCTCAGGGAGCTTCACAGAACTGGAGTGTAAGAATGTCACTGCCAGGGGAGTTCCCGTCGTGGCGCAGTGGTTAACGAATCCGACTAGGAACCATGAGGTTGCGGGTTCGATCCCTGGCCTTGCTCAGTGGGTTAAGGATCCAGCGTTGCCGTGAGCTGTGGTGTGGGCCGCAGACGCGGCTGGGATCCCGTGTTGCTGTGGCTCTGGCGTCAGCCGGTGGCTACATCTCCAACTGGACCCCTAGCCTGGGAACCTCCATATGCCATGGGAAGTAGCCCTAGAAAAGGCAAAAAGACCAAGAAAAAAAAAAGTGTCACTACCAGATGACAGCCTGGACAGTCCAACGTCCCTGAAGGACCAAGGGTGCCCCGGGCCCCATTCTCTGTGGGTTCAGGAGAGGAGCCACAGAACCCACACCCTGGGGCTGTAACCCCATCGGCGACTGGCCTGTCCCCTCACCTGTAAGACGAGGGCGGAGTGAGATGTTTGTTCCAGTCTGTGTCGGGTCCTCAGGCTTTCATCTCTTCTACCCTGAGATGTGCGAGTATCCGAACCGAATCGGTACACCCGCGAAACGTCCCAAGGATGCTCACATTTTTACAACAGAGCCTTCTACGTTTACGTGCATTCAAGACAGGGACCCTGCTCTCTCATCGCAGGTGCTGATCTTGGAAATACCTAGAAAGCTTAGACTAACTTCCCATGGCAAGGTCTGGCTCCCAACAGCTCATTTTACATTCAACGTTATTCTCTGAAGATGAGTGGATCTTAATTCATCTGCTTTCGTCTTAGGAAGGATGTTGAAGTGACGGTAAGTGAAACAGCATCTTTCATCAGGTTTTTCTTTTTTTTAAAGAAAAACAACTTGGGCATTGTCCTGGAAACACGATCTGCACGCAGATGTAATTTCACCTTTTACTCCCCGAATTAGTCATCTTTTGTTCCCAGCTCTCATGAAATGTATCCGTTCTGGCAGAGCGGTGACATTTTCACACCGCACATCTGGTGGTAACTGGAAATGCCACCTCCTTCCACCGTCTGACGGGAAGTTTCGGCGTCTAACAGCTCAGATCACACTACCCTTTGTTAAGGCCAAAGATTTACTGCCTGGATACGTTTCGGGATCAAGAAGCAAAGGTTAAAGGGCAGCGCGTTTAGCGCTTGATTGGTGAGACCCCGATTCCTGGGCTGGAGGGGGCACAGGGCGCATCACCAGTCCCGGGAGGTCGTGGGCTTTTGTGAAGAAAACCCTCGCGTCTCCAACCACAAGGGCCTTGGTTACTCAGCCCAAGAGACTAGCTGTGCCTGCCGGCCGGCTGCCCACCAGCAATGCTGCTGGAGGGATGCTGCTGAGCTGGCGTTGGGGTGAAATCCTCCCCCTGGAGGCTGCTGTCTCTGCTGCCTGGAAGCTTCTCACTTCCGAGTGCACGGCTGGGGCGGCCACTGCAGACAGAACCTGCTGCTGGGTGCCACCTCGCTGGTGGGGGTGTGTGTGTGGCATCCCTGCCCGCGGCCCTCACCTGTACTGCGTGTAGGGCGTGAGGTTCGGGATCTCCAGCGTCTGGGTGTCAGGCTCATTCTCCTCCTCGTAGAGGCTGACCCACTCCTCCTCGTCGCCGATGGCCCCCACCTGTGGAAAGGCGGATCCTGGGCCGGCTGGACACACAGGGCAGGAGCTGCTACTAACGGGGTGTGCAGCCACCCGGCATCCCCCTCACCCCGACCCATGTGGGACGAGTTGAGTCATGCGTGGATGCCCCCAACCTGTGCCTCAGAGATGTGGTTCCCCCCTTTGCCCACAGCTGACCCGGGACTCAGTCCCTCCCACTCCCACGCGGACCCCTCTGCCCTAAAGCACACCAAAGACACCACTGCTGGCTGGGACGCCGGAGTCCTTCCCCAGAGGGTCTGCGGCCTGGGCACTAGCGGGCAGGCAGCCCTCAGGTGGGGGAGACCCGCCTCGGGCACAGCTCATCCCTTCTTGCGGGCACCTGCCCGGTCCAGGTCCGGTGCCTGCCCGCCCTCTGGTGCTGCCCGGTGATCAGCCTCTTGCTGATTTTACTCCGTCTGTGAACTTCCCACCCTGTTGGCTGCCTGGGAGGTATTTTCACATGGCCCCAACCCTTCCAGGACCACCCCAACCTGATGCCAGCCCCACCTCTCATGATCCCCTGTCACCATCCCAGGGAGCGTCCCATTCCGCCCACACCCTCTGACTGCTCCACTCATGGTGCCCTCGGGAGCAAAGGGCCTGTCCCAGCAGGAGAGCAACAGGGTCGGGGGCATGGCGACCCCACCAGCCAGGGAAGCCCTGAGTGCTTTGCAGGTTCCTGCACCCCTGTCCCCGGCATTCTACTCTGGGGACCTGGGGACACGTGCAGAAGGGGGCTGTGACACGGCTCTGGCTATCAGGCCAAAGTCGCTGCGGCCGGGTGGGTCAGCCCAGGCCCCCGGGCCTGTAACGCTTCAGAAATAACTTGAGTGACAGCATGGGAAACGGGCCCATTCAGTTGGAGGAGAAGCCAAGCGGGCAGGGGGCGGGTCTCAGGAGGACGGCGTGAGAAGTCAAAACGACCTCGGAGAACTGGACACGTGGACGCGGAGGACGAGAGGAAGACTGTGAACCCTGGGGGCCAGGGGCACACGCACGGCCCCAAGAACGAAACGCAAAACTGTGGATGCTCTCAGTTAGAAACGTGAACGAGGCCTGGCGGTTCCCGAGAGAGTCAAACATAAGGTCAGCACACGAGCTGCAATGCCACCCCGGGGTCTGCACCCAGGGGGCACAAGCTGGCACTCCAACAAGTCTGTGCACACACGCGTTCAGGGATCTGGCGTGGCTGCGGCTCTGGTGCAGGCCGGCAGCTGCAGCTCTGATGTGACCCCTAGCCTGGGAACCTCCTTATGCTGCGGGTGCACCCCAACCCCCCAAAGACCTGGACCGAATGGAGGCCAACTTATCAGCAGGAGCCATGGGCTCCGCTCGCCACTCTCCCTGCGGCCAGTGTGCCATCACCCGATGGCATCACAGGGCCTCTCTAAAACCGCCCCCCTCGGCCCCTTCTCCATGCAGCGGGCAAACGCCGTCGGCATCTGGACAGCATCTGGGTCTTGCGAGGCCTCCATGAACAACACCCCCTCGTTTCCCCCCCCGCCCCCCCCCACCGCCGAGGCTGCCCGAGGTGATGCGCTCAGCCTCTGCTCCTGGGCACCGTCCACAGTCCCCGAAGCGGCACTGATCACGCCCAAGGAGCACATGACACCCTGTGCCCATCAAAGACGTGCTGCTCACTGACGAGGGAACTGCATCGGGTAAGACGGATTCAGAGGGGCGCCCGGTAGGGACAGGGCAGGAGGGAGCCTTGAGCTCACGGCCAGGCGAGGCGCCGACTGGTGAGGAGAGTGACACGCCGGGAATCTCCGGGTTTGCAGCTTTCAGCCCATCTGTCACCCGCCTCTCCTGCCAGAGTCCAGGCCAGGTCCCGTGCGGCAGGTCAGGCACGATCCCAGTCCGTAAGGCAGGCGGCCGTCCCAAGGTATCTTCCACGCTCGCTGTCACTTGGTCACGAGGCCCCTGAGGTGGGTTTGGGGTCCGACTCCTCGCTGCCCCCCTAGCATCTCCGCCAGGGTCCCGCCTGCTGAGGAGCCCACGAGTCAATGTTCAAGCAAACGCGTGCACGGTTTCAAAACCCGCATGGAGAACGGGCTGCCTTGCACGGAGCTCCGCAAGCACGTTATTCCTGAAAACGTCATATGACTTACAGACCTCTGGGCGGGTGAAATTTCCACAGTAAAAGGTTTACATTTTGATCTAAGCAGATGAGGCTCCTTGGTGTGGGACAGAAGTCCTTTGATGCTGGCTGGGCTCCTCGGGCGCTGGTTCGGTTTCCAGACCATCACGGCGGCGTGTTCTAGAAGCAGTGGGCTGTTCGCTAATGATGTAGACAGAGCTGGGCAGAATCCTTAAAGATAAAATAAATCAGGGCGCCGCGGGGAGGCTGGGGCTTTGGCAATTTTCCCCCCTTCGTTTCCTTTTAAAGCTAACAAACAGCACTTTACAATACTTATTACAAGAGCAGAAATGCCACACGTTTCAAGTACCACTCGGCAGCGGGTGGGCATCAGGAGCCGCTGTCCTCTGCGCAGGCTGGGACTGGGCCGCCTTCCACCGGAAGGCCTGTCCTCGGCCCCGCGGCCACGAGGCTCCTTTTAAGATCGAGGGTCCCGGACCCGCCATCCTCCTGAGTGGTTTTGCAGCAGAGCTCCAAGTGTCTGCCTGGGGACCCTCTGCAGGGAGCCTGCGGGGCAGGACCCCCAGTGGTCGTGATGAGCTCAGCAGCCCAGAGGCCAGGAGATCAATGGCCACTCAGAGGACAAGCATGAAGCTCCCGTAAGAGGTAACTGCAGAGGGCAGAGCCAGGAGCATAAAGGAGCTGCAGCTTGGGCAGACAGCTCTCCTTCCATCCCGAGCTAAAGAGGCTCCACGGATGCCCCCTGTGGAAGCCCGCCAAGCCAGGAGCACCCTGCCCGCTGCCACTCTGCCATCAGCAGGAAAATGTGCCTGTCGAGCAACTTCCCCAGTTCGCGTCCCCTCTGGGCCTGAGGGTGGTCAGGCCCCCAAGCCAGCAGGGAGGCAGCCAGAGGGCAGGGGAGGCATGACAGATGGGCCGCCACTTGTGGCAAGTCCCAGCACAACCAGGAAGGGACTCAGACCTGGGCAGGGCCCCCCGGCCAGCTCCCTCCCGAAGGGTCTGGACAGTCTGGGAGCCTAATGATGGGGGAGGGGGCGCCCAGCACGATGTTCGCTTGGGAGGGGGTTTCTGCTCTGAAACAGCCGGAAGCTGATTCCCCAGCCCTCCCGCCTCCTCCATCCTGCTGGTGGTTGTCCATTTATTTTTAAACTATGTAATATTCTTTCTATCTTTAAAAGCAGGGGGACTGTGGAATAGCCGCCTGGGTCATCTGGCAGGGGCCAGCCAGCCAGGGACAGCCCTGTGCCCCAGAGCCCGTGGGAGTCCTCAGCCTGCCCGCCATGCCTTGTCTCTTCCTGCTGCAGAAGCCACGGGGAGGGGTCTTGTCCACAACGCCCCCTCCTCTGCCCTGACCGACCCTGGTGCTTCCCCGTGTGGCCCTGCCTGGGATCCCGTGCCCCCTCCTCTTGGGATCTGCAGCAAGCCTCCCTTTCAGGGAATTGCCTCCTGTCCTGCTCGCCTCACCACATCCGAATAAAAATACCATTCATGGTTTCAAACAACAGGTGCCGTGCAATTTCCTACGCTGAGCCTTTCACTCTGCCAGTCTCTCGGCTCCAAATGCCCTGCTCCCAGTCAAAGCACTGGGCACCCTCCAGGGCCCACCTTAGAGCCCACCCACCTTGGGAGGGCAGCCCTCCTGCATCACCCTCTGAATCATCCATTTGCTTTTTCCGAGACTGTCTCGGCAACACTGTTTATAACCATCCTCACGGGCCTCCTGTTTCAGGATGATTTTATTATATCTGTCGTCTCTCCCACTTCCCCCTCAAATCGGGAGCTTCTGGAGGGACGGAAAGCTTTCCATCTTCGCAATCTCGTAGGTAGCATGCGTCCTGAAACCTACAAAACAGTAGGTGCTTAATAAATGTTTGCTGGCGGGCTGGCTGGCTGAACGAAACAAATATAAGATCTAATGGCCGGCAAAATGAAACACAGAGGCAAATCTAGAAATCTAGAAAGAGCTGGAGCGGCCCTCACGAAGAACAGGAAGATTTTGCCCTCGTGAAACTGAATTCGGTTTGGCAGCTGTGATGGGCATGCACCCTGACCTCTGCTTCTCGGAAATGACATTTGTAGGAAGACGCTCCCCTCAGTCACACTTGAGCTGTCACCCACGCTGCTGTACTTTCTTCTCCGGCGGGATTTTTAAAAGTCCCACAGTAGGGCCTAAATGGATCTGAAAGACTAATGAACAAAAAAGCCGCTTCAAACCATTCATCTGGTACAGATTTCCTACGCCGGGCGCGAAATAAAAGAGAAAAAGTATCGTCAGGGTGTTGCTAGGGACAATCCAGCAAACAGTAAACACTCGGAGATGTCCGAGGGGCCATGTCATCGCCCCCCCCTCATCCTGGCAGCCCCGAGGCGCTTGGGCAGAGGCGCTGCACCAGGACAGAGAGGAAGCCAGAAGACCCACCCGGACGGCCCGGCTACTGCGGAAGGCGCCATCGGAGCCAGTGACAGCCCCCCTGGGCCTACGTGACAGACAGTTCAGAGACAGTCAGTCGTCTTCGTCCCGTTATGAAGAAGAAATTCAGCCACACTCAAGGTTTATGACAACTGCATAGGTACTGTTGACCTATGACAGCTGACAGGTACTGTTGGAAAGGGCCACCTGCAGCCGTAACGTCCCTCCGCCATGGGGGGAGGGCGGGGGTGATGGGAGGAGGAAAATCCCCGACCCCGGACCCTGAAGCGATGAGATGAAAACCATCAGGCCTGTGACCCTGCCAGAGACGGAACGCACCAGAATCTCTGTCCCCCATCAGGTGGGACGGGTGCATAAACAAAGACAGGAGACGCTCTTTCAGGGACAGGGGACCAGGGCTGAGGGAGGTGGGGTGGTTTGGGTTCCGGGGGAATAAATTCTCTCATGCCAGCAGCTGGGAGCGCGGCTGACACGCCACTGGCTGGAGCCGGGCGGGCTTCTGGGTGCCCCTCCGCCCAGGACACGACCCTCCGGGCTGTCAGCAGGATGCTGACCCGGCCCAGCCTGGCCTGGCCCGGTGGGCAGCTGGCTGGACTCTGCAGTAGTTCGGGGGCTGGGCCCTGCTCTGTCTGCACAGGCCCCTCTTGGGAACGCAGTCTTCCTCAAGGCCACAGCCCCCTGCAGTCCAAGTGCTGCCCTGAACCTCAGTATCTGCATCTTGACCTTGCGTTTATTAAGTGCTTAGAGGCGCGATCCCACACGGAGGCTCTCAGGGCGTTGTTCCAAGGAAGCTACGGCCAGGAGGGGTCACCGGCCTCCCCGCCCCTGTACCCAGGGCAGCTCTGTGACCCCTCCCCCAGCAGCCTCGGGTGAGGACGGCCCCTCCCTGACGGCACCCCAGGTCTCTGCTGGCCACCCTGTCCCGCCCCTGGCCTTCCTGGGGCCACACACTCCCTGGCAGGTGCCAGCTGGTCCTGCAAATGGCCGGCCCGGCTCAGGAAGGAACGCTGGACTGATCCCAGGCAAAGCTGGCATCTGAGGATCTTGTGGCAGGGAAACCTCCAGTCTTCCTAAGCCCCAGGGTTTCCTGATTTTCTCTTTAACACTTTTAGGGGACTGCTGAGGAAAAAAATCCCCGAAAACGCACACGTGGGAATGTGGGCCGCCGAGAGCAGCACTTCCAAGAGCTGTTTACTCGATGCGTGCCCGGCGCCCGTTCTCCTTCCCGAGGAGGGGCCGGGGCCAGCCTCCCTGCGCCTGTGGCTGCTGCTCCCTCTGGGTTGGAGAGCCCGGGCCCTGTTTCTGCCCTGAGTCCCTCCTCCCTCCTCACCGGAGGCCACGGTGCCCAGAGGTGAGCTCAGGACCGGATCTCACGGGCCCTGGGCACGCAGGGCGTGGGTCAGGCTCCTGAAGCAGGGGCCAGGCGGGGAGGAGCTGCAGCCCGGGGCCCCCGGCAGCACCCACGGGCTCTACGCCCCAGCCCCGGGCTGCGTGGGCCTCAGCTGCAACAGAGAAGGTGGATGGGCTCGTCTGCTCGGACCACGGCTTCCCTGGAACTCGCCCTGGAGGATTTACTGGGAGGGGCCTGCTCGGGGCCTGGGGTGGGGGGAACCATGGGGCCCCCTACCCCCCGACAGCTCTCTCTCGCGGGGAGCACGTGGGCCAACGGAAACCCAAGCAGCCCGGCCTTCGCCCCTCGGCCCCAATCGCGTTCCGGGGGGACGTGCACCTGGAGGCAGAGCACGGCTCCACACACCTGACTTCCCCGGGGGAGGTGTCCCAGCAAAGGCCCGCCGGGGACGCGGCTGGGTGCCTCGAGCAGCCTGGGTGAGCGCCCTGCCTGGAGCCCCCGGGCCCCCCGCTTCGCTGCGCCTTCGTTACCCAGAGACCAGCCCTGGGCAGCCGGCTGTGCTTTATTAGCCCCTAACACTCCCGGAAACAGCTCCTTTTGAGAAAGTGGCTACTCTGATGCACAAATAAGCACTAAGTGGGCTCTTTTTTTTTTTTTTCCTTTCCTTTTTCAGATGGAAACAGTTTCATCTGTGCCCAAGTGCTTACCGCCAGCATCTCCATTACAGAAAACTGTGCTCAGAGTGGGAGAGGCAGGATGCTACAGCCAAGGCCAGGGGCCCCCACAGCCCTGGGAGGCCAGCGGGGGCAGAGCGAAGCCACGGCGCTTGCCGTCTCCCCCCTTACAGCGCCGTAAACATGTGGGGAGAGGGGTTTTGGTCCCTCTGTGGTCAAAGGTTACTAGGTAGGCAGAGAATTGCACAAGCAGGAATACCTAGAAACGCTGCTTTTGAAGATTTTAAGCCCCCGTCTGAGCATCCGCGTATCGCAGGACCTTTCAACGGGCTCCCATCTAGGGCTTAGGACCTGTGAGTCCATGATTTACTGACAGTAACAAGAAGCACTTTAAACATGGGCAGCATTTAAAGGACATTCTTCTGCAAAGTGACTCAGAAGCGGACTGTGACGGAGAAGCGGATCGGAGCGGAGGAAAGCACGCGAGGTCCCGCCGCAGAGGGTCTGCTCAGAGCCCGGTCCTCGCTCCTGGGGGCTGCTTGGCACAAGGAGAGGGGCGGGTGGAGTTTCCCAGCAGATCCCAGAGGCCGCAGGTGCGCTTCTGGGCGGGGCCACGTGTGTGTCAGGAGAAGAGGGGGGTGGGGTATATTCTACCCTGAGTCGGTGGGAGCCTGCACACTGGCCGAGCAATGACGTGCCTTCTGGGGCCTTTAAAGACATGCCCGTTCATTCTCTCTCTCTCTCTTTTTTTTTTAAAGAGCCACACCCGTGTCATATGGAAGTTCCCAGGCTAGGGGTCAAATCAGAGCCACAACTGCCGGCCTCCACCACAGCCCCAGCAATGCGGGATCTGAGCCGCATCTGTGACCTACATTGCAGCTCGAGGCAATGCTGAATTCTTAACCTACTGAGCAAGGCCAGGGATCAAACCCACCCCCTCATGGACACCAGTTGGCCTTATTACTACCGAGACACGACAGGAACTCCCCGATTCACTCCTTTTGGAAGGGACGCCCTGTCGCGATCAGCTCCTGAGGTCAGTAGGAACAGTTCACAGATAAAAGCAGGATGTTTGTGTAAGGGTGGACACCCCAGCCCGGGCCACATCACCATGGGGCTTTCTTGGGATGACTCAGTACATGACGGAAAACCAGTTCCAACCAGTTTGACTGAGAACGGATTCGTGCAACACAGACCCGGCAGCGGCCTGTTGATGCAGCCAGAGCAGGAGGGTCGTCCCAGGGGCCACGCGCACATCGCGTGTTGGCCCCATGCGCTGAGCCGTGAAGTGCTCAACACGCACCGCGTCTCCGCCTGGCCAGGAAGCGTCTGTGGTCTTCACCTCTGGGGTTGGGAACAAAGCTTCCCTTTACAGATGAACGTTTGCGCGCCAGGGACATGGAAATACCAACAGTTCAGATAATGAGCTTCAGGGGAAAGAACTGCCCTCATGGTTTGGAAGGTCAACCCTCTGTACCACCGCTAGAACGTTTAGAGCTGCTGAGTTAATTTGACAACGCTGTAGAAAGACTCTTTGGAAGGGACTTCCGGTTCTGGAAATATGGCAGCCTTGCTAACCTAAAACACCTGTCACCCCCAAGTCAGAGTGGGGCTGGACGGAGCGCAACAGACGCACGAGAGATGTGAAGCTGAGCACTCGGGGGAGCAAAGGGCTCTTGTGGAGGCTGACGTGCACACGTGCACACACACACACACACACACACACACACACACACACACACACGGGAAGCGAAGCTGTGGCCCAACTTGCCCTGAGAGCTGAGCAAATGCCGCCGACTGTGAGACAAGATGCGAGTCCTCATCACGGCCTGTGGGGATACACGAAACAGACGTGCGGGACACAAGAACAAGAATGACTTGGTTGGAACTCTGGGATTCTAGAATGCTGAATCACTGGGACAAGGATGGAACTAATGATTTCGATAACTCAGGTCTGCACGTTAACATGTTTGGGGCAGCCCTCACCCTTCCTTTCAGAAATGCAGTGCAAAGGAGCCCAGTCAGGACCTGTGCAAAGAAGGTGTCCACACAGGGGGGCAGTCACTCAGCTCAAAGGACTGTCCACACAGGGGGTTCAGCAAGGTCACAGACCAAGGATGCCGAGAGTGGCAGGCCTGATGTAAATGTGCAAAGGGAGCAGCTTGAGGAAGCAGATGGTGCTGATGTATTTGGAGAAGCTAGTGTGAACTCAAGCTTCCCGGTGTGAACTCAGGCTTCCCGGTATGAACTCAGGCTTCCCGGTGTGAACTCAGGCTTCCTGGTGTGAACTCAAGCTTCTTGGTGTGAACTCAGGCTTCCTGGTGTGAACTCAAGCTTCTTGGTGTGAACTCAGGCTTCCCGGTGTGAACTCAAGCTTCTCGGTGTGAACTCAAGCTTCTTGGTGTGAACTCAAGCTTCCCGGTGTGAACTCAAGCTTCTCAGTGTGAACTCAGGCTTCCTGGTGTGAACTCAGGCTTCCTGGTGTGAACTCAAGCTTCCCGGTGTGAACTCAAGCTTCTCAGTGTGAACTCAGGCTTCCTGGTGTGAACTCAAGCTTCTCAGTGTAGACAGATTTGGGGACAGGCCTGGATGCAGACCTGAGTGTGCATGTGTGTTTCCTGGCTCTGGGCCCTGAGGGCCGGGGGCAGTGACACTCCAGGAGTGATGAGCACACCGAGTGCCCAGATCTTGACGTCTAAATACCACTCTCCACTGAAAGAACCCAAGATTCCTTGGAGAAATGGCTGGGAGAGAAGAGAAAAGAGTAAGATGAGCCAAAAACACCTTGTGCTACAAAGTAGGAGGTGCGCAGAGTAACAGGAACCCATGAAAAGCCCACAGAAGGCAGGCAGAGGGCCTCCCGCTGGTCAAATGCAGGAGTCTGAGCATCAACACAGACAAGGACACAATGGATTATAACGCAAAATAAAACAGGAATCCGTGAGTCCACACTCCTATAAACAAGTGAATAAATAAATGAGAAGAGAAAGCTTTTCCTTTTGACAATAAAAAGTCCCATCAGTAAACGCAGAAGACATGATTGAATTAGAAAGGTCACGATTGGGTGCCTCGTTCCACTAATTAATTCTGACAAGACCTAATCAGGGAATGACAAACTAGGGATGTGAGAGGAAAGAGAATGAGATTGTCACACAACCGCACAGTATCTGCCCCCACATACTCAGTCACCGTGAAGGGCAGAAAGGTAACTAACTGTCCAGTGAGCCTCATGAACGCCACCGAAGACGGGACAATTCCAGATCCCGTTCACCCCAAAGGATGCAGGGGGAAGAGCTGGGCGTCACCTCTGTGACATCCTGACCGAGACGCATCATCTGGACCCAAGCATGAGAAACACACAAACCCAAGTCGAGGGCTCTCCTAGGAAACGAGTGGCCTGTGAGCTCTGCAGCCGTCGAGGTCAGGACAGCCAAGGACTGGCCGAGGACCTGATCCAGGTGCGGGAGGTGGAGAGAGGACGGCCGGGAGCCACGTGTGCTCCTGGACTGGAGGCTTCTGCGCCGAGGATCTTTGGGGACGACTGATGGACCTGATGGGCTCTCTGGGTGAAGGGTCATTCTTTGCTGTATTCTCGAAACATTTCTGTAGTTTTGAGATACTGTTCAGGTGAAAGGTGAAAATGAACTCCGGGGCAATCTCAAACTTTAAAGAAATGGCTACAGGAGTGCCCGTCGTGGCTCAGTGGTAATGAACCCGATTAGCATCCCCGAGGACGCAGGTTTGACCCCTGGCCTTGCTCTGTGGGTTAAGGATCTGGTGTTGCTGTGGCTGTGGTGTAGGCTGTCAGATGCAGCTCTTGACTTGACCCCTGGCCTGGGAACTTGCAAATGATGCTGGTGCAGCTCTAAAAAAAAAAAAAGCAAAAAAAAAGAGAGAGAGAGAAAAGAAATGGCTACAGTTTGGTGGTGTGCTGGCTGTGGGCACAGCAGCCTGGGGCCCACACTCAGGCCACTGCTCACGGCTCTGCACCATGGGCCTTCCCCGCATCAGCCACCCTGAGGCCTGGGTGCAGCCTGGGGAAGGAGCAAGGCCACCCCTGGGCAAGGCTAGGGGTCTGCTCAGATCAACCTCCCCGGGGAACCTCTGGGCCTCTGGGGAGAGGCTGGACCACTGACTCCCAGCACAGGCCCCGCCGTAGGACATGGTAGCTTTTCAAACCCCCACCCTCCATGTCACCTGGGCAGTTACACACAGACCGGATGGTACCGGGACCCCATGTCCAGCGATGCTGATGACCTGCCCCGAGGTGGGGTCTGGGCGTGTGGGCGGGTCCTGCAGTCTGCCTACCCTGCGGCTCGCGGCTGGGACGAGGACCCTGGCACTTTAGGAAAATGGTCACGAGGTCCCCTCGAGGGTCCACACCCTCGAGGTTGGCAGCAGCCTTGCCTCTCACCTCCCTCTCTGGAACAATCGCATCTTTATGAGAACTGGTGAGAGAGGAAACTATTGATCTCAAAAGCCAAACCGACAACCAGAAAAGGCCACGTTCACTTATGAACGTGGATCTAAAAATCTTAAACCCAGACGAAACCCAACAAAACAAACATCCCACGTGTCCATCTCGGGAACACTGGGCGGGTGAGCACGAGACTCGCGGCGTAAACCATCTTCCCAACAGACGAAAACCACCACCAACTCGATCCACGTAAAAAACGGATTGTTTTGACAAAATCAAACTTATGATTTTTAAAAAATCCTAATAAAAACAAACAAACAAAAAAAACCCAAAAAAACCGCATACCTCCTAGTAAACCAGGATCAGAAGAGTGGCCTTACCCCAACACAGGTGAGCTATAAAAACAAAAACCCCCAAGTTCCCCAAAAAACCTGTCACAAATGTTGTCGGCGTCATATGTGACCATAAAACCTTAAAAGAATTTCCAAGTTAATAACAAGACAAAGGCTGTTCTTATTGCTGCTCTCCGCAGTGTGAGACAGGAGCATCCAGCCCTTCTATTAAGAATAATCAATACAAAGAAAAAAAAAGAGAAATGAAGGATATAAAGATTTCAGAGGAAGAAATAAACCTAGTAACAGGTGATGTGACTTCGTGACACTACAGCAGAATCAGCAAACTGACGGGAGCCTGTCCAAGCTTCCGGCCGTGTGATCAGGGGCCCAGGCTGCTCGAGCCGGATCCGCTCCTGCTGGGCTGTGTGACCGGGCCTGCCTCGGTCCCTCGCGTCTCGTCTGTCAGAGTGGCTAACAGCAGCCACCTCCCAGAATCAGGACAAGGATTAAATGAGTTAATGTTTGCGAAAGCACTTAGAACACATGAGAGGTCATTACATAAATTAATAAGAATTCAAACGTCGATTGTGATGCTACCTGGGCCAGCAAGAGTCAGAACGTGTAATTTACAGTGTACACATTAATTAATCCTCCTGGCCATCCTGCCATAGCCGGCTGACCGTGGTTTGTTTTTTTTTTGTCTTTTTGCCATTTTCTTGGGCTGCTCCCGTGGCATATGGAGGTTCCCAGGCTAGGGGTCGAATTGGAGATGTAGCCGCCGGCCTACGCCAGAGCCACAGCAACGCGGGATCCGAGCCGCATCTGCAACCCACACCACAGCTCACGGCAACGCTGGATCCTTAACCCACGGGGAGAGGCCAGGGATTGAACCCTCAACCTCACGGTTCCTAGTCAGATTCATTCACCACTGCGCCACGACGGAACTCCAGGCCGACCGTGTTTTCCACGAGGACAGTCAGGGTCCCGCGGAAGCCGATGACACGTCCAGGGTCACGGAGCTGGGCCAGAGCAAGAAGAAGGGGGCCAGCGCTGCGGGTGCCAAGCCCATGGGGTCTGGGGGGCTCCCTGACTGGCCCTCGGTTTCCGGCCTTTGGGAGCAGAGCGAAGGTAGCAATAGACAGCCCCGTGCTTTTGCTGGGAAGACAGCAGCTGACGAAATTCGATTTAAACAAGTGGGAAGACCTATCATGTTCCTGGGTGGGAAGACTCGGCATCATAAGATGTCAGGCAGGTGAGAAATTCTTCCACGAGTCAAGCCATGCGGGCACGTGTGTGCATGTGTGCGTGTGCGTGTGTTGGTGGAGGCTGGGGAGACCTCATCAGAAGTGAAAGCACATTTTACTGCATCTATAATTAGACAAGGGGGAGTTAGCGCACGACGAGCCAAACTAACAGAACAGAACGAAAAAGTCAGAAACAGACCCAAGTGCCTTTGGGAATTTAATACTACGCACCAATCAGGAGGAGAGAAAAATGGGTTTTTTAACAGGTGGCTTTGGGACAATCAGACAGCTATTTGCTAAATGATTTAAAAAATGGATCCATACCTCACGCCGCAGAAAAGTACCAACTCTAAATAGATGGAGATCTAAATGCAGCCATGGAACCATGGCAGCGGTAGAAAAAACTGGGTGAACTCTTTTTAACCGGAGAGTGGGGGGGAATCTTCCTAAGACTCAAAGTCCAAAAGCTTGCAAGAAAAGATTGATAAATTACACTTCAATTTTTCAGGCATGGCAAAAAATTACACGTAGTGCTGGTGGAAATGCGAAATGTACCACCTGCAGTGGAGGGATGGGATGTCTCAAAAATTTACATACGCATTCACTGTTTGACCCCCAAATCCCATCCCAAGAGCCTATCCCAAAGAGTCAGCCGCAAAAATAGAAAGTGATTTTGCACAAGGCTGAAAACAACCTTCAGGCAGAATAATGCTCCCCTCCAGCCATCCCCCTGCCCCCCTTCCACAAAGGTCTGCACCCTCAGGCCTGGGACCTGCGGGTACGTGATTCACACAGCAAGAGGGACTCTGCAGAGGTGATTAAGCTTAAGAGCCTTGAACTAGGGAGATGATCCTGGATTATCAGGGGCGGGGGGGGGGACATCTAGTCTGTCCTCTGAGCCCTGAAAAGTGGAAGAGGGTGGAGGAAGGGTGGGCCAGAGAAGTGAGGAGGGAAGGGAGAGTCCGAGCCTCGGAAGGACCTGACCCACCATTGGTGGCTCGAAGGTGGGGGAAGGAGCAGCCGGGGATGGTGACGGCCAGCTGGGTCCCCTGGCCCCCAGGAAGAGAGTTCTGCCCACAGCCTGAACGAGCAAGGGGACCAAGGTCTGCTAGAGCCCCCGGCAGGAACGCCACCTGCCCACAGCTGGATTTCGGCCCACCGAACCCGAAGCTGAGACAGCACGGAGGTCCTGGACGATGGCTGTGGCCTCAGCAGGGGAGGGACGCCCAGCCCGCGTCCACCAGCAGCGGACCAGCTCGGCCGTCCACACGAGGGAAGACCACGCGGGATCTGCTCCACGACGTGTCCGCACCTGAGCAAGGAAGGGGCCACCAGCACGGATGCTTGCTTCCGCGGCCACAGACAGAGGGTCCGCCGAACACCTGACGGGGCTTTGGGGACAGAGGCCACGGGGTAACGGCAGAAAGGCGAACACAAACATCTCTGAACATACCTGTTTGTTTGTGGGTTTTTTTGGCTTTTTGTCTTTATAGGGCCACACCCATGGCATATCGAGGTTCCCAGACTAGGGGTCGAATCAGAGCTGTAGCCACCAGCCTACCCCACAGCCACAGCCACACCAGATCCGAGCCACCTCTGTGACCTACACCACAGCTCACGGCAACGCTGGATCCTTAACCCACTGAGCGAGGCCAGCGATCGAACCCGCAACCTCATGGTTCCTAGTCGGATTCGTTTCCACTGCGCCACGATGGGAACTCCATGAATATACCTATTTTTAAATAACAGCTTTGAAACCGGAGGGAAGGGAGCAGGGCACAGCCCTTAAACGAGCGACGGAGCCTCGAGGATACGACAAAACCCGGTTAGAACCAACCAGGTCCAAGAGGGCGGGTGATGGGATTCCAGGGGACCCTGAGCTCCGTTCTGCACTCGGGTAACGCACGGCAGGTGAACGACGGGGGCAGCTCCGGGGCCGACCACGAGAGGCCGGAAAGTGGGTGATGGTCCAGGTCCTGGAAACCCCCACCCCTTCCCGGCACAGCTGGCATAACCCTCCCACCCATCAGCCCGTGGAACTGCCCGGCCCATGAAAACGCACCCCTCCACGCTTGGGGGCCTCTCATCTCTCGCCTTTTGAGACGGCCCCCACTCTCTCTCTCCTGATAAACCTACTTCTCAGCTCTCATCTTGTCTCTCACGGAATTCCTTCTGTGCTGAGACACAGGAACCTGAACGTCCATAAGTCTTGGGAGCAGGTGTGTGACTTTAATTAAGAAAACAGTGGGTTTTCCCAATCTGAGGTGTACGCTTTGTTTCGACTTTGAGATCAAGCAGATGCATTTATAGGCTCAAAAATAAGTTGAATTAGTTAATTAATTAATTAATTTTGTCTTGTCTTTTTAGGGCCACACCCACAAGCGCATGGAGGTTCCCAGGTTCGGGGTCCAATTGGAGCTGAAGCCACGGGCCCACACCACAGCCACAGCCACGCAGGATCCAAGCCACATCTGCGACCTACACCACAGCACACGGCAACGCTGGATCCTTAACCCACTGAGCGGGGCCAGGAGTCAAACCCTCGTGTCCTCTGGGATATTAGTCAGGTTCACGAACCGCTGGGCCATGATGGGATCTGCTTAAATTTAAAATATATAAAGAATTTTTCTTTTTAAGTAAAGATGGTTTTTGAAGAAGACAATCAAAAACACTGAAACGAATGAACCTAATTTTGTGGTAGGTTGCTGACGGACACACTCGGGGAAGAATTGAGACTCCGTGTTTTGGCTCCAGGACGTGTAACACGTGGAACAGTGTCCTGTGGCCTAAGGACAGATACTTGGACGGCACTCAGTAGACTCGCTGCAGGCAGGGCACTGGACGTTACGATGGGATAGTGTGTAGAATACTTCGATAAAGAAGATACGTAACTCTGTTAGTGTTTCTAGACGTCACAATTTTCACGCGCGAGAAAAGGTAAAAATGTATATTCAAAGTCAAGTCATCTTAACGTCGAAGTGGCGATACTGGTTTGAACTCAGGATGTTTCCAAAGATCTGCATTTCCTCTCTCTGTCCACCGGAAAAGTCTAGAAACAATGACCCATCGGCAGTGATGGATGTACACCTTCGCCCACTCTTGGTGCCCAGATTATGGTCTTTAAACGCCATCTCATGGCAGTTCCCGCCAGGGTCCAGTGGTTAACGGATCCGACTAGGAACCATGAGGACTCGGGGTTCGATCCCTGGCCTCGCTCCGTGGGTGAAGGATCCGGCGTTGCCGTGAGCCGTGGTGTAGGTCACAGACGCGGCTTGGAGCCTGCGTGGCTGTGGCTGCGGTGTAGGCTGGCGGCTGTAAGCTCTGATTCAACCCGCAGCCTCGGAACCTCCACAGGCCTCGGTGTGTGGCCCTAAAAAAATTAAAGAAAGGAAGAAATACCATTTGACCCTACGTGAAAGCCGGTAGAAACGGGCTCAGTTTGAGCTCGAGGTGGGACACGCAGGCACAAGATGCTCCCGACATCCCCCTGGATAAGAAAGCAAGGACGTCATCGAAGAGGGGTTATTTATCCTCACGTCGGAATGTCTAGAACGAGAAGGAGGGCTGCCGCCCCCCGGCCAAGACGAAAAGAAAAATGACTGTGGGTGATCGGAACACGATGGAAACCCCACACTCGCCTACTGACAGGCGGGGAAAGAGACGGCGGTGGGAAGGAAGGGAGGGCGGGAGGGACAAAAAAAAGGAAGGAAGGACCGAAGGAAGTTAGCAAGCGAGCGCTGCCTAATGCCGGGAGCCACGGGGCCCGGCAGCCGACGGCAGCCCCCGCCTCCCGCGCTCAGGGCAGCTCGGCAGCCTGAGCGAGCCGGGCGAGCGCGTCTTCTCAGGGTCCAGCCGCTAAGGGAGGAGAGATGGAGAGAAATCCACTGCTCGGATGACCCAACCGCTCTACCTCCAGGCGTCTACCCACAGAGACACTTCCACGTGAGCAAAACGACACACTCGGTGATGCTCGTGACAGCACGGTCTGCAGGTGCAAACGGGCCGAACACGGGCCAACGGCCCGTCTGTAAGAAGCCAGCTCATAAATCACCTTCACCTTCATCCCGACTTAGAGGCGGCCATTAAAAGGAAGGAAACAACTGGAGATGGATGCTGGGAAAACGCATCCAGCCCTGGCGGGCGAAAGAAAGCAGCAGGCGGGATGGAAAAGAAAAAAGAAAAGTGCCACTCAGCCTCTGAAGGCACTTCTCTACTCCGACAAAGATCACCGCTGGGTGAGACCCTTAGACACCAAGCTGACGGGGACCTGGCTGCACATGGAGCCAGGGGTCCACGTTCTAAAGTGACATGGAGACACCATGTGTCCCCAGGTGCCTCCAGCCCCACCCAGGGATGACTCGACAACAGCGATGACAACGCAGAAAGGATCCCATGGAAGCTTTAGAATGAACCTCCTGTTCACAGGAGACCTGGGGGCAGAGGGACACGTGAAGGGACCCCACGAGGACACAGGGGGGACTTCTCCCACGGAGGGCGTTCCATGGGACACCTGCCGGGATGTGTCACCAAAGCCATGGCACGGGGAACAGAAGGGGCTTCATCCCTCATGACAGAAGAGGCTGTGTGGCTGGCGGGGACGGGGCGTGCACGTCCGAGTCACAGCTTGACAAACTGCACACTCTAGAAACGTCAAGTTCAATGATACCTTGAGAAAGCTGTTAAAATTATGAAAGAAGGATTTAAGAGACATGACAACCAAATGCATAGTGTGGACTCTGGGTGCATCCTGTTCTTATCAAAACTGTCGTGGGGCGTTCCCATCATGGCTCAGTGGTAATGAACCCGACTAGCATCCATGAGGGCGTGGGTTCAATCCCCGGCCTCGCTCAGTGGGTTAAGGATCTGGCATTGCCATGAGCTGTGGTGTTGGTCGAAGACGCGGCTTGGATCCCGCATTGCTGTGGCCGTGGTGTAGGCTGGCGACTAGCAGCTCCAATTAGACCCCTAGCCTGGGAATCTCCATATGCCAGGGGTGCAGCCTTAAAAAGAAAAAAAAAAAAGTAGTAAAAACATGTTTTTGGAGAATTGGGGGAAATCTGAATGTGGACTGATTCCGGACAACACAAAGGAATTTTACTAATTTTATCAAGTGTGATAATGGCGTCATGAGAACAAGTATCCATATTTTACTGTATTCTTTGGCCGTGCCCAGGGCATGTGAAAGTTCCCGGGCCAGAGATCGAACCCGTGCCACAGTGGTGGCCTGAGCCACAGGAGTGACAGCTCGGGATCCTTGACCCACTGAGCCATCAGGGAAGCCCAGTTTCCGCAATTTAACACAAAGCTTCTCTTGAAGGAAGACAGGGCATGAGATGAGCGCACAGGCGTCACCCGGATCCAGACCATGAAACAAGATTCCATGAAACCCCAGGGGGATCAGGGCTGTGACACCTGAGATCACTTTCTCTCCTTCCGGGACTCTGTGCACCACTGCACTGCACACCTGTTAACCTGCATCATCTTGGACAGCGACTCGATTTCAATTTCAAAAAGGGGGAAGAAAGACGTGGTGATTCCTAGGCGTGAAATAAATAACAAGGATTTAACGCGTGGTGCAATGAATATACAAGCAGCATTTCGTAATAACTTTACGTGGAGTATAATCTATAAATCAATGAGTCACTACGTGTACAACTGAAGCCAATATAATATTGTAAATAAATGATACTTCAGCAAAATGCTTTTTACATTGAGAAAAAAGAAACCACAAAACAGTGCAGCCACAAGAAAAAGTGGGCCTTGAAGGGTCTAGATAACAGAAGAGAGAAACCCAGGTGATGGATGAGGATGCGTGAGAGCTCCTTACATTGTGCTGTTTCCTTTTGGGTACATTTAAAATGCTTTCTATTAAAAATATGAACAGAGCAGGAGTTCCCGCCATGGCTCAGGGGAAACGAATCTGACTAGCATCCATGAGGACACAGGTTCGATCCCTGGCCTTGCTCGGTGGGTTCAGGATCTGGCATTGCCATGAGCTGTGGTGCAGGTCAAAGACACGGCTCAGATCTGGTGCTGCCATGGCTGTGGTGTAGGCCGGCAGCTACAGCTCTGATTCTGCCCCTCGCTTGGGAACCTCCATGTGCCGCTAGTGTGGCCCCCCCCAAAAAAGACCAAAAAAAAATACATATATAAAAGTAGATCAGTTGCGGGACGGGGGCATAAGGCAAACACACTGTGCAGAGAGCTGCTGTGGTTCACCCATCACCTCTTCTTGGACAGATGGAAGGACCCTCCCCAAGCCCCTGGCTGGGCTGCGGGGACAAACTCAGGCAGGAGCCTGGATGGTCCCGGGTCTGGTTCTGGAAGCAGATGCAGGCCTGGGCCGAGAGCCATGGCGGGGCAGGCACCTCTGCTCTTGCAGTCCGGCCTGGCCCGATGACGCCCGACTTGTGTCCCTGGCGTTTCTCATGCTCGGGGACCCCAGCCCGGGGACATTGAGGACAGGTTTCCCCCTCTGCCCTCGGAGCCTCGCCTGCCACATCAGGCAGACTTTGAGACACCAGAATTGTTTTTCAGGAGATACCACAATTTCTCTCCTTTCTTGCTTTTTCTTTTCTTTTCTTTTTTTTTTTTTTTTTTGTCTTTTTAGGGCCGCCCCTGCAGCGTATGGAAGTTCCCAGGCTAAGGGTCAAATCGGAGCTGTAGCCACCAGCCTACACCAGTCACAGCAACGTCGGATCGGAGCTGCATCTGCAACCTTCACCCCAGCTCACGGCAACGCCGGATCCTCAACCCCCTGAGCGAGGGCAGGGATCGAACCTGCATCCTCATGGGCACTACTCAGATTCGTTTCCGCTGCACCACGACGGGAATGCCTCTCCTTTATTTTCTTCTGCGTGTGCTCAGTTCGCTGTTACCGTTTCGGTCCTCACTCCTGGGATGCGCTTTTCGGTAGGATGCGAGGCCGCCCCACACATTATCTGTTTCTATGGAAATAGCTGTTCGAGCTCCTTGGACTGATGAGCTCCCGCTAGCCGGTCCCCGCTGTCGGAACCCTGCCGAGGTTCCAGAAACGGCTGCGTGAGGAAAGCCTTGAAGATGTATATGCTGTCGGGCCCTGATTTCGGGCCCGTTTCCAGGTGTGAACCGTCTTGCACTAGGGGCACAAGCACAGGCCTGAGCAACACGAGGGTTCCCGCTGGACAGTGACCATGTCCTGTAATCGGCCTTCCATCTTCTTTCTCAGAGCTTCTTGGCACGTGGGGCTGTGGCGTGGGTGGGACTGGACCGCGTCAGTCTGGCTCCGTGACCGCCCTCTGACTCCCAGCTGGCAGTGACCTGCTCTGTGCCCTGTGTCAAAGGTCCACCCTCTGGGTCCCCCGCGCCCCGTCCCCCCCACCCCCGGCATCCCCGCCTCTTTGCCTGGAAAGCGCGCGCTCCCTTCTCCGCAACGGGAGGCTCTTTCTCCCGAGAGAGCACCTTTCTCCTTCACAGCAGAAACTTTGTCCCTTTTTGTCTACTTCGGGGTCCTCCTGCCTAGAATCGTGCCTGGAAATACACACGCTCTACCCACGTGGTTGAGTAAATGCAAATCCACTCGGGCATCTGATAGGAACGGGGTCCCAGACGGCCCTCCCGGCCTGGAGGCTGACTGGGACCCAGGATGCAAAGAAAGGTCTCGACGACGCCGTCCCATCTGGGCGCCGATGCTGAGCCGCAACTTTGAGCTTTCAGCCTTCCTCTCACTTCCTCCATCACCCGCTGCCCACACCTGCCCCATCCCGCCCCACAGCCCCGCTGTCTCCAGCCTCTCACACCGCCCGAGGCGGCCCCAGCTACCGATCAGCCGCCGGGCTCTCGCTGAGGTCCCCGGGCCGCTGCCGGGAAGGGCCAGGCCTCGGCTGCGGTGAGACCATACCTGGCCCTCCACGATCCACCTGGAGATGGATGTCTTCCCGTCGTAGCCCGGCCGGAACTGCAGGGTGGCTGAGCGGGGGCTGATGTTGGAAATGACCAGATTGGAGGGGGCGCCGGGGAGTTCTGGAGACAAAAGAGAGAAAAAGTGAAGCTTTACATCTGCCACAGCCTAGGACGGCGCATCACACAGGTCGGCAAGCAGGCAAATTGTCTCCCAACGCTTGTTTACTGAAACAGGACTTGGTTTCAAAACCAAGGACGTGAGAAGCACAGCTTTCCGGGAACATGCTGGCAGCAGGATGGTCACTCCGATAGGGTCCCCCGTTAGGCTCCAAGCCACCTGCAGGGTCCTTAGAGGCGTATTAGCGTGGCTCCCAGAGGACGCGCCCTGAAGGTGGGTAAGTAAGTGGCAGACACTCGTCAAATGAAGAAAGGACAGAGGAGGGTAACTCTTCCAGGCTCCTCGGAGACACAAAGGACAGAGTGTCCACCCTCCCTCGGACAATGACCGTGACGCCTTCCAGAGGAGGGGCGGAGCCTGCACCCCGAGTATCTCCAGGCAGCTTGACACAGCAGGTGCGCAGGTGCTGGGTCTTTGGCTTCCTGGGTCTGGTTTCCAAGACAACCAAATGCAGGTGAACGTGCAGAACGCTTCCCACCCCGCCTGCGATCTGTTGCCCTGGCAACTAAAGGGGGCGTTTCTGTGTGGCTCCATCATCCCGGGCTGCCCGTGGCTCTGCCTCCTCCAGGGACAGGGGCCCCAGGGAGCCTGGCCCGCCCAGACGTGAAATTCTGGGAGTTAAAAACACACACTCTTAGGTTCTTGGGCAGCGCAAACACTCGAGAGGAAACCCTGGGGTGAGACGAGGGCAAGAACGACGTGAAGCAGCAGCAGCGGAGGCGCTCAGGCGGTGCTGCTTCCAGGACGGTTTCCTAACTGGCCACGGCCTGGGCTGCTGCAGGGTCCAGGGACAGTTCTGCACAGGCAGCGATGCTGGATTCTCCAGGGTCCTTTCCGCATTCGCGCGTAATGAATCTGAAGCGGAAAATGTTTAAATCCCGAGGACAAGGGACTCTTCTGTGTCGTTCTCAGCTCTGGATTCTTTGGCTGGCTCTTTGGTCACTAACGGGTGTGACCTTGAAGCAGAGCAAACAGAATCAGCCTCCTCCTAAGTGGAGGTCGTGACGGGATTTTGCTCCAGCCAATACCCGTAACCCTGGACGTGCCCGGGGACGGACCCCGGCTCTACCGACCTGGCCTGTCGGGGAGGCAACTGCAGCCCCGTGGCCCCCGGCTTGGTGGTTGGTTTGCTCAGCCCGGCTGGGCCCAGCCACCCTCCAGCACCTCCTGCCCTACCCGCACCCAGTGTCATGCTGGGCTCAGGAACGCTGGAGGCAGAGGCCCTGCAGAGGTGAGGTCAGCGAGCCCACCTCCCTGTCCTGCTGGACAGTCTCTGAACCATCCAGGGAAAACGCCGTTCACACACAGGGACGTGACCCCAGGGTTCCCCTCAGTCGCTGTACAGAAGCCACTTCCAACAAATCAAACCACACGCCCTCATCATCAGCTCACCATCACCGCAGGACGCAATTTTAAACATGCTTTGGGAACCAGCTGTTTATGTACAATAAATGTGTCTGTTCTTAAGCCAAAGACTTTGTTCTCAAAAAAAAAAAAAGAATGCATGTATTTTGTAAATGCCTTTTTTTTTTTCTTCTCCTTTTTAAGGCTACACCTGCGGCATATGGAAGTTTCTGGTCCAGGGGTCGAATCAGAGCTGCCGGCCTACGCCACAGGCGCAGCAACTCAGGATCCAAGCTGCATCTGCAACCTACACCACAGCTCACGGCAACACTGGATCCTTAACCCACTGATCGAGGCCAGGGATTGAACCCGCAACCTCATGGATATGAGTCAGATTCGTGAGCCACCGACGGGAACTCCTCCGGGTCCTTTTCTAAACCCGCATCTTCCTGGCTTTCTTAGGTGAATACAGTTTCGTGCTTCCTCGTCTTTGCGGTTGTATCTGCTTCCCTATTTCTCTCTCTCAGCCGAAGCCTGCGTCTTCCTCCGAGGGGTTCCCTGTGTGCGGTTCCGAGTCCAGGCCCCTCTCTCTCGCCATGTCCTTAAGCGCAGGTCCAGCAACCACACCCGGCAGGAGAGTCCGGCTGACGCTGCGCCACTGGCACTGACCCACAACCCCTCCCAAAGGCCCCAGGGACTCCTGTCCCCAAACGCCCATCCACTCCCAGTGGCACGAACGGCCAGGGGACGCGCGGTAGGGGGCCGCCCGGGGCCGAGGGCACTGACCTGGGGGCACTCCGGAGGAAATGGTGGACGAGGTGGCCAGGCCCACGCCCACGGCGGTGACGGCGGCCACGTCGATGGTGTAGGTGGTGAGTGAGGACAGCCCCTTGATCTTGAACTCGTGCGTCGTGCTGTTGAGCGTGAGCGTGAGCCTCGAGTCGTTCCGCCCGAACACCTCCCAGGAGACCTCGTAGCCTGCAGACACCACACCGAGTCAGTCCCCGGCCTGGCTGCACGCCCCGAGGCCGCCCTGCCCGATCAGAACCGCCCCCCCAACCCCCAGGAGCGCGCCGGGATGGGGGGGGCTGCAGCCTGCGAGGCCGCTGCCCCTTGTAAACAGACGGGAGCCGTGCCCTCTGCTTGGGCCCCCACCTCCCCCAGGGCCAGCGGCTGCATGGGGATGGGCTGGGGTCTCAGCACCTCAGGACCCGGATGGGACGTGAGCCCGCTGAGCTCCCTACAGGCTCCGCTTGTCAAACCCCAGAAGTGCGTCACCCACACTCCACCTGGATAAGCCAGTCTCTTGATTACACGGTTCCCCAAACCAGCCGCTTGCTCCCAGCCTGCAACCAGCACGGCTGCTTCTCCCTTTACAAAACGATCGATACAACACTTTTTGCCTTAAATTCCCCCCACCCCGGGGTGGCTTCCTTCCAGCTCTGCCTCCCCCAGCACGTCCGATCTCCCTCTACTCCTGCAGCCAGCGGGGCATCCTGATCACAATTTATTCAGCCTTGGCTCCGACCTCCCTCCGGGGCTCAGGGAGAAAAGACGCAGCCAGCTCCCGAACCAGCCCCCGGGGTAGGGGTGGGGGATGCGATTGGAGAACAGGGGGGAGGGAAGGGAAAACGCTGAAAATGCTTGTTCTCTGTCTTCCCGGCCCGTGAGCTCGGGAGCCTACAGCACGGAGAGGCGCCTGCAAGCTCCTTCTCACTCTGATGAAAGCCATAAATATAGTGAGAAACTGGCACGTGCAGGTAAACACGAATTTAGAGGAGAGCATCTCAGGACTTTAATATTTTGGAGGAAGAAATAAAGCCTGTTAGAAGGGGCAGCCTATGGGCTGTCCACACCGCCTGGGGACCTCTGGGTGCCAGGGCTGTGGGCGTGGATGGGGCCGTTGAGGACGCAGGGGCTGCAAAGCACATCCGAAGCCCCTGGATGACCTCACCGTGCTGCTGGCTGTGGGGTCTCCACCCCAGGCCTGTGTGGACCACGAAAGCCGGGGCAGCCCGCGGCTCCAGCTGCCCCTCGGGCTGCACGCCGTTCCCTCTCCGCAAAGGCGGACTGTGGACCGTGGAACCTGTCTCGTCAGGCTGCCTGCCCTCCTGTCCCGCCTCCCTCATCTCAGGGGGCCCATACAGACACCACCACCCCAACGGCCTGAAATCAATCACCTCTTTCTTTTTGGCCAGTTCAGAAGGTTGGAACTGATTTGCACAGTTAAAGAAAGACAAGCCCTCGGGGCAGCGAGGCTCAATGACTGGAATACGGAGAGTACTGGTCACCTGCTTCCGGCAGGGCGCAGGAGCCTGGCACAGACAGGCGCGCACGCTCCCTCTTGACAGAGCCTGGAGGGTGGGGCCGTCACTGCCCCCATCTCACAGAGAAGGAAATGAGTGAGCGGAGGTTGGAGAAGTGGCTGGAAGGGGCCTGGGCTCTTCACACCCCCGGGGCCTCCCCCGTCCCAACCTCCGACGGCTCAGGCGGACAGGTGCCCCAGGGCGGGCTAGCCGGTCGCCTCTTCAGATCCCGTGATGGTCAGGGTTTTCCCTGACGGTGCAGGGGGAGAAGGCTGTGGCTGTGCATATTGGTAATGTTACAACCTTGTCTGCCAGCTTTTTTTTGGCTGTGCCTTCGGCATATGGGAGTTCCTGGGCTGGGGATCAAACCTGCGCCTCCATAGCAACCTGGGCCCCTGCGGAGACAACGAGGGATCCTTAACCGGCTGCGCCATAGCAGGAACTCCTGGACAAATGCATCTGTTTAAAAGCTGTTTCCGGAGCTCGCCGTGGCACAGCAGGTTGAGGGTCCGGCATTGTCTCCACAGCAGTGCGGGCTGCTGATGTGGCTCAGGTTCCATCCCTGGCCCAGGAATTTTGGTGTGCTGCAGGCTCAGCAAAAAAAAAAAAAAAAAAAAAAAGGCTGTTCTTCACCAAATGTTACTAAAATAGAGCCTCCTGTTCTGTGGGGCCACTCGGAGCCCAGGCCCTGCAATTCCAGCGCCTTTAGGACAGAAGCACTGCTAGGAACTCCTGGCGTCAAAACTGACCCATCCTGTGCACTGAACTGCCATGGATGCAAAGAAAGCCCTCAGACCACCGAAGACAGTCGTGGATGCAGCAAAGGACGTGGCAGACGGCGGCTGCAAGAACGGGCCAGCCCAGACGCGCACAGATGGACAGAGGGTGGGCATGTGGCGGGCGCGGGAGGGAGGAGGGGCAGCCCCCACCCCGAGCCAAGGGCCGGGCCTCCAGCTGGCGTCCTTGCTGCTCCAAACGGCTGCCTAACTGAGAGCAACGACCGGAGCAGCTTCGGAAATAATTTTGTGTTTACCTCGAGTAAATCCTTCAGGAGAGCAGTGCATCCAGCGCCCAGCCGTCTGACTGCATCCTGGCTCCCATCAATCAGCCTTTATGGAGCAGGTTCCAGAGGACGCCCAGATGTACAGCCCAGCCCAGCGGGTGATTTGCTCCACGGCCCTGCCTGCCCGCCTCCTGGGCCCAGTGAACCTCTCGGCACCAAGGCTGACGAAGCCGCGTTGCCTCCGGGGCTCTGGATCGCAGAGTGGCCGCGCCGGGACCAGAGCCTCAGCTGCCTACTTGGCAGCGGCCACTAACAGCAGCCTCGGCGCGGACGGGCGGCTCCGGAGGGACGTGGTCAGCGGTGCCACGTGGATATTCCCCAAAGGTTGATGTCCCCCCAGGTGGGCCCACAGACCCGGATTTTCATTTGCTGTACCTGGTGAAATACTCTCCCTTCAGCATGGAAAAGGCCACTGGGGTGCAGCCAGCACGCTCCGTGGGAAAGGCAATTTGGGGGGCGCTGCTCTGTGTCAGGGGCAGAGTGTCCAGGGCAGCGGGAGCCTCTCAGAGGGCAGGGATCACTGGGAAGTGACAGCAGGGGCGTCACAGCCAGGGTCTTGCCTCTGGGAGGTCCTCTTTCCCACAGCCTATCCCACGGATGGCCCCGCAGCTCCGGGGCTCCTGGCTCATTGTACAGTCTGGGTGGGAAAGGCCACGGCTCAGGCAGGACAGAGATCGGGGGCAATGTGGCCACCAGAGGTCAGGAGGGGCGGCCTGAAGCTCCGGCCTGGGCCTTCGGGGCCGCCACCTGCATGCGCTTCCAGCCCAGAGGCCCTGGAAAGCCCGTGCTGCAAAGGCCAAGGTCGCCAGCAAACTGCCGCTCGTCACCACAGCTATTTGTGTGATAAACCACGAAGCTGGGTTCATTAAGTGCCAGTGGCTGACCATAAATTGGAAGTATTGGCAACCACTGCTTCGCTCCCCTCGGCTGGCTGCACCGGGGGTTTCCTGCGAGACTGGGAACCAGGAGAGTCTGCGCTCACCAAGGATGCGGCGGGCTGCGCATGCATCCGCGAGGAGGGGCGTCCTTCCTGCCACAGCCGCCCACCCAGGAGGCCCCGGGCAGCTTTCCGCTGCGCAGCCAAGGGTGGAGCCTAAAGCCCAGCTGGCAAATGCAAGCCCTCTTCCCCCATCGGATGGGGCAGCCCCAATTCCGCCCCAGACAGGGGCTCAGAAGGCCAGGGCCGGGCAGCCTCTTTCTTCCAAATCACGGCCTCCTGCTAGCCTTTCGGCACCTCGGGTCTTTGCTCTCCTCTCACTGGTCCCTGCTTTTCCTCCCTCTGTGAGGTTTAAAGCGCTATTAAACCGCGCCCCTGCTGTCCGCGCCATCCTCCTCCGTTCCCCCACCCCCTGCAACAGGGGGACTTTTTCATCTCACACTCGGCACAGCGACCCTCTCCTAGGAAGGCCTCAGAACGCTCAACACGCAGGGGTTTTGATGTCCAATTTCCATAGTGACCTCTTCCCATTCCTGGACTTAGTGCTTGAAGTGGGTTATTTCAAAACCTCGGCTTCTTGAGGGCAGGGCCAGATTCATAAATTCACTTTATTTCAAAGTGAGGGTCGGGGCGGCCTCAGATCGAGGGTGCCCTTTGCCGTACGCTCGGTTCTGGGAGGGCGTCTGGTCGAGTACAGGTGACCAGGGGGCACTCTGCAGATGAGAAGCGGGGGGCGTTGGCACGGTGTCGGGGCGGCTTCTGCGTAACAGGCGAGGAGGGAGGCGTTTAGGTAGGAACACGGTCCCCAGGCTGAGCTGGGGCACCCGGGACGCTGCATGTGCCCCCAGAACAGCGCAGGGAGACAGACGCTGGCCCCCCTCGCCTGTGTCTGTGGGAACCGAGTCGACCTCTAGCTTGACTGGGTGGCAGTTTCAGGATCGGAGGCCACGTGCCTTGAGAAACATCCTGCCTCTGCAAGGCTCACTCTTTGGTGGCTGCTGTGACAAGAAAAGAGAACTGTGTGCCCGCCACCGTGGAACGGGGGTGGGAGGCAGGGTGCACTCTGACTCTGGGCTGGAGAAGCTGGGCAGTGCCCGGAGGCGCACACCCCTTCGGCAGCTAACTGGTCGTTTAAGAGGGAGACGCAAACATCCTTTTCGTTCAGTTAATGCCTACTCTTTCCTCAAAGTTGCTGGATATAAATACTAGTTGTTTGCACCCAACCACTTAATCAGCAGAACCGTCCGTGTTTCCTTGGCCCGTGGCACAGGGAGAAACTCAGTCACTGAGAGAGCGTGACCCCCGGAGGCAGGGGAGCCCTGGGGTCGGGTGAGGATGGAGGTTCTGCTGCCGCAGAGGAGAGGACGCCTGCATCCCGGTGTGGGCTCGGCCACCTGCTGACCACGCGACCCTGGGGTGTTATCACCCGAGGTCGCAGACAGGGGCTGCAAGACGCACCTCCCGTGGCTGTTTGGAAGCTGATCCAGATCCTGGAATGCCAATGTGCCTACAGTGCGACGTGCCCACGGACACCACAGCCACCGCCCAGGACACAGGGCAGGAGGAAGGGGACCTGAACCCTGTGCCCACCAGCTCACCCGCTAACGGCTTTCTCGGCGGCTCAGCCAGTGTGAACACGCTTCCCGGGCCACAGGGCACACGAGGGTCCATGTGGGCTTCTGTGGGGGCTGGGCAACCTGGCCTCCTTCTGAGGGACGGCGCAGTCCAGCTCTGGGGGGCACTCGTAGGATGGACGTGAGGTCCCCAGAGTGCCCGCAGAGGCCTCGGTGGCCCCGCGGGAAGAATATGCCGTGGCTCCTGGAGGTTTCAAGTGGCGTTTACTAAACAGTAAGGGACTCCCATTGGTTGGTGGCTGAGCGGCTCTGGGCTGACAGAGTCCCCATGTCCCCTCCTTCCCCCTCCTCCGCAGCCCCGAGAACGGGGTCCCGACACCACAGGGAGAAAGGGACCTGGGGGGGGGGGGCCGAGGCACTGGAGCTGCTCCCCCCAAGGCCAAAGCCTGGTGCATCTTATCAAACCTGGAATATTTTTCTCCAAACCTAGATTAAATGAAGCTTTAACCCGGGGGGGGGGGGTTCAGAAACCTCTTCTACAAAACACAATCATTAAAAACCCTGCAGAGGTGAGCTGTTCCTAGAGACACCCGCCTCAGGGGAGGAGAGTTGCGACAGGGCGCCTGGCGCCCAGCCCTGCAGGCGCCACACATCCTGAGGGTCCCCGCGGCCTGTGGGACGGCCGGCAGGACGCCCCGGGGGCAGGAGAGCAGGCGTCCGGCTGCTGCAGCAGTCGGCACGCGGGGACCCAGGGCCCAGATGCTGAAGGCAAGGCCATCCCACCTGCCTGAGCCTCAGCCTCTCGGCTGTGAAAGGGCCATGACCTTGAAAGCTCCTGAGCCTCGGTGTCATGAGAGGCCACAGGAGAAGTGCTGGTTCTTGGTGATCAGGGGGGGAGGTTTGCCGAGATGAGGCGAGGATATCACATCTCCAAACTCCGAGCCCGCAGACCCGCGGGGAAGTGCCCCTCGTGAGGCCGGGCTCTCCATGGCCCGTCGGAGGTGGGGGGGGAGTGACAGAGCCCTCTGTCCCCTGCCGCCTGGCCAGTCACCCTGGAGGAGGCCGCAGGCACCGAGCGTGGGAGCTCCGTCCGTCTCTGTCGGGGCAAACCCGTCTCTCCTCTTTCTGGGGACGGAGACACTCACCTGTAATGATGCCGTTTTTCTCCAGGGGCTCCTGCCAGCTGACCTTGAGCGAGGTGTCCAGAATCTCCGTGAAACTCAGGTGGCCCACAGCGCCCGGTCCTGGCAATGAAAAACAAAGACACCTGTCAACACAACAGCCTGACTCTCTTGGGTCAGATTTGTGTGGAAGGTGCCAACTGTGGAGAGAGGTGGGCAGCCAGGCAGGGCCAGAGCCCGCAGGCCAGCACCCCGCGGGAAGCGTCAGAGGAAACCCGGAAGGGACAGGAAGTCGAGGTGTTCCCGCGACTTGGCTGCAGTGACATAAATTCTCCCACTCAGCCTCATCTCGGCCGCGCTGGGAGCTCCAGGGACTGGCAGCAGGGGGTTTAGGCATAATCCTCTCCCTGTGTCTCTCCTGATCTAATCTACTTGGAACAAGCAGGCGCTGGATCCTGAAAGCCGCCACTTATACCAGGGGCTGGACGCCTTTGCAGCCCTGTGGCATCTGCCACGTGGGGGGGCCATAAAGACGGGTGAAGCCAGAGCCAGAAGCCCTGGCTCAGGGGAGGCCTGGCCACAGCTGGCCTCAGGGCAATGCCTGCCGACCCGATCCAGAATTCCAGGCTGCAACCCCTACTCCCTCTCCCCAGGGACCCCAGGAGCAGGGCAGGCATAAGAAATATCCAGAAAAATCATGCTTTCCCAGGAGTTTGTCTACTCGCGGCCAAATGACGGCAGTTTAACGCTGGACTCAGCAGAGTTTGAAGCCTGGCTCTGCTGCTTGTTGGCTGTGCAGTTACTTAAAACTCCCTAAGCCTTAGTTGGCTCATCTGCGAAATGGGGAAAAGAAAAATAACTCTCTCTGAAGGTAATTGTGAGAAAAAGTTGAACACAACATGAGAGCAGTGGGCATGTCCCTGGCATCACAAAAACGCTGGCTGGCGACAGCCGCTGTTGTCGTCGGTTATCCGCTATCGTGTCATCAGAACAGCCGTCATGTCTAAGATGGGCTTATTGTGACTCCAAAAGCACCCGATGGGAAAGGCCTGGAAGACCAAAATGGGAGGTAAACGGGCCCAGGGTCCTCAGAGCCACAGAGAGGTTACGAGCCTGCTCCGATCCCGCCCACTCTGCCGCTGTGGAGTTCGAGGCCAGGCCCTGGAGCAGCGAAGCACCGGCCCGAGGAACACGAACCCCACACCTGAGCTGGGTCTGGCACAGGCTCTCCCGCTTGCCCTGGAGGGACCGTGGGGCACAGAACAAGCCCCCGTGGACGGGGCCACAGGGGCATCCAGGGTCTGATCCCACCTCATGCTCCCCTCCCACCGGGTCCCGTCAGGGCAGCCTCCCGCGTGCTGACACCCATGGGAAGAGGCGATGGTGTGACTGGTGGTGGCACAGGTGGCTGTCAGGTGCCAGCTCTGTGGGGAGCAGGTGGAACAGGAAGTTCTAGAGAGGAGGCTGGGGCCGCAAGGTTGGGGGTGGGGCGAGGGGAGGGATGAGGGGGCTCCGCTAGCCACCCACCAGCACTGGCATAGGCACTGGCAGCGTGGGGCGCCTGGCAGACAGGCCTTGGCCTTGGGTTTCACTCGCCATGCGGCTGCTTTGCCCGGGCCTGCTCCGCCCATCTCTCCTGCAGTGGCCCCGCACAAACCCCCCTCGGGGCCCAAGTCAGGAGGAGGGCAGGGGACAGGGGGACAGGGGACAGCTTGGGAGGAGGAAGGACTGCAAAGGCAGAACTGACACAAAGGGGACAGAGACAGATTGGGACGCCTCTCCGATCATGTCAAGGGCGCCAGCGCTCAGAGCCAGGTGGAAGCCAGGTTCCTGCTGCACGTGCAGGTCCGTGACGCCCCCGGGCCACCACAGGGCATGCCACGCAGAGAGCTCTTTCATAACAAAATGCACTTTTTTGTCAAGGGTGCTGGCCATCGTGCCAGGGGCAGAGCTCGGGGGATGTGAGTGGCTACGGCTCTGCTCTGGCTGCTGTCGGCCTTGCAGAGACAGCAGGTCTGTGAGGCGAATTCAGGAGCTGGTGCTCAGCCGGCACTTGGACAAAGCTTCCCCTTCTTTAGAGCCGCACCTGCGGCATAGGGAGGGTCCCAGGCCAGGGGTCTAATTGGAGCTACAGCTGCCAGACTCCGCCACAGCCACAGCAACACGGGATCCGAGCCACATCTGTGTTCTACACCACAGCTCATGGCAACGCCGGATCCTTGACCCACGGCGTGAGACCAGGGATCGAACCTGTGACCTCATGGTTCCTCATGAGATTTCATTTCTGCTGTGCTACAGCGGAAACTCCAGGACAAAGCTTCTGAATACAACTTGTGAGCTTTAAAAAATGGTCCCACCCTCAGAAATACACTCATCTGGGTGAAACTTTCTAAAGACGCTTTATGGATAAGCTGGAATGCTCTGGCGAATTTCACTCTTTGCGTGCGGAGCACAGTAAAAGAGAACGGCTGTCAAGACTGTCTCATCCTCCCCCAGGTCTGAGTTTCCAGAAAGACATTCTGACAGATTTTTGAACTGACTTGCTCTTTTTTCGATCGATAGAGCAGCAAAGAAAGCTTTTTGCTCCCTTTATATTCTCGGTGTTTCTGCTTCCTGGATTCCTGCCCAAATACGCCTGTCCTCCAGCTCTGCTGGAACCAGCTGGCAGCGTCTAGGCTTCAATTTATATTCTGCTTCCTCTTTACTGTGCTGCCTGTTTCGGCTCCCCCCACCCCACCCCCTGCCCCAAGTTCTCATTTCCTCAGAACAGTGGAGAAGGAGGCTGCTGGTTATGGTTTGACCATGCGCCACCTGCGCCGTCACGAGCGAGGCTATTTCTCCAGCAGACAACGGCCCAGGCTTCTCTCTGAAAGGCTGTACCCCCAGAGCTGACACCAGCCCTGACACCCACCTCTCAGCGGGGTCCTCCAGGTGAACAGGGTGCGCGATCTTTCCAAGGAGGAGCAACGGGCTCCCTGCCCACCAGTCAGAACAACCCCCAAGAGATGACCTCACTGTCAGTTTGCTCAAGTTCCAAGAAAGAAACGCCCATTTCTCCTTTTCCTTACTAATGACGGGCCTGAAAGCCCCCATGTTCTGATTCCTGACAGCACAGCATTGTGGGATATTCTTCCATCGTTGGTTCCCGTCTGTCTAAGAGGCCACAATGGAGCTTCTTTAGTAAAGGATTCCGCCAGGAGTTTCCTCTCTTGCCTTTGAAGAAGTTCTCTGTTTTTGCCCCACTTTTTATTTTTAAGAAATGTCCTCTGCAAAGTCAAACCCTATATCCAGATGGGCCTGGCTGTGGTTGGAGCCGAGATGCGACCCTTGCTGCTGCTTTCAATAATAAAACAGGGAGACGACGTCTGAACAACGAAGCGTTGTCACGGATGCCAGATGGATGCGCCTGGAATTCACGGCCGCCTGGCTTAGTCTCGGGCACGCTCCCCTGCCACCCTGGCTGCCAGCCTGAAGGGCTCAGTCTCCCACAGAGGGTGGAGCAGAGGCCTCCCTGCCAGCAGACCTTGTGCTCCTCTGCGGAGACCAGCCCGGCCCCTGTGCTCAGACCCCCGAACTGGGCTCTCCTCATGCCAGCCTCCTCACCCATGAGGGTGCCAGAGCCCAGGGAGCCCCCTTCTCCTAAGCCCACTGGGTCTGGAGGTGGTTGCATCCACGTAGGTGGCTTCACCTGCTGAGGACCTGGTACTGTGGTACCCACGCTCTGAGGTGGGGCTGACTTCAAATCCTTCCAACTGAGGTTAGACCACAGGCTCCGTTACATCCCCCAACCTTCTCTAGTAAAATAAGGCCACGGCCGCCCTCAGCTAGGACTCCCGAGTCGCCCTCTGGGGATGCCCTACCGCCCGGCACCGGCCCCATCCGCCTGGAGGTCCCACAGGCCGTGCCCTGAGGGTGTCCTGGCGACCAGCATCCGAAGGCAGACCCGTCCCCACATTTCAGTTACAGACACGGCGTCTACGCAGTCATGTAAGCCGAAGTGCTACGCCAAGCTGTCCTGGGGCGCTCCTTCCACCCGGCCCCTGGGTCTATCCGGACCCCATGTATCTGTGACCCGTGTTCAGAATCCCCCTCAGTTGCCTTCCCGCCGCTGGGGCATCGGCTCTACACGTCCCTGCTTCTTCCCACTGCTTCACCTCCATCCCTAGTCCATCCTCACAAAACCTCCAGGCGGAGCTCCGAAACCACAGCTCTTTTCAGATGACAGCCTAAGGGAAGGGCCTCGACTCCCTCTGTCCAAGTGTCATCCCAGCAACCGAGACTCTTTCGGGGTGGCTCCCAGCCTGCTTCTCCAGGGTCACCCCTGCTTCCCATCCTGCACTGCAGCAAGCTAGACACTCCTACTCTCGCACACGCTCTGCCACTCTCTGCCTTTGCAGGTTCTACTTCCTCCATCTGGAATGTTCTCATCCATTCTCTGCAAGAAAAGCTCAAATATCAAGGTTGACCTCAACTGTCACCACCCCTCCTGACTCCCCCGGACACTCCCTGTCACTCCTCACTGGGCAGCCACAGCCACTGCTGTTGACCTCCTTTCTCGGTGGCACTGACCTCAGTCCTGTCCATGTCACGTCCATTAGACCAGAAGCTCTAAAGGCAGAGGCTGTGCTCACTCTCTCTGCTACCCTTCCACTCCCAGTGGGTGCCTCCCACACAATAAGCCTTCCTCAGACATCGGGATGGAAGTGCACACATGTGCTGGATACTCAGAATGAATCAGTCGGTCACCCATAACCATCATAGGCACGATAGGCACAGGACGTAATGAGACAGCCATACTTCTTTTTCTAAGGAAAAGGCTAAATTTAACCAACTTTCTCCTTTAATCCTAAAATCCGATGAGGGGTGTATAAAGTTTATAACTGTAAAGCAGATTCCACAGCAGAATACACATTATATTTTCAAGCACTCGTGAAGCATTCTCTGAGACGGATGCTATCCTGGGTCATGAAACAAACCTCTATGAGTTGGAAAGAACTGAAACTCCACAAAGTGTGTTTCTCTGACTGTAATAGAGTGAAGCTAGGAGACAACAACAGAAAGACAATAGGAAAATCTCCTACACATGGAAATTAAGTGGCACACTGCAAAGAGGACTCACCCAAAGAGGAAGTCTCAAAGGAAATAAAAATATATGTAGCTGAATAAAAATGAAACACAACATATCAAAATATGTGGGATGCAGCCAAAGCACTGTGAAAAGGAAACCTCATAGCACTAAGTGCTTATATCAGAGATGAGGACAGACCTCAAATCAAGAATCTTAAGTGCTTACCTCAAGAAATTAAAAACAGGAGTTCCCATCGTGGCTCAGTGGTTAACAAACCTGAATAGTATCCATGAGGATGTGGGTTTGATCCCTGGCCTCGCTCAGTGGGTTAGGATCTGGCATTGCCATGAGCTGTGGTATAGGTTGCAGACACGGCTTGGATTGGGCGTTGCTATGGATCTGGCATAGGCTGGTGGCTACAGCTCTGACTGTTCCCCAGATCACCAACATCAGGAAGGAAACAGGAATATGACTACTTTTTCTGTGGCCACTAGATAGACAATAAGGAAGTACTATCAACAACTTTACACTCACAAATTCAACTACTTAGAGGACAGATTCCTTAAAAATCACAAATGACCAAAATGAAATAGACAACTGAATAGTACTATAACGACTAAAGAAACTGAATTTATAATTTAAAAACTTCCCCAAAAGAAATCTCTAGGACAGAGGATTTCACTGAAAAATTCTACCAAACATTTAAATAAAAATCAACGCAATTTTACATGATCTCTTCCAGAAAACATAAGCGTATGGCCCATAGCCAAACTTATTTTATGAGGCCAGTATTTTGCTGATACCAAGACCAGACAGACAGTAAAGACAGGAAAGTAAAACTTCAGACCAATATCTCTCATGAACTGAGATATAAAAGCATCTTCCACAGAGTATGAGCAAACTGAATGCAACAACATAAACAGTAATTACATACCATGACCAAATGGAGTTTATACCAAGTATGCGAAGTTGGTTCAATATTTGAAAATCAATCCACCTTATAAATTAACAAGCGAAAAAGAAAGATTATATGATCTTATCCATCTATGCAGTAAAAATAATTGAAAAAACTCAACATTTATTTATGAAAAAATTCTCAGCAAGGTAATATTAGAGGGAAATGGCTTCAACTTGATAAAGAACACTGTAAAAAAATAAAACCCCAAAAAAATACTTAACAGTGAAAGTCTAAATTTTTTCCCACTAAGATCAAGAATAAGGCAAGAATGGCTGCTCGCATTACACTTATTCAACATAGTACTAGAAACCCTAGCCACTGCAACAGAGCAAGAAAAAGAAATAAAGGATATGTACATTAGAAAGGAAGAAAGGGGAAAATGTAGGCATGGCTATAAAAGAAGGATCTTTGTGGTACTGGAATCATGCAGTACCTTGACTGTGATGGTAGATACACACAAATCCAAACACGTGGTAAGTTGTAAGAACTAAACACACACACACACACACACACACACACACACAAGAACAAATAAAACTGGCGAAATTGAAATTGGACTGGTGACTTGCTCAATGTAAACATCCTGGTTGTGATACATACACTTTTGCTCATGTTACTGGCCAAAGTGTACATAGGATCTTAGCTTTATTTCTTACAAGATCATGTGAATTTATAACTATCTCAGTAAAATTTCAGTTAAACAAAAAGCAGATAGTGGATCAAAGGCAGAATATGGAAAGAACTTATGGGGTCAGTTAATACTGACAGTTATTTATTTATTTATCTATTTTTAGGGCCGCACCCTCGGCATATGGAGGTTCCCAGGCCAGGGGTTGAATCGGAGCTACAGCTGCCGGCTTACACCACAGCCTCAGCAACGCAGGATCTGAGCTGCGTCTACGACCTACACCACAGCTCACAGCAACACCGGATTCTTAACCCACTAATCAAGGCCAAGGATCAAACCCGTAACCTCATGGTTCCTAGTTGGATTCGTTTCCACTGCACCACAATGGGAATTCTCTTTTATTTTTTTTTAGGGTATTTTTTATTTTATCTTTTTAATAGAAGGAATACCAGTGGTCTCAAAGGGCCAAGAAATCCATTTCTATTCTTCCTCTGCTGCTAAATTGATGGAGATCTTGAGTCAATGTGAGACGGTTACCGCAGGTCACAGGTTGACCCCTAGCCTGGGAACCTCCATATGCCGCAGGGTGACAGCTGAGTGGCTCAGGGTTATGGGGAGCGGGCGAGGTGAGGGGTCAGAGTGATCGTTTATACTGAGAGCTGGGTGACTCAGGGGGGCAGCATGGTCAGGGAGCTGGCACGTCTGGGTGAGGAAACCTGAGCAAAGGTGTGGGGTGAGGAAAGGTCAGACTCTTCATCCTGGGAGAGTGGAGGGAATAAGAACGAGGGTGAGAACACGGGGAAGCTCAGATGGAGAGGGAAGCAAGGAGGCACGTCTTGGACGGCCTTGACCTCTGGGAACGTGCTCTGCTGGGAGGGCACCAACGCTGAGCCTCAGGAGTCAAGACAGAGCAGAGAACACATCGCGGCGCCCCGCAGAGAAAAGGACAGCAGGGTGGACCACACCCAGAGTCCAGCTGAGACGGGACAGGAGGAAGCTGGGGGGCAGACACGTGGCAGCCCTGTTCAACGTATTCGAGTTCTCATTCTCCTTATAAAGGGGATATATGCTCATTGTAGAAACCAGCATATGCAGAAAAATAAGAAAATTGAAATAAAAAAGACCCATAATCATACCGCATAGACATAACATCTGTCAAAATTGTGATCCATTTCCTTGAAGCTATTTTCTCAGCTACTATAGTTTGACCCACGTGTATCTGTGTAAGCTTTGTACCTCGTAGAGTTTAGTTTACTGTTTTTCCACTGGACATTAGAGCAGGACCGTGTCCTCTCAAAACTTTTGTAGTAACTACACAATATTTAGTACAGTGTCATCCCACACTTTTCGATTATCCTCCTTTGAGCCATGTGAATGGTTTTCCTTTTTTTCTATGACGAATAATTGGAAGGAACCTTGTATGTAAATGTCTGCGCACATCCGTGATCATTTTCTCAGAAGAGCGTCATGAGAAAAGAGATTCCAGGAGCGAGAGAGCAGAGAGGAAGCTGCTGGGACTGGACCGGATGGAGAGAAGGGAAAGTCAAGGGCCTGAAAAGTCCCCAGGGAGGGTCAGGGCAGGACAGGCGGGGAGGCCTCGGGGGAGGGCGAGCTGAAACCCGAGGGAAGAGCATCCGTTGAGACCCGACCAAACGCTGCCCGCTGGGCTGGGGTGACCGTCTCTCGTGCCCTCGCAGCTCCCTCCGGCCAGCCCTCCTCCCCTTGCCGCGGGCCACCTCTGCCAAACACTGGCAACACCTGCAGGGACTCTGCCCCCGAGGGCCAGCAGACCGTGACCGCCGGGGAACGTGGAGCGTCCCGGTGGCCTCCCCCCTGCTCTTGCCCAGCGCTGGACCCAAGCCTGTCTGGCGAGGGACGCACGGCCCTCGAGACACGTGGCAGAGGGTACTCACGGTCCTCGTGTGTCCACACGAGCTGAGGCGCGCTCGGAGGCCCGTCCCCTGGGGTGGTGAAGCACAGAACCGACGCCAAGTAAGCGGTGAACTTCTTCAGGTTCGTTATGAACCCGTGGTGGACGCCGTGGAAGTCGGGAGCAATGGTGACCACGGTGACGGCCTCGGGGGCGTCCGCCGGCCACGCTAGGAGCTGGGATGGAACAGGGTGCAAACGAGAGCCTTTTAACTGCGCCGAAAGTTTATTGTGCAACGACTATGTCTTCAAACAAAGTAAAGTCGTACTGCAGAAACTCCATAAATCCTACATGTCATTTACTTATTTTTCTGTGTTTTTGCCTTTTCGAGGGTCTCTCCCGCGGCACATCGAGGGTCCCAGGCTAGGGGTCTCATCGGAGCTGTAGCCGCCGGCCTACACCAGAGCCACAGCAACGTGGGATCCGAGCCACGTCTGCGACCTACACCACAGCTCACGGCAACGCCGGATCCTTAATCCACGGAGCAAAGCCAGGGATCGAACCCACAACGTCATGGCTCCTAGTTGGATTCGTTAACCACTGAGGCACGACGGGAACTCCTATTTGTGCTTTTTTTTTTTTTTTCCCCCTTTGGTCTTTTTAGAGCTACCTACACCTGAAGCATATGGAGGTTCCCAGGCTAGGGGTCGAATCAGAGCTGTAAACATTGGCCTACGCCACAGCCACAGTAATGCCAGATTCGAGCCACATCTGCAACCACAAATCCTACGTTTCATAATCTCGCTGAAAAATACTGAGTTTCCAAGATACCTCACAGGTTACTGAGTACAAATACGTATATTTACATATTTTATGCATTACATATAAATAAAATACCTACGTTAACTCACAATGGAGAAAGACACTCCTCAAACCTTTGCCTTCACGTAAACATGTTGCAGAACATACACATTTTTTAACATGACACGGTACTGATGGATGGAGTTCCCGCTGTGGTGCAGCGGAAATGAACCCGACTAGGAAACATAAGATTTCGGGTTGGATCCCTGGCCTCGCTCTGTGGGTGAGGATCCGGCGTTGTCCTGAGCTGCGGTGTAGGTCACAGACGTGGCTTGGCTTCCGTGTTGCTGAGGCTGTGGTGCAGGCCAGCAGCTGCCTCTCTGATTAGACCCCTGGCCTGGGAACCTCCATATGCCACAGGTAGGGCCCTAAAAAGCAAAAAAAAAAAAAAAAAGAAAAGAAAAAGGAGTAATGATGACACCATTGGTTATTCACTGAATTGGTACAAGGAAACATCGACAGAAAAATTTTCTAGAGAGGCACCTTCTCTGACTCAAAAAAAAAAAAAGGCCCTGGTTCGAGAGGAGCAACGTCAATTATTTATGTGACACTGGGTTTCCGAAAAGGTTTTGGGAGACTGATGATAACGTTAAAGAAATACAGTACAGGTGTATATTCCTAGGGAAGTTGTCTCCGTGCTTTGGCAACATTATGTACGAGCATAGCTTTTAACTCCTTTGACACCAAACGTTGCTAGGGTTAATTAGGTCTTGCATCGACACGCTGCAGGACACGGAGCGAATTTATACCCATGAAGCCGACAACCAAGCCTTGAAGGCAGCGCCTGGTCTCTCCAATAAGACCTGATGGGAGAATCAAGGAGGCAGAAGGGTCCTCATTGATCAATATGATTTGCTTTCTAAGAAGCTTCTGACTGTACACACCCCTGGGGGAAAGAAAGGGCAGGACCCATGTCTAGCTGAATCTGAAATTACCACGTTTTCAAGCAAACTAGATGGAACCCTTCTCTCTAAAGCTCTTCCGTGAGGCCACCTGCCGTTGCAGTGACTCCACTGCAGGTCAAGTAGGACGGACTCCCAAGTTTAACTAGGAGACGGATCTGATCTGAAAGGGGAGCGGCATGTTGGGAAACTGCATCCAGGGACACCTGTGAAGGTAGCAGACCCCGGCCCTCAGACAGATCATAGCGGGGCTTATCTCAGGTAGGTCCCAAGTCAGCTGGACCTCAAGTTGCCTGGTCTACAAACAGATTTCCCTAACGTAGCAGGGGACAGACTTAGCCTTATTTGGTAGAAATTTCACTCAGTTGCATCCAGGGCCGTTCATTCTACGTCTGTGCTCCTCTGGGAACGACCCCCCCCCCCCCCGCACCCCCGCCCCAGGAAGAAGTGGTTTGTACATGCACAAACTCCAATCAGCCAAGATAGGTTTCCTGTTGCTAATTTTATTTATTTATTTAATTTATTTTTATTTTTTTTAGGGCCGCACCAAGGGCATATGGAAGTTTCCAGGCTAGGGATTGAATCAGAGCTGCAGCTGTCAGCCTACACCACAGCTACAGTAATGCTGGATCCTAGCCGTGTCTGCGACCTACAGTGCAGCTCATGGCAACACGGGATCCTTAACCCAATGAGCAAGGCCAGGGATTGAACCTGCATCCTCATGGATACTAGTCAGGTTCTTAACCCGCTGAGCCACAACAGGAACTCCTCCTGCTCTTGATTTTATTTATTTATTTATTTTTTTGCCTTTTCCAGGGTTCCCAGGCAAGGGGTCGAATCGGAGCTGTTTCCACCGGCCTACACCACAGCCACAGCAACACGGGATCCGAGCCATGTCTGTGACCTACACCACAGCTCATGGCAATGCTAGATCCTTAACCCACTGCGCAAGGTCAGGGATGGAACCTGCAACCTCATGATTCCTAGTCGGATTCGTTAACCACTGAGCCACGACGGGAACTCCTCCTGCCGGTGATTTTAAACAGTGGTCGCTCTCCTGAGACATTGCTCCGCGCTATAGGAACCACCCTTCTGGTCACTAGGAAGCTGCGTTTCTGAAACCCGCCTGGCGGATGCTCAGGCCTTGGATCAACGGTGACCCCCCGCTCAAGGTCAGTCTGCTCTGTAACTGGACGCCTCGGGGTCTTGGTGGAGTGAGGGGTGGGCAGCCCCTTTGCCGACTGCAGGATCGGGACACAGCGAGACGCCCCCCCACCCAGGCGCCTACCTTGTAGCCCTGGTTGATGCCGTTGACAAACTGCTGCGGCGGCGGGCTCCACAGGAACCGGATGGTGGTGGAGTTCACGGCCTCCGTCTGCACGTTCTGCGGGGGCGCGGTCGGCACTGGGCCCGGGCAGGAGAGAGAGGGGAGGGAACAGAGACCCTTAGCTGCCACTCGCGGCTCACCAGCGACCACAAGGCTGGGGTGAGTGTCCTGGAAGCCAACGGCAGCGTCCCAGGAAAAAGGACCCGGCCACTTCTGGTTTTCTGCGGGAGAATCCTTTAAGGCACAGGCAGGACAGTGCCTCATGTCATCCCATGGTCGAGCCCGCCCTAGGAGTCCCCACTTGGATGGCAAACGAAAGCCTTCTCTGATTTTTTCCCGGTTATCCGATATGTGACAGCAAGGCAAGGTTTTGTCTAGAGATCTGCCTCTCCCGTTAGTGACTACGTCTCAAGCCCAATCATCCTTTAGATGGAAAAAAGTCACTCTTTTTCCTTATGTAGTGTTACTTATTCACTTGGAGGCTGAATTTCTCTTTGTCGGCCACAGGAACCACCATTTAAAAATGTTCCACTTTCCACTTCTCTTACTGTACAGCGAGTGAACCCCTTTATACACCTGCCCGGCGCCTGCCTGCAAGGAAGTCACGTTCTAAGGCAGAGGCTCGTGTGATCCCAACAGGCGGGTCAGCCTAGGACGTGCACAGGGCGGAGCGCCACCTCTGCCCTAGAAACACGAGGGCTTCCGATCAGAGACCCCTGCCCCCGATCCCCCTGCCCCAGGTCTGGAAGAAAGGGGGGGGGGGCCGCTGCAGAGGGAGGGGCGGTGAGAACAGCGTTCCCGCCGGGGAAGTGCAGTGAGTCAAGCCGTGGTGTCAGGAGAAGCCTGGTGAATGCTGAGAAGATGCTGAGTGTGTTGCACATGGGTGCTGGGGAGGAGGGGCTGTGGAGGCGACAGGTGACAGTGGGGACTGCCTCATATGCCGGACGCGGTGGTTAAGAGGGTCTACGGCAGGCAACGGGGACGCAAGAGCTTCTGCAGACGGCGGCAATGTGACATGCTAACTTTTTAAGGGTGGTAAGCCCAGGGGCCTCCGAGGAGGGCACGAGCCCGCCGGCTGTGCCATCCGACTTGTGCAGGATGCCAAGGAAGCACCTGGGTCTTTAGAAGCGTGTCGCAAAAGAAAGATAGGGTCCCAAAGGATCCTTTGGCGCAAGGTTCTGAAACAAAGCTGGCATGAAGCACGGGAGGACAGAGCTCAGTCCTGCTCATCTGCTTACGCCCATCTTCCGCGGCTCAGGTCACGAGACAGAGGTGAAAACACGCACCGTTGAGCCCAGGCCCTCCAGTCGCGCCCCAGGTCCCCTCCCTCCCCTCTGCCCTTGCTTCGGCCCCTCCCTCTGCAAGTGGGCACAGGATGGTCCTGCCTCGCCCTCTGTACCCACCCAAGGTGTGTGGACTAAAAAGATACAGGGGTTGCTGGGGCTCGGGTGTGGCGAGTTGGAAAGAACATCATGTCCAGGAAGAATGAGAAAGAGCTGCAGCAACGAGACAGTCTTTCCGTCTTTCCTCCCTTCCTTCCTGCTGTCACGGCGCACCTGCAGCACACGGAGGATCGCAGGCTAAGGGTCGAGTCGGAGCTGCAGCTGCCACCCTACACCACAGCCATAGCAACGCCGCATCTTTTAACCCCCTGAGCAAGACCAGGGATCGAACCCGCGTCCTCACGGATACTAGTGAGGATTGTAACCTGGAACTCCCAAGTCTTAACTTTCCTTGAGCCCGTCAGGGAGCTGAGTTCACAGGACAACTAAGGAGTCTGAAATATAAGAGAAGAAGGACCTCCCCAGGGCGGAGGAACGTGGATGCGGGTTCACCTGGGACAGAGCCCGAGAGAGAGAGCAAGGCCAGCACACAACCGGGAGAACCCAGCTAAAATTCTCAGTGAGCCGCTGAAGGCTGGATGGGGGCTGCATGGGCACAGAGGACGTCTGGAGGGCGCCGACACATGGACAGGTGCGATCCATGACAGGGACTCGAAGAGGAGAATCACAGCCCCGCTCACCAGAAACTACGCCAGCCGCGGGGGGTGGCGTGATATCTTTAGAGGACCGAGAGAAAAACCTATTACCCTGGATTTCTGCATCCTGTGAAACTATCTTCTAAATATGAAAGCAAAATAAAGACGGTTTCAGAAAGACAAAAACTGAGGGAATTCCCTCCTGGAGACCCGCGCTCTGTGGCAGGTGAAGGGAATAGGAGAGCAGACACCTGAACTTCAGATCTATGCAACGAAGCGCTGGATTCGGGGCAGAGTCAAAACGAAGGTAGATCTAATGTGTTTCTTTCTTGTTTTGACTCACTCCCCAAACAACCGTCCCCTCAAGTCACTGTTTAAAGCCAAAATAGCAGCCAGGTAGTGTGGGTGAGGGGAGAATAAAACGAATGGCCGTAAGAGCATGGAAGACAGCAAGGGCTGGGGGTGTAGGGCTAGAAAGTTCTGACATCACACATGCAGCAGCTTTCGGGAGGAAAGTCGTTATAACGAATGCCTGCTCTATATTTTAAAATCCAGAGGAATCCCTAACCAGACTGGAAAAAGAGATATAACTAGGGCAAGAGCGGAAGAAAAGACGGTAACTACAAAAACACCCAATGCAGAGGTCCCGCTTCGGCTCAGCGGAAAGGAATCTGACTAGTGCACGCATGAGGATGCAGGTGTGATCCCTGGCCTTGCTCAGTGGATTAAGGATCTGGTGTTGCCATGAGCTGATATGGCTTGGATCCAGTGTTGCTGTGGCTGTGGTGTAGGCTGGTGGCTACAGCTCCTATTCGGCCCCTCGCCTGGGAACCTCCACGTGCCACGGGTGTGGCCCTAAAAAAAAGACAAAAAAATACCCCCCAAACCTAATGAATCAGAAAGTCGGCAGGCAAAAGGAAGAGCAAAGGAAAAAATAAGAGCGCGAACAAAAAGAAATCAACTAGCAAGAGGGTAGGTGTAAATCCCACCGAATCGACGGGTACACTACGTGTGAACAGGCTGTGCACCAGCAAAGACAGCTGGATGCAAAGCAGGACCCAAGCGCAGGTGTCTGAAGCAACCCCACCTGAAAGAGGAGGACACAAACAGCTTAAAAGTGAAAGGATGGAAAAATATAGGGAGTTCCCGTTGTGGCGCAGGGGAAACAAATCCGACGAGGAACCATGAGGTTCCGGGTTCGATCCCTGGCCTCGCTCAGTGGGTTGACGATCCCACGTTGCTGTGGCTCTGGTGTAGGCTGGCGGCTACAGCTCCGATTCCACCCCTAAGGCTGGGAACCTCCATATGCGGTGGGTGCCGCCCTAAAAAGAAAATTTAAAAAAAATGCGAAAAAAACCACATGAAAACACAAACTGGAATAAGCCTGGAGTGGTTACATCAATATCAAATGAAACATCCTACCCGGGAACAAAACCAACGATAAACAGGGATGTCCTGTAACAATGATGGGATCTAGTCACCAAGGAGACTCGACAATCCCAAATGTGGATGCCACAGAACGTCCGAGTACAAAAGGCAAAACTCACAAAACTGAGAGTAAAAACTAGACAACTTACCAATAGAGTCAGAGACTACAAGAACCCTTTATAAAAAAAAGAACTGAACAAAAAAATCAGTAAGGACACACCAGACCTGACCAATACCCCAAAACACCTACTCGATATTTGTTTGTGTATTTGAAAATCGACGCAATAACAGGAGACTACACATTCTTTTCTCGGACGTGTGGAACTTAACCAAGGTGAACAAATTTGAAGTATACCTGTCACATAAAACAAAAGCACAGTTTAAAAACAATTTAACCCCAAAAGTTAGGTTTTGTGACCCAACAGAATTAAGCTTACAATTAGCATCGGAAATAGAGGTGGAAAATCCTAAAAACACGGAAATCAAGGAATACACTTCAAAGCAACCCATGTGTAAAGGAGGAAACCACACGGAAAATCAGAAACATTTTCAATTTAGCCAAAGTGACAGACAACATACCACGATATGAGGGTGCAGATGTGTTAGAGGGGAATTTATAATACTTATATATTTCTATTAGAATCTGAACTTTTAGCTTAAGTATCCGTAAGAGTAAATGAGACCCAAACCAAGAAAATGGAAGGAAACAGCAAAGAAAAGGAGCAAAAAATCTACGAAATAAAAATAGAAAAATGATAGAGAAAACCAAGGGAGTTCCCAAAGCTCGTCCTTCTATTAAAGATCAATAAACCTGTAGCCAGAATGATCAAGAATAAGTGAAATCACGAACTGCGGATGTCGCCAGTATCCGGAGACACTTCTACAAAGCCTGCTGATGCTGGAAGGGTAAGAGAAGGTTTTCTACACCTTTGTACGTGTTCATCCCACCACCTCGACGAAACGGACAAGTTCCTTAAGAGAGACACACTTCCAAAATGTCCTCAGGAAGGAGTAGATAACCTGAGGAGTCACTATTTGACCACAGGATGAAACCCTTCCAACCAAGACAACTCCAAGCACCTGAGAGTCCCTGGTTCATTCCACCAACCATTTGAAGAAGAAAGAAACAAAAGACAACTTAAAGCATTACCCTGATATCAACATGCTGATCAAAGAAAACTAGAGACCAATAGCCCTCAGGACACAGGTGCGGAAATCCATAACAAAGCGTTAGGAAATCAATTCAGTAAGTGTAAAAATCACAACTTACCCCGATCAAGTGCGGTTTGTCTTATAACCTCGTGGTTGACTCGACATCTGAGTATCAGTTGGGGTAATTCGTCCTGTAAGATCACAGGACGTAAAATCCAAACGCAAAAGTCAATTGTAATTCTAAACATGAGCAATGGACAATTGGAAACCGAAATTGAAAATGCAGTACCATTTATACAGCAATTAAAACATGAAATAGACATAAATGTAATAAACTATGTGTAGATCTGTGTGCTGAAAACTGATGACAAAATCAAAGACCTAAGTAAATGCAGAGTCATATCATATTAATGGATTTGAAGACAACATAATAAAGATACCAGTTCTCCCCAAAATGATCTGTAGGTTGAAGGCAGTCCTGGTCAAAACCGCCGCTGGCATTTTTTCGAAACGGGAAAGCTGACTTCAAAATTTATAAGGAAAAACAGAGAAATTAAAACAGCCACATCCATTGTGAAAAAAGCAGAATAAACTTGGACCATCCTTTTACCATATGATACCGAAACTAACTGTACACATTCAGTAATTAAAACAAATCGTTCTTGAAGAAAGGAGAGACATCCTGACCAACAAATAGAGAATTTAGAAATTATTCACAGATACATCAACTGGTTTCTAACAAAAGCACAAATGCAAACTATGGAGAAAGGATAGCCTTTTCAACGAATGGTGCTAGGAAAAAAAAAAAGGGATCTCCACATGCCAAAAAAAAAATCGGGATCCACACCTCATACCATATACGAAAACTAATGCAAAATGGATATGCGTCACTGGCTTAAGTGTAAATTTATAGTGATAAAACTTCTAGGAAAAAATTGTTGTGATGTCGGGTTAGGCAAAGGTTTATAGATATGACAGCAAGGGTACAATTCAAAAAGAAGAAAACAGACTAATCTTACTTCATCAAAATAGTCAACTTCTCTATGAAAGATACCTGCTGAGAAAATGAAATGAGAAGCCACCGCTGGGAGAAAATACTTTAAGGATATATATCCAATAAAGGACTTTTTAATCTGGAATACATTAAAAAAAAACCCTTTCAAAACTAAATAATAAGAAAATCCAAAACTCAAAAAATTGTCCAAGAGAATTAAACAGGAAATAAGCTCATGAAAAGGGGTTCAATTAAACAGGTACTTCAACCAAGAGGAAATAAGCTCATGAAAAGGGGTTCAGTGCACATCACTGGTCACCAGGGGGTTTGAATCACGAAGTGGCAGCACCACGCACCTCTCCAAAGAGCAAGAACAGGACAAACAAGCACATTTTGCGAAGACGCGCAGCTCGGAAACCCCGGTACGCAGATGGGGATGCAGAAGGGCAGTTACTTGGGATCAGCTTGGCCGTTCTCAGGACGCGAAACAGTCACTCGCCAGACAGCCCAGCAGTCCTGCTCCTAAGCATTTACGCCCCAGAAACAAAAACTTAAATTCCCATAAGAACCTGCATGCAATGTTTTAGCAGGTTTATTAATAATCACCCCGAACTCTGAACGCCCTGTGAAAGTCCTCCAGTGACAGGAAAACAGACCGTGGGCGGTCCCTGGGATAGAACAGCCCTCAGCAGGGAGAGGGGACAGTGCGTGGGGTGGGACAGCGCTCAGCAGGGAGAGGGGACAGTGCCGGGGGTGGGACAGCGCTTAGCAGGGACAGGGGACAGTGCACTCTCACCAGCTTCAAGGACAGACCTCAGCTGCATTACACTGAGTGGGGGCCAGACTCCAAAGGCCACCTGCTGGGCTCTTCCGGCTCATGATGTTCTGAAGGCCAGAGAGAGAGCAGGAGGGAGAGGCTGCCAGGGGCTGGGGGGGCGGGGGGACGGAGCTTTGAGGACCAAACGGGGGCACCAGGGAATGGTGGCAACAAGGTTATCTACGGGAATACTTTATAGCTCAGTTGTTGCGGTAACTGTGGACTGTACCGGTTGGTCAAAGGGACCCTGCAAAGGGTGACTGTTACTCCACGGAGGTTATACCCCAGTGAGTGGGACTTCAAAAAAACACTGCAAATTCTTTGATGCTTCTTCTCATCCAGAGGTGGAGTCTGTGTTTGGTCCCCGGAAGGCAGCCCTGTGACTAGAGGACGATGCTGCCCGTAAACGAGAAGCTTCTCCTTATCTCTAGAACCATCCATTCCAGGAGCCCTGACAGGTCACGGCAGGAGCCGGTGACCCTGAGGCCTCGAGGCTGCAGAGGCAGGGGCAGGTGGCCTGATGGACTGTCCCAGGTGCCCCCACAGCCTTCCTGGCTGAGGCAGCGGCCCATGGGCGAGTCCACCTGCCCTGCTTGTCCCCCAGCCGCCAGCCCGGCCCATGGGCCAGCGGAGCACGCACAAGAAAGCGCCCCTCCGAGCTCGGGTTCCAGCCCGAGGAACCAGGGCACGTGATGCAAAGCTGCTGCCTTCAACCTCCGGGTTGACTGTGCAGCAACAAGGAACCAGGACAGTCTCCCGGGATGCAGAAGGGTCTCCCGGGATGGAGAAGGGAGAGGGAGGGAGAAGGGAGAGGGAGGGAGAGGGGAGGAGGGAGAAAAAGGCGGGAAGAGGAAGGGGAAGAAAGCATGCGAGGCTGTCTGTCGGAAGGACGCCAGGAGCGGTGGCTTTTGCTCCTCGAACCCGCATCCTCTGCCTCAGGCTCTCCGGGCTTGGTTCCAGGATTTCAATGCCAATGACTGACTCCAAAATGCCACTAAATTAAAATAAGGCCTCACAGATCAAACACTTTAAGGAAATGGCCTTTTGCATAAACTAGATGAGCAATTATTCCCTACTGAGAGGTGCTCAGTTTTGGCCCCAAATCCCAAAGTCAGCGCCCCCCGACCCAGGACGCCCCAGAGTCTCAGTAAAATAGTTACCAGGCATCCTGGCCCGGCTTAGCCGCTTAGGAAGGCAATTTCCTCTCCCTCCTCACCCTCCAAGGTCGCACACAATCCTGGGGGCCAAGAACCCCGGTCTGGGCCCTCCCTGCATCCAAGTTCACGGGGTCATGTGCTCCTGCAACACGTTCACCCCAAAGTCCCAGGATGGGGCCTCCAACCTCTCGGGTTCCTCTCTCGTGCTGCCCTGGCCTTTTCTCCCCAGATCATCCGTGCTTCCCAGCCTCTTCGAGGCTCAGATCCGTCAGCGTCTCTTTTTCCTAATTACTGTCATCAGAAGTGACTCACAAATTTGTGGACAATGGGATTAAAAATTCGCTCAAGTGAGAAAAAGACCTCCAGCCCATAAATCCTTCCTGACAGTGTTTCAAATAAAGCAGCCGCTGTGGCTGAAAGGTCTTAATTACTGAGGGTTACGGAACCGTCCCCTTCTGGGAAAGGCAGGGCTGCCGCCCTGAGATGCCCCTGCTCGGCGGCGGGAGGGCGGGAGGGTGGCGGCCCTCACGTTTGGAGCTGGATCCATCTTCCTGCAGGATCCTTGTCGGAAGCTGTGGCCTCCTGCTGCTGGGAATGAGACCACCAGGGACATTTTTCTCTCCAGAGAACCAGCCCTTGAAGGGCCATTCTTCCCAAGGAGCCACAGGCCGTGAAGAGGGAGGCACAGTGACAGGTGTTAGGCTTCTTTGTGATTTTCATTGCTCAAAAAAAAAAAAAAAAAAAAAAATCCATCTGCACCAGAGGATGCCGCGAACACAGACCCCAGGGTGATCTTGGTTCCAAGCTGGACACCGTCTAACCCCCCCCCCCGGGATGTTGTCTCAATTCTCACGGCCAAGGGCAAGGAGCCCTGCGGTGAGGCGGCCAGCACCGGGGGTTCCCTGAACGGAAAACCGGCTTTAGGTGCAGGGGTCTGGTCTTCACGGGAACAAGTGCTGTTTCCGGTAGGTGAGGATGGATCTCTTGCAGCGGCAGGGAGGGGGCCCTGCAGGGCAGGCTGGTCCTGTTGCGGGGCCCCCAGGGGCGACCCCTGGGCCAGGAGCTGCTGATGTCCGTCCACTCTCCTCAGACGTCCCCGCATGGTTTACAGCCTCGCGAAGCCCGGCATCTGTTGAAACTGCACATACGCGTGGGTCACGCGTACAGGTAGGTGAGACGCGGCTGCGTCAACGGGTTAAAACCTACACGGTTCCAACGATGGAACATCCGAGAAAGGCACAAGTGAAGACCGAAGAAGAGGAGCGGTTGGCAGGGGCGGGGCGGGAGGCGGGGTAGCCGGGCCCCGGGACTCGCAGGGCGAGGAAAGGCGTCTGTGCCCCACTGCCACGCTCCTTAGATGCTGGTCCACACCCACAGCGTGCCCCACGCCCAGAGCGAGTCCTGAGGTGAAGTATGGATTCTGGGTGACGGTGACTCTAACGCAGGCCCATCAAAGACAACGAAAGCCCCACCCGGAGAGGGACAGCGCTAGTGGGGGAGGCTGCGGGGGGGGGCGGGGAGGGCAGGGCGCATTGCGGCATCTCTGTTCAGTTTTGCTGTGAACCTGACACTGCTCCAAAGTCGAGTCTGTTTAAAACATGAAGCTATACACGTGACGTGTTGGGTGACCCATCCCAATGAGCCGTCACCCGGCACCTGCTCTACAGACCCGCGGAGGGAGGGGCCTCGGCGCACCAAGCCCTGCCCACCCACCCCCCGCGGGTCCAGCGGGTCCAGCGGGTCCAGCGGAGTTTCGTTTTAGTCTCAGGTTCCTTAAACATCAGGGAATTCTTGCTGTTGTTCAGTGGAGGCGGGGGGTGGGGGGGGGAGTATGTTTTTCCATCCACTCGGTAGCAGTCTCACCGAGCCAGACACAGAGCGCATGCGTGATTATGCTGAGGGTTATTTTCTGGTATTAGGCTCTCCCTGATAAAATATGAACAATTTAAAATCTGTTCTTTCGACTCGTGACTGCCAAGGGGGAAGGGAGGGGGAGGGAGTGGGCCAGACTGGGAATTTGGGGTGAATAGACCAAGCGATTGCCTTTGGAATGGATAAGCAAAGAGATCCTGCTGTGTAGCACAGGGAACTATATCCGGTCACTTATGATGGAGCAAGATAATGCGAGAAAAAGAAGACGTGTGGGTATGAGCGACTGGGTCACCTTGCTGTACAGTTGAAAACTTACAATACCGTAAACCAGTTATAATGGAAAAATAGAAATCATTATTAAAAAAAATAAATAAATAAAATCTGTTCTTTCCTTCCTTCCCTTTCTTTCAACCTGGAGAGTGGTATAAATTCAGCAAGGTCTGATTCTTAATGAAACATTGAAATAAACTGGGTTTTTTTTAGAAATTAAGAAAAAGTTTAAAAATAATAACCTGCATAATTAAATCAACTCATTAGAAAGGACTGGAGTGTTTTACAAACTCAAATAATTAACTTTTTGAAATACTTTGGATTAGAGGTTACCTAATTAATATCCCATGAATTTTTCAGGATTTTAATTCTTTGATTAAATAAAAAGGAATGTGTCAATATTGCGCACTGCATGCTCCATTTTCAAAAAAACTTTCAACCTGATTTATTCGAAAAAAAACCTTCTTAAGAATTTATGCAATCAAAACTTTTTGAAAAGTCGATTTCTAAAGTCGCTATATACACACAGTTCACTTTATTGTACTTTAACTATATATCTATTAAAAGTATTTATGTCCATATTATTGACACTATTTTATCTGCTTTATATTTATAAAGATGTATTTCCTCACCATAATGAACCACTTTTCGATTGAAGGAACATCGCCAGGTCAGAACGGCAGAAACATGTTCTAACCAGGGAATATAATGAGGATGAGCTACGATTCAGATTGGTGGGTTTCAATCATCTTCTTCAGTCTAAATTTAGTATTTGAAGGAAGGAATCAGGGGAAGCATTGATGCCAGGCAAATTGTTCCAAACCCTTTTCCCAAAGCGTCGCTCTTACACTAGAAGACGAGAACTGGGAAAACCTGTGCGTGACAAAACCAGAAGGGCAGGTGTTGATGCGGCTGTAGGGGACCGAGTGCAGGAAGCTAGTTGCCACGTTGGCATTCGACGGCTAAATCCCAAACTCCTGCAACCGCAGAACCATGCCCATCGCCCGGCTCTGCAGAAACCGTCAGCAAGTCTGGGGCCAGTGAGGTCCAGGAAACAGACAAGGAACGGCTTGTGAAGGGCGGTTAGAAGTGGCACGATGCCACGTCAGGTGACCCAGGGACATGCTTCGTCTGGAAGACAAGGACTCGGGAGAGCGTCTCCTGCCCCGATGGGTACCCATGTTCGGAACTGCTCTTGGTAGGTGGCAGCTTGACTCTCTCAAAAGGAAGGCTTAGAACTGTCTGTCAAAAAAGCGAGTGCCTGCCTGGAAATAGACTCTGGTCTGAAGAGTTTTCTGCATAAGCTTGGCGGAGGCTCAGCAGACACACCTCCAGGGAAGAGAGGCCAGGTTGGGGCAGGAGAGGCTGCCAGGGAGGCCTCCAGGTCCCACAGGGAGGTCTGGAGCAGGGATGGCCCTTTAAGCTGTTCTCAACTGAGGCCAGGGCATAGAGCTTCCCTGTGCCCACAGCAGCCCGCCACTGGCCAGAGGCTGACCTGTGGGAGGGGGTCCCCTTGGGAGAGCCGGTTCCCCTTGGCAGTAGTGGTGCCCTCCGCAGACCATGTGCTGGCACTGGGGTGTGTGTTACACAGAGGAACTGGTCTGGATGGAGACACCACAGTGTATACCCATAGCAGCCCAGCTGCTAAGGATGAAACTGTCAAAGCTAAGTGGACACTGGGAATAAATAAGATACTAGAGTGCACATTTATAAGTTTTGTATACCAATTCTGACAGAAAGGTATAAAGATTTGGATTGGAAGAATTAATATTGTTAAAATGATACATACATGACGGAATATTACTCAGCCAGAAAAGAATGAAATGTTTCCATTTGCAGCAGTATGGATGCAGGGACGTCCAACAGAGAAAGATAAATACAGTGTGATATCTCTTACATGTGGAATCTAAAAGAATAATACAAACCAACTATTGACAAAACAGAAACAGACTCAGACAGAGAAGACAAACTTACGGTTGCCAAAGGGGAGAGGGGAGAAGGAAGGATAAATTAGGAGTATGAGATTATCAGATATGCACCATTACATACAAGCTAGATAAACAACGAGGCCCTACTCTATAGCCCAGGGAACTAGACTCAATTGCTTGTAATACAGCCTTTAATGGAAAAGACTCTGAAGCTGTGCGCCTGAAACGAACACAATATTGTAAATCAACTCTAGTTAAATTTAAGATGCAAAGGATTAAAATAATACTTGATGGCAAAATTTGACTGTCCAGCCCTAGCACAAGATCACAGTCAAAAACTGGAAGGGGAAAAAAAAAAGTCTAAAAGTTCTTCCAACAGTCCTGTTGGAATGGCAGCGCTGGGTTTGGCTTTTAAGGCACAGGTGTGCGAGGCTTGCGCGGTAAAGAAAACGAGCATCTGTGGGTGCCACTGGGAGCTGCGGGTTTTGGCAAAGGTGCAACCCTAAATTGGAAGTGGCTGCATGACGATTTTGTCTTTCAAGAAAAGACGAATTTCTCGTAAAAAGGCCTGGGAATCAGAAACAACCTAGTACAACTGAGCTTCCCAGTATCCGCCTCCCGCCCAAATAAACAGGCTTTACTGGATAGATACAGGTCAGGAGCAGGCACTGTGTAATTTGAGCCTGGAAGGTCTATGATTCTCAAAAGGGAAGAAACTTTTCAAACTCTAGTGAGGGCTTGTCAGAAAGACTCCCATCCCGGCTTGAAGAGGCTCCCTCCTTAATGACGGGAAAATACGAAAATCGGTAATAACAACTGCAAGGCATGGAAATGTCCCAAATACATTTCAGCCTATACGTTCATAACAGCATCTTTTTTTTTTTTTGTCTTTTTGCCTTTTCTAGGCCCGCTCCTGCAACACTTGGAGGTTCCCAGGCTAGGGGTCTAATCGGAGCTGCAGCCGCCGGCCTATACCACAGCCACAGCAACGCGGGATCCGAGCCGCGTCTGCGACCCACACCACAGCTCACAGCAACGCCAGATCCTTAACCCACTGAGCGAGGCCAGGGATCGAACCCTCAACCTCATGGTTCCCAGTTGGATTCGTTAACCAGTGAGCCACGATGGGAACTCCCGTAACAGTATCTGGTTTAAAAGCCTTGTGGTCATCTTTGAAGAACGCTTGGGAAACTGTTAAATGCTGAATTTGCATAAAACTTTCCAATCAAAATCTCAAGATTTTTCCTGAGAAACCAGACTTTGACGGGTAAAGATAACTTACTCATTATCTGGTTTTATTACCAAGATGGCACCATTCAGATACCGTCCAGACTTTTAACGATACCTTCCTTACATATGTCAAAGGGACGATTGACAAGAAAGTATTTTCACAAGTAGGTGGCCACAAATGCCTGAAGACTATTTATTGCTTTTTCCCCAGTTGAGAGAGACTTCTCTCTTGCCATGAACCAAAATGTAGAAAATTCATTCTACTTTTTAAGGGTGTAAGTTTCTTGAGGTTAACAATTCTTCCTTTCCTTTGTCCGATGGTTTTTGTGATAATGTGAGTGGATTTGGAACCTGATCAGATGGTTTCATATCAAGTATCTAAAACTAATGGGCATTTCCATGTATCTACACAGATGACTGCTGCCAGTCTTGACAGTTTTTCTTTCGAATTCAAACACTGACTCTTCAGAGTTCTACGACTGATGATACATCACTAGTGAACAATTTTTAACTCTGCCGGAACGCTACATTTTTGCTTTGAATCCACATGTTTTGCATGCACACGTTTGTACACGTTCATGGGGCCTGGGGAGTTCTGTGCTGTGTCAAGTTGCTGAAAAAGGCCCGTCAGGACAGTCATTTTTGGTGCCAATAAACGATTCCTTCAACGCACCTTCACGGCAATGCATATTCACCAGGAATACTGACAGCAACGCCACCCACCATGCAAAGCTCTTCTTTTGGACAGCCCCTAGACTTCAATTGGAAATAGGAAAGTTCCCTTTTGGGGTTTTTTGGGTTTTTTGGCCACACCCACAGCATATGTGGAAGTTCCCAGGTCAGGGATGGAACGTGCAGCACAGCAGCAACCTGAGCCACAGTGGTGGATGATGCTGGATCCTTAACCCCCTGAGCCAACCGGGAGTCTGGAAAGTTGCGTATTTGAGTAATACTGATGATAGAAGATAAAAGACGGCACCAGCAGTCCCTTAACTGTGCTGCGTCACAACTGGGAGAGTCACCAAGAGAGTCACCAACGGTGCTGCAGGGATGAGTCTTGGGTGCATCTTTTCATCTGCTGGCAAGATACACCATCAGAATAAATTTCCCCAAGTTGAGTTGGTGTGTCCGAGGGTACACACTTCAGCTAGATATTGGCATCAGAAGGTGCGTCCGTTTTTGTGTTTTAATGAAAAAGAAGTAGACACATCTTTAAAGGTTAAAGATAGTTTCCATTTAAAAATGTTTCAAACTTAACAAAGAAGCTGAAATTACATAAAGACGTCTTGGGCTGTGCTGGCAGCATGTGAGTTTCCCGGCCAAGGATCAAACCCGTGCCGCAGCAATGACCCGAGCTGCTGCAGTGACCACGCCGGATCCTTAACCTGCTGACTTGCACCGGAACTCCCGTGAAGACGGCTTTTCAAACCCGAGTGTGAGCTACGACATCAGGCCCCTCACCCCCGAACACAGAGATGCTCAGCCCACAACCATAGCACTGCCACGGGGGCATCGCTGTTGACCCGCCACTGCCACCCAATCCACGGCCCTCCCGTTTCCCCCGCGGCGTCCTCTGGAGCAACAGCTCCCAGTCCAGACCCCACGCCTTTTTAAATTTTTTGTCTTTTTAGGGCCGCACCCACAGCATATGCTGGCACCTCTGATCCGTGTGGAATGTATCCTTACATGCAGTGTAGAGAATGGATCCAGTTCATCTTTTCCCATAGAGGCATCCACTCCTTTCAATACTACCTATTAAATGTCTATCTGTGTTTAACTGAGGTGTCCCCTTTGTTGTCAACTAAACTGCCATATGGAGTCGGTCCATCTCCGGCTTTTTCCATCCTGTGCATTCATCTTCCGTTCAGGCGCCAACACGACACCGCCTACGCTTCAGAGCTTTTTGGCGGGTTTTCGTCCTTAAAGAGTTCGCGCATGCTCAATGTTTTTCTCTTCCAGGCTTTTCCTGGTTCTTCTCGCTCACTGCCTTCTGAAGAAACCTGTAAAAGTAACTTTTCTGGCTCTAGGCAAATATGATTCTGACGCTGTTTTTATTGGGATTGTGCGACATCTGTACATGAACTCGGGAAGCACTGCCGCCCCTGGGGTGTCCTCCTACCCAAGGACACGGTGTGTCTCTGCCCTTGCGTGTGTCGACTTTTGATGACTTTCAGGAGCCTCTGCAGTTTTCTTCACGGATTTTGACCATTTCTTGCTAAGTTGATCCCCAGGTTTCTTTGCTTTGTTCCCTTTTTAAAAAACCTTTTCTAAAATCCTAATGTTACGTGGCTGCTGGCAGTGGGAACTTCTCTCGGACGATAACTTCTGGCTGTTTCTGTGTGTGCTTCTGAGGGTCACTCTTATACGCCGACTCTGGAACTTGCTATTTTGGTAAATTCTCATCTCGTTTACAGTGGTTTCTCCACTGGCTCTTTAGCAGTTTCCAGATATGAAACCGTATTATCTGCAAGCGATCATTTTACTCCTTCTATTTCAGCCCTTAGGCTCTAAGTGCCTTCTCCTGGGTACCCTCAGGCCATCAGCCCGGCATTAGGACAGAGCACGAGACCTGGGGCCACCCTCAGCGTCTCTACAGCAGGTCAACAGGGAAAACAGGCTTGGGCGTTTTTCTTACTGAGTAAATGTCTACACATTCCTATTTTGTTATGTATTTTTACCGTGGAGGATGCTGAATACTGGCAGAGGTCTAAACTGCATTCTTGGGATAAACCCCACTTGCATATGATCAACTACTTTTTCATGTGCCGTTGAATTGTCTTTGGTAATTTTTAGCATTTTCGCATCAATATGCATAATGTGAAACTAGTTTGTAACTTGTTTCTTTGATGCAACCCTTGGAATTGTCTGGGACGTTTTTGTGACCCAAGGCACGATTGATTTTCATAAATGTTCCCTGTACACTGGTAAAGAAAATGGATTTTCCATGACCAGGGCTCAGAGGTGGTGCCTAAGGTCCACCTTATTTAGTGTACTTAGGTGTTTATTTACTGCCTTCCTTCCTTGTCTACATCTGTCTTGGATTCAGGGCGGCCTGTTAAAGTCACCTTGCAGGACTGGCCGTCTTTTGTCTTTGCATCGCCTATAGTTTCTGCTTTTTCAGACTCTGTTCCTCGGTACATAAATGATTCTCATTTCTTCATTGTGAATTGTAGTTTTTAGGGTTATAAAATGCTTTCATTTGTCTCTTTTTTTTGTGTGTGTGTGTGTGTGTGTGTGGTGTGTGTTTTTGAGGGCTGCACTGTGGCATATGGGGGTTCCCAGGCTACGGGTCTAATCAGAGCTGTAGCTGCCAGCCTACACCAGAGCCACAGCAACCACAGCAATGCGGGATCTGAGCCGCGTCTGTGACCTACCCCACAGCTCTTGGTGACGCTGGATCCTTAACCCACGGAGCGAGGCCAGGGATCGAACCCGCAACCTCATGGTTCCTAGTCAGATTCATTTCCGCTGCACCACAATGGGAACTCCCACCATGTGCTGTCTTATTTTCTCTCTTTTTAAATATGTTTTGGGAATTAGGAAGGTTTGTAATTTTTGCTCTAAAGTTCATACGCACACACCACACGCACACTAGTATGTTTATACAGACCTTAAGTCTTCTTGTTTTTTTAGACATAATATACTGGTTCCCTACTATGAGCAAGAATGAGCTAGTAAGTTTTCATTCTCCTTTCCTCCCAGAAACTCTGTGATATAAGATTATGAACTGATGCTACAGTAACATGCCCTAGTGCAACAATTATTATAATTTGCTGGAAGAACTGTTATTTGGGGTTCTGATTTTCATTTACATACAGAGAAGCCAATTTTTATCCCTGGCAATAGCATGCTACTGCAAATGCATGTGTATACCTGTATACGTGTACGTATTTGCACACGCGCATGGGTTTGTGCATGTTTATGAATAATACACAGTGGCCCATTGCCATCAAACCAGGTCCTCTCCTTGCCTTTCTGCAGCGAATCGAGGTTCAAGGTCCTGCCTTCATGGAGCTCAGCATCTAGGGGGGAAGCTGACACTTACGAACCTAGGGAGTCAGGGAATTCCCACCATGGCTCAGTGGTTAACGAACCTGACTAGCATCCATGAGGACATAGGTTCGACCCCTGGCCTCGCTCAGTAGGTTAAGGATCCTGCGTTGCCATGAGCTGTGGTGTAGGTCGCAGACATGCTCAAATCCCGCCTTGCTGTGGCTGTGGTGTAGGCCGGTGGCTGTAGCTCTTGTTCGACTCCTAGCCTGGGAACCTCCATATGCCATGGGTGCAGCCCTAAGAAAAAAAAAAACAAAACCTATGGAGTCGGTGCCGCAGTGGAGGTCAGTGTGGATTTCCTTAGGGAAAGCCCGATGGGACCAAGGAGATGGTTCCGGAAGCAAAGCTTTCAGTAGCACCTGCCAGGTGCAGCAGCGGTGGGAAGGGTGTAACAGCCTGCGTGTGCCTACGAGTGGAGACAGAGCCAAACACATACCCCTGACTCGGCCTCGTGGCTTGTCCATGAAATGGTAACGGTTATTGTCACAACACGTCCTCCATGAAGCTTGCCAGGCAAGGGCCACACCAACAGCCCCACGACGACGGCCACGCAGAGCTCCGGCGGCTGAAGGGGGTCACGAGGACCTCCAAGGTCCTGTGTCACCATCCTGCCCAGCAAGGGGTCTGCCGGCCACACCCTTGACAGGCGGCCACTCCGCTACGGCCGGCACTGCTTCCGGAGGGCCGGCACTGCTTCTGGATCACCGCCCCTGCTCCTGGAGTCAATCGCACCCGGGCCGCACACTGTCAAGGGCCTTCGCTAACACGGAACGCAAGCCCTTCCTTCCGCAACTGCCGCCTGTTGATGCCTGTCTGTCCCCTGCCCACACAGCTGTCCGACTATTTGAACACCGCAAAAGCAGCCAGCGGGGCTCTGCTCGCACGGGCCAAGTAACATCCCTGCCCCTCCCGTGTCTCCCCGACGACAGCATTTACAGAGCACGGCCCCCCCCCGGGGGTCCCTCTCTGCGGAGCCCGCGTGGTCACCACCCCTCACGGCGAGGCGCCCGGAGCCGGCCTCGAGGATCCGCCTTGACGTGGAAGCGCGTCCCCCCCCCAAAGGGAGACGGCGCTACGGTCACGGTCACGGCCCTCCCTGCACCTGTGCGCAGTGACGTCCCGCCTCTCCCTGCCATAACTGCTGGAAGGCCCGTCTCTTCTTGTCTGTCACCTGGCGGGTTGCGTGTATCTAAATGCAGCGTCACCTGGATTTCCGCCACCGATCTAGCAAAGCCGTTGGGTGTTCATTTCAGATTTGGGGAAAGGTCCCTGAATTACCTGCTCAGCTGTGACAGGTGCATGTTTCACAGGCCCGCCGTCTCCCTGCTCCCCACGACACCGGCAGACGTGTGACCGAGGAAAGCCCAGAGGAAGGATGGGTTTTGCAACGGGAGACAGCCTCCACGGGGGCGGTCCGTCAGGTCAATTATACTCTTCGGGCAAAGCTGAGCCCTCGGAATAGGTCTCATTATGTTATCGCCCGGTTCATGTCTCCCCACCTTCGCCCAAGGGTGCTTACTGAGCGAAGGAATGAATGAACGGAGACCAAGCAACAGAGCGAACACAGTGTTTGGACCTGTGACTCGGGACACCCCCCCCCGAAGGAAGTGAGGCTGGTTGTAAGACGTGGCCCGTTCTGAGTGACCAAAGGTGACTCCAATGACACTGGCCCCCACGGCCTCTTCTCCGCCTTTCTCCCCAGGAGTGTCCGCTGCTCTTGAGGGCCCAGAGAATCTGGGTCTGTGCCAGCAAGCACGTTTCCTGAACCGTTCTCTGCAGGTGAAAAGAGAGGAGTTGTTTTCTGTTTGTGATTTCATTCGAGTCCTCAAACAATAACGCGCAGATTATGTAACGCTCATGTGCCGCAGCCGAGGAAATTCCAGTCCGTCGTTACAGCCCATCTTCTCTCTAGACAAACGGCAGAATCAGTTGCAAAGCATGGCTCATCCTAAGCAACCTGCGCGGACCCTGGAGCTCCCTGATGTGTGGGAGCCCCAGAGCAGGTCCGATAAAATGAATTAAGTGACTTCGCGAAGCACCAGCAGGGACACGCATGGGGTCTCACAGGACAGGAGGCAGTGGGCGTCCTGGCCTCGAGACAGGGAAGGGATTGACCTCTGCTTCCTGCCCATGACCCCAAATCAACCGAGGCAAACCCAAGCTAAAGATGCCAAGAGCCCACGGATAAAGCGGTAAATTAGCGGAATGTGGCCCAGAAGGAAATGATAAGACATCGCCTGACCAAATGTCCACCTTCGAACGTTCTCAGGTGTATCTACTAGAGAAACGCTAGCTCACCACGTGCCATCTCTGCGGCCCAGCCCGCAGCATTTCATCTCTCACTGCCCTCAAGGGCGAGGCTGGTCTTCTCCATGGTGGGCGGCCTGGCAGGTGAACATTCAGGCCCCGTGGCTAGAAGAGCAAGCGTCCCCCCCTGCTCTGCTCACAGTCCCTTCGCTGGGAAACGGAGCTGCTCCCAGCAAGTCCACACCGTGGGGGATTCTCCTCTCGCCGCACGCGCACACCCTGACTTTCATTATCCTGAAAGCCTGTGATTTCAAATGGGGCCAGGGCATCCGCCCGGCAGTCAGGGGCCTCTCCTTAGCCGGGCGGACCCCACAGAACGAGGGCCTTGCAAAGCGGGCGAAGCCGCTCATTAGGTGGGAAAATCGCCGGCGGCCCTTGGCTGTGTGGACGGGGACGTCACAACCTGAGTGTCGGGCGTGACCGTTCACCAGGGTCGCGGGTCGTTCCCGGCTCTGGCTGAGTTCTTGCCGCTTTGACACAAATGAGCCTTCTCGCTGCACTAAGCGTGCCCGACAGATTATGAGGATAACAACTCGTGGACAAATGAGCTCGAGAATCTTTTTTTTTAATGGTCTGCATAAAAAAATACTTAACACCGAAAAAGGTTTGTGTGCCCCTACTGGAACTTACTTTTCCCAATTCTTCATGCACTAGGCATCGAGGAGAAAGGGTTTGGGACCAGTTTTTAGGCTGGGGAGGTGTGACGTGTGGGGCAGGGCAAGCAGGCACCGGGCCTTCCTTCAGAGTCAACGGGAGAGAAGGCCGGGCGTCGTGCTGAACACGGGCCCCCGACGGGCACAGCGGTGGAAACGGAAACAGAAGCAGCAAGTGCCTGCCGCTCCTCCTGAGTCTGTCTGAGCTTTGTGCGTTTACGCATCAGCACTGTGCTTGGATCTGGGGACACCGCTATAAATCAGACAAATGAGACGCAACCCCTGCCCGGAAAGCAGTGCCAGGCTGGCAGGGAAGGCCAGTCTGTGTGTCACCATGCACATGTGATCACGCTAATTTAAGACCGCGTGTGATCACACTAATTTCAGGCTGGTTTGATTTTTCCACGGGTCCTCCAGTGGCAGCTGAAGGGCCAGCCTTACCCCAAAAGCCCTTCCCTCCAGCAGGTCACAGGCCCAGATGCAGGTGCTGGACTCGGCCCTCCTCCAGCCCCTGTCGTGGCTCCGTGCCCAGGCCCCCGACTCAGCCCTGACTGGTCTTCTCTTGGCTTCAGCGGTACCTCCTTGGGAGGCCTTCTCCAGCCCTGACCCTGCTGTGTCCTACAGGCCGGTAGAAGCCTTTTCTGAAAAGGATTCCAGATCAGTGGAACCAAACACCCTGTGTGGCTCGAATGCAGGGTTTTTCAAGCTGCAGGTCACAAATGCACTAGCAGACCGGGACACCCTTTTTTAGTGGGCACAGCCAGCGCTTGTTAAGGGACGAAAGCATGAACGGAAAGGAAGTGCAGAGAAACCATCAAAGACCATCAGACAGTGTCGGGGGAGTATCGTGCTATGAACCTTTTGTTTCAGGTGTGTGTGTGCCTGTTTGTGTGTGTGTGGCGGCGGGGGGGGTGCTTGGTTTCCGTGTAAGACAGACTGACTGAGGACTGCAGTGAGAAACACCCAGAGCCCAGGGTAAGCCCACCTACCGTGTGACCGTAAGTGCGACGAGACCTCCCTTCTTTTCTGTCCCATGTATAAGCTGCATAGAAAATCTGGAAGTAATTTTTGTCCACGTTTGGTACCTACACACTGCAAAGGACAAGCGTTAAGTTCTAGCATTTTCCAGCATTTGTGAACTGTGAGACCTTTGGAAAGTCAGTTGCATCTCTGAGCTTCCATTTTTCTCTCTGTACAGTAGGGACAGTGATGCCTTTCTCATGGGACCCTTGGGGGAGAGGGTGACCCATGGAAGAGAGTGGGCATAAGCAGACGGCACAGGACAGCGAAAACTGGTGCTTAGATGCTAAGTGCTCCTTTCCAACCCTCTCCTTTCCTGAAAGTTCTGAAAGACCGAATTCAGTCCTACCTAATGGGACATCCCATGTCATTCTGTTCAGGTCTTACTGTGTGTTTCAGGTGAGGCTGGGAGAAAGTGAATGTTGCCCCCTCCGTGAGCTGAGCGCAGCCTGAGGTCTAGAAAGTCGTACAGATGGAGAAACAAATCCTTTGTGCCATGTCATTGATGCCGCACTGAGCATCTCCCAAGAGAAGGTGAGAGTGGAGCTTGCGGACTTCCCGTCTTGGCGCAGTGGTGAACGAATCCAACTAGGACCCATGAGGTTGCGGGTTCGATCCCTGGCCTTGCTCCGTGGGTTAAGGATCCAGTGTTGCTGTGAGCTGTGGTGTAGGTTGCAGACGTGGCTCCGATCCCACGTGGCTGTGGCTGTGGTGTAGGCCGGTGGCTACAGCTCTGACTCGACCCCTAGCCTGGGAACCTCTAGGTGCAGCCCTAGAAAACGCAAAAAGACAAAAAAACAAAACAAAACAAAACAAAAAACAATGGAGCTTGCAAACAAAGTGTTCATTTATAATCCTTACTTTAGAAAACCTTTCAAAGCCCAAGTGATCATTTAGGGGCCTTTCCCAGGCTTTAGAAACGTGGGTAACCAAATGTGTTTTTCCACTTCTCTTCAAACATGAAATATTTCTCTTTCATTAGACGGTAATATTCTAAAACCAGAATCAATCACTGCAGCACAGAAATACCTGTTATAAGAAGAGAACGATAGAGACATAAAACCAGAAAAAAATTAAAACCACGGCATGCTCAAAATGATGATTTATCGTGGAATTTGCCTTTAAATGCTTTATAGAAGAGCCGACATCTGCATCTTAATGGATACATTTATGAAAGGGCGAGGAGAAGGCTGCTAACCTTGCCGGGGCGTGTTTTAGGGCAGACCTGGGATCTATTACAGTCACAGGGCGCCCCACGGAGAACTCCGTGTCTGTGTTATTTCTTCACGTGCCTTTCACAGTTAGTTGAACAAAAATTTTTTTTTTGTCTTTTTGCCATTTCTTGGGCTGCTCCCGTGGCATATGGAGGTTCCCAGGCTAGGGGTCGAATTGGAACTGCAGCCACCGGCCTACGCCAGAGCCACAGCAACGCGGGATCGGAGCCGCATCTGCAACCTACATCACAGCTCATGGCAACGCCGGATCCATAACCCACTGCACGAGGCCAGGGATCGAACCCTCATCTTCATGGTTCCTAGTCGGATTCGTTAACCACTGAGCCACGACAGGAACTCCAAGTTGAACAATTTTTAACAAACCCTGATTGGGCACAAACCCTGCATCAGCATCAAAGCTGAACTCCTGATTGCCGCAGTGCTTCTCCTCCCCTGCCAGACGATGAGAGAGTTGCTGAAGTAGACACTAGCAGTGAGAAAAATGCTTGTAATTACACTGGGCGTTCAGTTTTGCAGAACGTAGACTCCATGGCTTTTTCCACCTGAAACCAGAAGCATATTGATTTCCGGAAGCTTCGTGAAAAACCATCCTCAAGTAAACTTGTTCTCTGTGTCATTTGGGATAACCACAGTGGAAATCCAACAAGCGGGTTCCGAGGATGTTGAACTTGAGGCCACGGCTGCTGTGATGCAGGGAGCTTCCCCACCCCCGCCCCGCAAGGTCACGTCACTAGAGCCCAATTAGAGGTGGGGGCTCAACGTGTAAGTTCATCTGCTGCACTTTAAAAGGCCTACAGCAGAAAAGGTCATGAGGTCCTGCTAATGAAATCGATTAAAGGGGACTGGCTGGCAAGATAATGGGGGCTGGGGGGAGTGCGTGTGAAAAGTTAGGGGGTGAGTAAGTGTGTTAAATCATCCCCGTGTGTCCAAGGTGTTGGCTGCACTGAGAATTGTAAAGAACACAGGGGACAAACCAGACGGCTTTCTAATTTTTTTAGTTTTTAGGGCTGCACCTGCAGCAGATGGGAGCTCCCGGGCTAGGGGTTGAATCGGAGCTGCAGCTGCCGGCCTACGCCACGGCCACAGCCACGCCAGATCCGGGCCGCCTCTGCCACCTGCACTGCAGCTTGTAGCAACGCCAGATCCGTGCCACTGAGCGAGGCCAGGGATGGAACCCGCATCCTCACAGAGACAACGCCGGGTCCTGAACCTGCTGAACCACAATGGGAACGCCAAGCCAGATGTTTTTAATGTATCTCAGGAATGCATGGGATGGAAAAGGGACGGGAGGGGAGTGACAGGTGCACAGCGGGTTCAACCCCCTTCTAGGAATCACTGGCTCGCCTTCCCTCAGGATCTTCCTGGAGTAAAGCCGTGTGAGACGGAGGACGCAGGATCAGAAGCACGCTTCCTTTCCGGGCACCAGCTCTCCTGGCCGCTGGCTGCACTGCTGATCGGGTTGCCCACCGTGCTTCCCTGGGGCCCAGGGGGCATCACCGAAAGTTCTCCTTGGAGTCCCCGTCTAACCCGCTACACGTGCACCTCCGGCGGGGGAGCCGCGCGGCCCTCCCTGCACCGGGTTCCCACGGAGGACGAGCCTTATCCAAGGTGGGGTCAGTGACACCTACTCCCGGATGGAGCGGGCTGGCCAGGCGGCCACAGTGGAGGCAAAGGGAGGCTGGCTGGCCTGCGGCTGCGTGCTCCCCGCTCTTCCCGGGCCGTCTGGCTGACTCCTGAACTCTGCGCACACGCGGGACAGTCATTTCCGGAACTCGGCTGACGAGCACGTGCTATCACCAGCTCTTTTCTTCCCCTTAACAGACAAGCGTTTCGAGTATTCCCTTTGAGCATCAAGGCTTTCTCAGCAGGGGCCGCCACAGCCCTGGACATCGCAGGGCTCCGGAAAGGGTTTGCGGCCACAAGTACCCTGATCAGCTGGTGCCCGGGTGGCCCCCTGGGCTCGGGGGCCGAGGTGAGGGGCCCGGCCGAGCTGCGGGCTGGCACTTTCTGCACGTGGGCGCTGCGTGCAGCCGCTGTGAGACATGTTGTCCAATTTTATATCCAGAAGCGGTGCATCCCTGCGTTTGACGCCTCAGCAGGTGTCACTACACGAAGCGGGCAGAAACTGCTAGCTGGGCTCCACAGCCCTGTCCCTTCCTTGATAAAGGTCAGAAAGGCCCTTTCCCGGCTCTCGGCTCAGAGACGTGCATGAATTGTAAGCCTAGGTTGGCAGCAGACGGGACTTCGAGGAAAGTCCTTCAAAGGCAGGCAGACTCGATTACTTGGTCACAAGGCACACCCTGTGCCTTCCTCCTTCTGGGACGTGGGCGTGACAGCTGGCATCTCAGGAGTCAGCTTGCAACCACGAGGCAAAGGCAAAAGATGGCAGAGCAGCAAGGAGCTTGATTCTCTTGTGACCGTGGTAGAGCCCGGCGCCCACGCTTCTGGTGTGAGAAGCATGAGAACACACCTCCAGGGAGTTCTCCTGGTGGCACAGTGAAAACGAGTCCAACTAGTATCTATGAGGACGAAGGTTTGATCCCTGGCCTTGCTTAGTGGGTTAAGGATCTGGCGTTGCCGTGAGCTGTGGTGTAGGTTGCAGACTCGGCTTGGATCTGATGTTGCTGTGGCTGTGGGGTAGGCCAGCAGCTGAAGCCTCGCTTCAACCCCCAACCTGGTAACTTCCACATGCTGCGGGTGTGGCCCTAAAAAGACAAAAAGAAAAAAAAAGAACACGCCTCCGTTTCACTAAGCTACTGTTCTTTGGCTCTGTTTCTAGCAGCTGGACTCCATCCTGAGCCAATTCAGAAGCTGCACTGACTCCCTGACACTGTCCCACCTTGTGGCCACCTCCCCAGCCTCAGCCCCTCCCGACACCTGCCAAGTGCCCAGCGCAAGGGCCAGTGTCCCAGCACCACGGCCAGTGGGCCTCAGTCCCTACTGGACTGTCCCGGGGCTCAGGCCTGTCCCTCAAACAAAGAGGGAGCAATGCAGTGCCTCCTGAGGGAGGGTCGGAGGCTGTCGCGGGACCAGGGCGGGTTAGGTGCAGGGCAGGGTCTGGAAGCGGAGCAGGAACTGACTGACCGAATCCAGTGGGCCCCAGGCACCTGCTCGGGCACTGCGAACACACCGGGCACACAGGAAGTCGCAACACGCACGGAGAAAAAGGCTGCGCCCCACCAAAGGACGTGTGTTTCCTGAGCCCTCCGTAGGGAGGAAGCAAAGCTGACCACTGAGGATGCAGAGGGGAGCGCGGTTAAGTCAGAAGCACCCCCAGCGAGCAAAGACGTGGAGGGCGACCACGGCCGTGGGCACCCCGAGAACCGCCAGGGCCGCAGGCTCCAACGCCAGCTGCATGGCGCCCAGGCCGCGGAAAGGCCATCCCGCCACACAGGCCACCGAGCAGATCAGAAAGCCCCGCACGGCATCTCTGAGGCCTCCGCTCACAGCGGACGCAAAGGGAGATTCTGAGCCACTTTGCACGGAGAGCTGTGGGTGCCGGTTCTCACCCACGTGAGCAGAGCGAACCTGCCCCAGCCGGGCCGGAGCACCCCAGAGGGTCCAGCCAGAGGCGGGTGCCCCCGCCCACGCAGGACCCCTGCCCCGCACGAGCCAGGCCAGAACCTCCCGACATCAGAGGAGCCTCCTGAGCTCGGAGGCTGCTGACAGCGCCCAGGAAACGGACTCTTGACCAGAAGACGCGGCATGAGCGCTGCTGGCGCTGCTCCACCGCATGTTTGCCGCGAGGCCACCCGAGGGAGGGAGGCCCTGCTGCACTCAGAACAGAGTGCCCGCGGCGCCCTGGGGGGAACGCACGCGAAGCCACTTTGGGGACACAGAGCCCCAGCCAGACACAACCCCGCCCTTCGCATCGCCAGCGTCGCAGTTGGGAGATCCGCCACCTCAGAGCCAAACCATCGCTCCTCTGTCCCCGGGCGCCCCGCCGCCTCATCCCCCGGCCCTGCCTGCACTCCTTCCCAAGAGGGCGCTTGGATCACGTCCCTTCCCGGCCCAAAGCTTCCACGGGGCCCAGGGCGGCGGACAGACGCCCACCTCTACAGACTCCCAGCTCCTCTCCAGCAGGCTGAGTCCGCCTCCCTCTGCGCACAAGGAGCGCAAACACACTGGGAACTCGAAGCAGTAATGGGGTGTTAAGAGCAATATCCGTCATGTTAAGGGCTTCCGAAGGTCCTCCTGTTGTATTCAAAGGACTAATTAAAGGCAGCCCCAACCGTGCACGTTTTCAGCTATTTTTATTTTCCAGTGAGTGATCAGGAACCACGGGCGGGATAAACAGGTCCTCCCGGGCGTCCTGCATGTTAAATATTTCCGCCGGTCACTGTGCGAGCAGAGCGGACGGCACTTAATTTATGAAGGAGGATTTATGGACTTTCGGCTGACAGCAGACAGCCAATCGATCCAGGATGATCATAACGGCATGTCATAGCAAGGAACATTAGGTCTCAGGCGTGATTTGGGGAGAGAAATGGGCAGTTAGAAACCATCCCACTTGACGAGGTCAAGGCCCGGTAGCAATAAAGATGCCTCAGCAAATACGATCATGCCTGGGAGCCAGGAGAGGGTAAAATTGCCGGACGGAAAGGGGGTTAGGTTTTGTGGGACGACGGCTTCCCCGGGCAAGGCTTTGGGCTGCCGTGGGGCTCACGTGTCGTGTGGGAAGAGGGCCTCTACCTGTGACCGAGGAGAGCCTGACAAGGGAGATGCAGGCAGCAGAGGGCTGCAGAGCGCCAGGCCCCTCCTGGCCCGAGACACGGATCCCCCAGGAAACGGCGGAGAAACTGCCCTCTGTATGAAGCCTGAACATCGTGGGGCTGGGTCTTAGCAGGTGCGTGTGAGACCCACTGGCTCTAAGACATTCTGCCCGGTCATTTCTGGGAGGCGGGTACGGGGAGGAGGTTTCATCGACCTAGGAAGTCGTTTGTTTGTGTAACTAAAAAAGGAACCAAGGCGGGTGGGAACGGGGGAGAGTATCAAGCTGAAAATTCCATTACCAATAACTGTATCGCCTCGCTAAAAACAACATTCTCAAGAACCATTCTCTCCGAGAAACAGCCATGGTTTCACGGTTTCACTCAGGACTCCACGGCCAGCTTTCCTGCAAAAGATCCCATCATCCCCTGGAGAAAAAGGCAGTTGCACAGAGCTTTTCAAGAATAAGCGGAGTGAAGGATGGCTTGTAGATACAGCCTGTCTTAGCAACCGGAGCAAGCGGCTAGAAGAGTATCTGTTTCCTTTCCACGGCATTGCTCTCGTTTCGGAATAGATGGGGAGATGGAATTAAACTGGTGGTTCAGAGCCTTCGAAGTGCTCCCTAGAGGACTGAGGCCGCTCTGCCTTTCCAACGTGCTCCAGTCCAACTCTGCAAATCCTGCCCCCAGCAAAGAGTCTGCAGCCTCGGGGGCAGGGCGGGGGGCAAGCTTACCTCCTTGTAAGGTGTACTCGGTCACCGGCCGGCTGAAGACGCCCAGGCCGGCCCCGTTGTAGGCGGCCACCTGTATCTCGTACTGTGTCCAGATGATAAGCTCTGTCACCAGGCAGTAGCTGATCTCCGGGCTGGTGATATTCCTCTGCTGGTGCTCCCCGGGCAGGCCGGCCAGGCGGTACCTGCATCGGCCGAGGAGAAACGATGTGAGCCGGCCCCTCCCCGGGGTGGGAGGAAAATGGAAGTAAACACACACACAAGAGCAAAGCCCAGAGGTCAGGCCCAGACGCCGCTGCTTCTTCGACCATTAAAAATGGTATAATCTCATCTCACTGTGACCAGAGGCTCTGGGCCAACAGAGCTGACAGGTCAAATACACTACGGTTCAGGAAAAATGACCGCTTTCTCAGGGGACGCTGTCCAGGGCGGACAGTGACTTGAGGACCCAAATTCCAGACCTGACTCCTGTCGGGGCATTGCTATAAATCACTCTGAGCCATCCCTTCCTCCGGCAGGAGAAAGGGAAGCAGGACGGGGGTTGCGCCTCGGACTCCATGGGCTGAGCTCCCGACCCGATGTGTTCAGGTGGGCCTGAGTTAGAAGGAGGGGCTTTAAAAGGTGCTTCCGCTCTGAAAACACCATTCCAGTGCTAAGTGTGACGACCGCTTTGGGGGGGCCTTTGAGAGCATGTGTAGCAGGCTCTTTAGTGTCCTAAAGGCAGGGATTTAAAGTTGCATTTATTCAAAACAGTGACACACACGGCTCTGGACACAGAAAACACATTAGCTAGGAAACTGCCATGCGTACAATGAAAGGCCTTGGAGCGGCCCCTGTTTTTCCACAATTCCATTGGTAGACATCAGTCAGGCCGTCTGATGGACGGGGAAGCCAGGGCCCCGTGCGGGGGGGCGGGCTCTCCTCCGTCACCCTGCAGCTTCCGCGGGCATCGAACGTCCTCCACGCCGGGGAGGCAGCGGGAGAGCCGCCCGCGCCGCGCGGCAGGATGTCATCTTCAGGCTCGCCAGCGTCCTGGTCAGTCCCCCCCGCTGTCCCCAGGGAAGGGCCTGAGCTGGACTCAGGGGACCATCGTGTCAGCAAGGCTGCCACCCTGGCGGAAAAGGACCTGGGATTCTGGCATGGGCTGGAAACAGTGCCCCAAAGAGAACGACATCTGGGGGTGCACGAGGGAGCCCCGGGTGGGTGCAGAGAGCTCCTGGAAAAGCTGGGGTTTTCTCCGACTAGTCCTTGGTGCTGCCTGCTTCAGGCCACTTGTGCACGGGGAGCCCTGCTGGATGCGGAAAGCTGCCTGAGAGCAGGCGAGCTGTGACCTGCACAAAAAGCGCTGGCCTGAAAAGAGCAGCGGAAGGCGGGCCCCGCGGTGCACCGGGCGGGGTCCCTGGGAACGGACTGGGATGCCCAGCCTGAAAGTTAACACATCAGTCCACGGCTGTGCGTCCTCCGATGTCAACTCTGGTACCTACTGAAGAGGGACCCCGGTCCGGGACCACCGGCGCCGGGCAAGCACAGGTGCCATTCACAGCCAGGGGTCAGATTCGTCCCAGCATGTGATGGTCCGTCTTACAGGCAGGGGATGAGAGGGAAAGGCCTGGGGTGTGGAGGATCCTGTGTGCTGATGCTCCCCCATCCCCAAACCACGAGCTTTTAAAACAAACGGCACTGAGATAAATGGGCAGCCATTGACAAGAGGCAGATGGCAGAACAACCTGGCGCGCGGAGTGGGGGATGGAGCCCGGGACCACCGAGGGCCACCAGGGTGCGAGCTGGGTGGGAGGCCTCAAGAACTCGCCTCACGGCACAGTCCATTGTTCCGGAGAAGGGCAAGGCCATCAGCGCCAGAACCTTCGGGTGGAAGAAAGACCTAGGAGCTGGGGGGTCGCAGGCAGATGCTTCACTTCTCGGAGCCCTGGCATCCTCCTCCTGAAAATGCCATTGTCGCCATGGCCGCTCGCGGGGGTCGTTGCAAGAAGAAAAGGAACCACCGGTGCAAAGAGATGGAGGGGAAAGTAACCCAACAGCATCCGCTTTGGAAACACTGTTTCTCGAGGACGTCAGCCCAAACCCTGCGTTACAGGCAACCAGGCCTGCTGCACACACGCCTCCTTGGTGCAGAGCCTGGAGGCTGGAGGTGCCCCCGGCAGCTGCAGGCAGCCGGTCCATTCCAACCAGTGGCTCAGGGCGCATTAGCAACAGTCACAGGACGTCTGGGAAGGACCTAATTACTAAGCAAAGTACAGGGCATGGTCCTCCCGCTGGCTGCGTGCGTTGCCCTGGAGACTGTCTCAGCGAGAACAAGATGATTTTTTACATGGAGATAAACAGGAGAATGTTTTTAAAGGACACACCCCCTGTGCTCTTCTCAAAGAAACACCCTCCCATTATTATCAATATTTTATTACCACGCACACACTCTCACTACTTCTCATGGATGGAGCCACACCGGGATGTATTTCCAGTTTGTTCTTCCGTGGGTTGTGCTGCCCCTCGGACACGGAGCCGTGCGCCCCAGAGGGGACGCGCTCGCGAGCAGAGCCGATCTGCAGGCAGGAGGATGATTCGGAAATGTTTCCAGGCAAATTCATTTCGGCATGGGTCTTTAATTTCTGAAAACTTTGATATTCGCAGGCCTTGGGGAATGCACCCTTGTCGTAGGGCTTCCTTGGTTTGAGCCCCTACAAGTACAGATGCCCTCTTTCCCAGCACTGAATGCCCCTGGCACCACAGCAGAAAATCCTTTACCAGCAGGAATCTTGCAACATAGAGAAAAGCGCAGACTCTCATGGGACCTCGTAACATCAGAGAGGTTTTCTTATCAAACCCCATGCCCCGAGCCTGGTTCTGTGGGCTGACTTTTAAAGTCCTTACCGTGCGGCTGGAGCCTAAGGAAACTTTTCCTCCATGTGCCCGAAAAAGACAGAGGAGGCTGGGATGACAAGCGTATGAAGGGAGGGCTGGTCCGGGAGGGGAGGCCAATTATTTTCATCAGTCGATGAGCAGGGAGCAAAGGCGACAGGCGGGCAAGGAGCGAGGGGCTCCAAGGCGACAGCAAACTGCTGAAGGCGGGAAGCGCCAGGCTGCTTTCCGGAGGGAGACGGAACTGTCTGGAAACATCCGCAGGCAGCGGAGTCCGCGGGCACCCCCTGCCTGAAGGGGACAGATCCGCCGCCTCCTCTTTGAAATGGCTGGGGACGCAGAGACCAAAGCGCCCCGAGTGCTGACTCAGCCCCCGGCCTGGGCTCACCCCTGCGGACGGAGGCGCGTGAACCTCTCCAGGCAGATAATGATCTGGCTCCTGGTCGGAGGAGAACGCGTGGGCTCGAGGGAAAACTCGAGAGCGGCCGTGAATGGGCTGTGACAGGAAGATAGTACACGCCTGCAGATCAGCACGCACTACGGGATGAATGGCTGGTTACAGAAACACACGCTGGGAAGGAGCTGTCCTTCTGCAAAGGTGATGGAGGTACAGAAGCCAACGCCTTCATCACTTCTCCCATTTATCTAAGACCTCGCCTGTCAACCTGGCGTTTCCTGGTCACACGTCCAGATCAGGCACAGGCCAGGGCGCTGGGGGACAGTGATGAGACACCAACGCTTCCCGCCCCCAAAGGCCGGTAAAAGAGCACAACCACCTGCAGCAGGGACGTGCGCAGCTGCGCGACCCGCTAGACGAGACTCCCTACCTCTCCTTTCGATGCTGCTCTACTGTTTTCTTTTTACTTGGGTCGACAAGCCGCCGAAAGGATCAAGTTCGCTGCCATTTGGAAATTAGCAGCGGTTTTGGCAAAGGAAATTCCCTGTGTCAAGACGCCAAAGTCTGGCACAGTTCTCTCAGTGTTCTCAGGAGCCTAACCGCCTGCAACCCTGGGTGAGGCAGAGATGGTGAGCCGGCCCCTCGAGGGCCCCCGCTGGCCTGTAGCTGTGAGAGTCTGGCCTGCCCTGTGGTTCAAAATACACTGATTTCATTCCCCCCATTTAACAACCGTGAGAATACATGTCAGAAACTAGAGGTGTGATTTTCTCTGAAGCGCTGGAAAAACCCGGCCATTAATGAACAACATCCTAGCGGAAAAAAACGGGCTAATAATTAAATTGATTGCATGATTATGAATTAAAACCCGGTACACTTAATAAATGTGTGCTCTTGGTGAAAACTTGAGAGAAAAGGATTTCCAATGAATAAGCACACCTCGCTCCAGTATTTCCCTCCATTCTTCCGCTAAAACACCACCACTGACACCAGTTTCTTACGTGTGCACATTATGTTGCCTATGCAGAGCCCCGCCCTGCAAGGCTGCCCAGAGTCACCTGTTTTCTCTAGTTTGCCACAATCTCCACCACTCCCTATAGCCTTACAGCTGGCCTGATTCTCTTGATCATGGCTGGGCTCCCACAGCCAGGTGAGTTTGTGACTTGAGCAGAAGAGACACTTGGCTCTATGATGACAGTCTAAAAACACCCAGTCCCCAGCTACTTGCCTGAGGATGTACCCACGCAGCACCCCGTTGTGCTCTGTCTCTGGTGGCGGCTGCCACTGGACCATGATAGACTGGTTGGTACGCCCACTGGCTACTATGTTTTTCGGGGGAGCGCTGGGTGGTTCTTCAGGTAGCATCAATCTACAAATAAAAGATGGGGGGGAGAGGTGAGCCCCAGAAGCAAAACTCCTTGTCTGCATCCTCTATCGCGCTGAAGCCCGAGCTGAATCTTAAGTAAACCGATATACTAAAATTGAGGGACGAAGAAAGCCAAACCCACAGCGGATCAAACCGAAAGGATGTGTATGAACGAGGGACGACACATCAGCCTAACAGAAGGCCAGTCCAGCGAACAGCAAGGAAAACACAGGAGTGACCTTATTCTGTCTCCCCAGCCCGCGGCACCTCCGCTCTGTAAAGGATGACAAGCCCAAGCGAGCCAGCGCCTGGCTGGGCTCCTTCCAAACCGTCTTCTTGGGCTCTGTCGGTGTCTCCTGTTTCAAGCTCCGTTTTGAAAGAAGTCGTTTAGATCTCTGCCTGTCCTCCAACTCGAGCCCACTGGGAGCTCAGGTTGGTTGGAAGAGAGACATGTTCAAGGGCAGTGAAGCCACTTCCCCACGAGCTGCGTGAACGGGCTTGAGCGCAGCCTCCTGGGCCAGGGGAGGGGCAGTGCTCGGGCATCAGGCTCACAAGACCATGAGGAGCCAGGGGAGGCAGTGGCTTCCCTCTGACACCCTGCCAGGTGGTTACGGGTCAGCTCCCATCCCGCTGGTGGTCAGGGTACCCAAAGGACAAGGCGACACCACAGGCTCTTCACTTCACGGGTACAGAGGGCGGCACCCTGGACCCCGGCAGTCCCTCCAAGCCTGGCACGCCATGTGCTGCCTCTGCCGCTGTTCGTCCTGCTCACGTCACCCCCGGGATCACCCAGGGCTGGAGGCTGATCCCTCCGTCAGCTCCCCCCACCGAATGCCGGGCCCCCGTTCTGCCCCTGGTCACCCGCCCCGAGGGATGCGCGCCCACACACCTGCTGGTCTCCGCGCTGTACTGGCCCCTGCCCACTTGGTTGACGGCGCACACCCGGAATTGATAGGTGCGCGCCGGGGTCAGGCCGCGCACGGCGACGCTTGTCATCTCAGGGCCTACGTTTGACAGATGCACTTTCCACGGAGAGTCTGAAAGGAGGAACAAAACGAGCACGTCTGAATGAGAACTGAATGCGACACGCATTTCCACAAGCCAGCTCGTCTGCTTGCCAGGCAGAGGGAGCAGTTCGCCCTGCGGAACACGGGGCAAAGCCAGACGCGTGGTCCCAGTGAGCCTTGCTTTGAACTTGGGCCTCCCACCGAGGGCAGCGTGCCTCCCGGTCCCCCCATGCTGTTGTCAGCAAGGACAAGGACCGTTTGCTCAGCCTGCATGGGGCCGTTTGAAGCAAACCAGAAATATTCCTCCCTCCTGCGTTCCGCGGGAACAAGGTCTCCGTCGGCTCACAGGGCCAGGCAGACTGCATATCCGTCTCCCAGAAAAGGACGCTGCACGTGTCACCAGATGATAAATAAAAGCCATATTCATTAACATTTTAACAAAAGAGGAAACGAGCATGATAAAGGCAGATGGGCTGTGCGTTCTGCACCTCGTCGGTGCGGGGGCCCATCACGGCGCCGCGCCCGCAGCGGCTCTGGCTGGAGAGTCGCGCATCATGAGACGCACGGCGAGTTTACAATCGCTTTCCTCCCAGTCTTCCGGCAGGTGTGCAGGAGTGACGCTGCCAGCCCCGTGGGCTCGCGCCCCAGCAAGGCTCCACGAGGCTCTGCCTGGCTCCCACCTTTGCAGGGTTCAAACATGTCTTTGGCCCGATTTCAGGAGGAGATGCCCTGGGTTGAACGAGCACCCTCCTCCACCCCGCCCCCCGGAACTGCTATGATCCTGAGCTGCACGTAGAAGTTACTGGTGAAGTGACACGTGGGGGGTGGGGGAGGCTCTTGGGGACACCCGACTGCCCCTCTTGAGTTCCTTGGAAGTGGCGCTAACTCCCCTTCTCCCAGTTGGAGATGACCAGAAAGAGATGACCTGCCATCTCCACGCTGGCATCGGCCTAGGCGCAGCTCAGACCGCAGACGGTGCCCGTGGCTGCCTCCCCACCCCCAACACGCAGAGTCACAGCCACCTCTGTGCAAACCTAGAGGCCTGACTGGGAGGGCTCACCAGTCTGCACCTGGGGCTCATCAGAAATGCGCCCAGGGAGTTCCCGTCATGGCTCCGCAGGTTAAGAACCCGACTAGTGTGCATGAGGACGCGAATTCAAACCCTGGCTTTGCTCAGTGGGTTAAAGGATCCGGCGTTGCCATGAGCTGCAGCGTAGATCCCAGACCAGGCTCTAATGGACCCCTAGCCTGGGAACTTCCACATGCAACAGGTGTGGCCCCCAAACCAGAAAGAAACAGAACAAAATGCACTCGGGGTCTTGAGGGTGAAGAGGTTGACCCCGATCTGCTGCACAGTGAAGTGAGACCCTGCAAGGCGATTCGCAGTGACCCCCAGAGAGAGATGTCCCCCGCTGAGCCGCGGCCCGTTTGCCAGAATCTTCCACAGAAAGTCCCCCTGCCCCGAAGCCCAGAGCCAGTTGCGCTGTGAAGCCTCAATCTCTTTAATCATTTCAAACAAAGCTGCTTCCACAAACGGCTTTCTGGGAAGGCAGTGTCCCCACCAGCCGGGCGTTCCACGCTCCTGGCTTGTGCTTCTCGGTGATGTGGGTGTTCCGTGGTGACGAGATCCCTTCTCTCTGGGTTTAAAAATGCAATGTGGGCACCGCCAGTTAACTATGGAAAACTCTTGCCAATTTCTCCTTCTACTTTTGAGGTCCGAGAACCTTCTGGAAGCATCAGTTGGCTTGTGGTGATCTGGCTTTCTAGGCAGGCTCCCTCCCAGGAAAGAGCCGCTTGATAAACATGGAAGATGAAAGGAGCTCCCCTGGTTTCAGCCTAACTGGCCTGGGTTGGTGGGATCGAGGGCCCTGCTACGTCAAGCTTGGGTGGAAAAAGTTTTCATTCTGAAAGTGGCTGATGCAGGGTAGCAAAAAGAGACCGAAGCTGACTTTGAGTTCTTCCACTTACAGGGGTTCAATTTTGTTCCTACTTTTTTTGGGGGTGGGGTCACATCCACCTCGCCCCCCCCTCCCCGTTAGGATGCCTACTACCAAAACGCAGAGCATCACGGGCTGCGAGGTGGTGGCAAGGCTGCAAGCTGGTGCAACACTGGTGGGGACGGAAAGTGGTGTGGTTCCCCCAAACCCAGCCACAGGATTCGTGCATGATCCAGCAATTCTGCTTCAAAGTCTACACCCCAAAGAACACAAAGCGGGGTCTCAAAGAGACGTGTACCTCCATGTTCATGGCAGTGTCATTCCCAGCAGCCAGAAGCTGGGTGCCACCCAGGTATTCAGAGGTGGAAGAACAGACGGATGCAGTGTGGTCCACCCATAGAACGGAACACTACTCAGCCCCGAAGGAAAGGAATTCTGACACCTGCGCCAACACGGAGGAACCTTGAGCACATCACGCTCCGCGAACGAAGCCAGTCACAAAGGACACGTAATGTATAATTCCGCGTGAGCAAGGTGCCCGGAGGAGTCAAGTGCAGAGCCAGAATGCGGAGAGCGGCTGCCAGGGGCTGGGGCAGGGGGAATGGGAGTCATTGCTGAATGAGACAGAGCTTCTGTTTTGCAAGATGAAAAGGAATCTGGAGACTGGCTGCACGCGATGTGAAAGTACTTTACGCGACTGAACGGGACGTGTAACCGTGGCGAGGATGGAAGCTCTACAGAATGTGTATTTCACTACAATGACTTTTTTTTAATCTTTAAATTCTTTTTTTTTTTCCTCTTGTAGGGCATATGGAGGGTCCCATGCTAGGGGCTGAATCAGCGCTACAGCCACTGGCCTACACCAGAGCCACAGCAACTTGGGATCTGAGCCGCATCTGCAACCTACACCACAGCTCACAGCAAGGCTGGATCCTTAGCCCACTGAGAGAGGCCAGGGATCGAACCTGCGTCCTCATGGATGCTAGTCAGATTTGTTTCCGCTGAGCCACGACGGGAACTCCTACAATTACGTTTTAATAGCAAAACTCAGACCCACCCTAACGGGGATAACACGGCCCTGAGGTTGGCCAGCGTGAAACCATGGCAGGTGGGCGGAGGCGCTGAAGGTCGGGGCATCTGGCTGGATGGCCCCTGGCCCCACCTCCTTTCTCCACCTGCGGCTCCCCTTGCCCCTGGGACCCACGGGTGGTGACGCCAGGCCCCCCGCTCCTCGGCTTCCCTCCACCCACCCCTCTGGAGACCTCCCCTTCCAACCTCCTCCTGGGTTATTCTGATTCGAGAGTGCCATCTGCTCCCATGCAAGCCCTGCCCAGCACGGCCCTCTGTAAAACTCATCTTCCACTACTTCCCTCCTGCAGACTCCAGGGTCTGTGAGCCAACGGCTCACCTGCTCCGCCAGGTACAGAGTGAAGGACACACCTTCAGAAAGAGGCCAAGTCGGAAGAGTGGTCGAACCCGGTGACCAAACGATGCCTTGCAGACTGAAGGGGCAGAGAGCACCCGATGCTGCCTTCCGCCTGGAATGCCTCCCCGCCTCCCCGAGACCCCGCCCCACTCCCCCCTCCCCGCCCCGCTCCCCCGCCCCAGGGCCCGTTGCTTCCACAGTGTTCACCGCTCGTGAAAGTGTTTAGCCCAAGTCGTAGGAGCTGCTGCCTCGTGTGGTTTGACAACAGGGCCCATTAACCCGCTCTGGACCTTGGGGCTCTGCTCAGCCCTCCCGCTGCCACGAGAAGCCAGAAGATCTGGTAGGAAGAGAGATTAAACTGAAAACTAACACAAATGAACCCAATCCTTCTCACAGGCACTCTGATTTGTACCAAAAAAAAAAAAAAGTGGTTTAGGAGGGATTTGCTCATTCACAAGCTTCGGAATTGGCAGCTTGCTGAGAAGTGTTAAAATTTAAATAGCAAGTCTGATCCTGACAATCAATAAGCAAAACCCCTTTAAAGGAGTCTCCCCCCAGGCCTCACAGAGACTAACTACGAGAAGCCCGTCTCAGGGCTGGGATGTAGCAGAATCTTTTGATAAAGGAAACCAGCCCATAAGCGTTCCACTAGCTTTCTCCCTTCCTGGCAGGGTTGCCTCTTGCTCCTCTGATCCAGAAGCCTAAGGACCTTTAGTCCCCGCCAGGCTTTTGCACAAACCTCGGCTCCGCAGACGGGCGTCACTCATCTTTCGGCATCAAGTGCCACCCGGAAGCCACGAGGCGCTAAGCACACCTCACTCTGTCTGTGGGTTAAAAAGCTGGTGGTTTCCAATCTTTACAAAAGTACTGGAAGCGCTTTCCAATAAAAACAAAAAACAAAGGGAGCTGCCATTTTCTCAGTTGAAGGAACCGGACGGAGGGAAATACTTTCCACTGAAGATTCCTTCGTTGCCAGAAGAGCCGCCGTTGTTACTGGCGCCTGACGGCTGCGCGCCTGGCTGCAGCCGGCAGGTGCCTGTACACCCGCAACCACGGCAGTCCTGGTTCCTGGTCTGTCTCCCCTTAACAGACGGACAAATGGAGCGTCCGCCAGTCTAAAGAGCTCCTCCCAACCCACAGGCCGTCACTGCTGGACTCCGGACGGTCCGCCACCGTCGCTGAGAGCAGAGTGGCTGGATCTCCAGGACACCGCCCCCCCCGCCCCTGCGCCCCACGAGATGATGGATGGGACCCGCAGCATCTGGATGAGGACCTCACACCGCACGATCCGGAACACACACGAAACCACAAGCCGAATGCCTCTGGGTGATAGAGAAGCTGCAGGAACCCATCAAATGACACCAGGAGGAAGCCAACAGCCCAGTCCTGGGCTTGGGACATGCTACAGCCACGGGCCTGGCCTTTGCAGCAGCCAGAGCAGGGAGGAGGGGGCTCGGGGCCAAAACCCGGGAACTCGATTAAGAGACAAAACCACCAACACAACAGAGGGACCTTGTTTGGGTCCTGACGCAAAAGCGCATCAACCGTGGAGAGACTTAAAGAAATGCCGCCAGAGACTCTGACGGATGGGCTGAGACGATGGAGAAGCTCTTAAAGCCCATCGACGTCACTGGGCATGACGTCCTTTTCCGAGTTACTGACTGAATCGCTTTATGACGAGGGGACAAAACATCCGGCATTTCCTTTAAAAGACTCTAGCCAAAAAAAAAAAAAATGGGGAATTGATGAAACAAATAAGCTAAAACGTTCATGGTCACTGAAACCGAATACATGAATCCTCTGTATTTTTATTTTTATTTCGGCCGTGTCGGTGGCATTTGGAAATTCCCAGGCCAGGGATCGAACCTGAACTGCAGCAGTGACAATGCCAAGTCCTTAACTGCTTGGCCACCAGGGAACTCCATAATGAAAAGTTCTTAGAAATCGACTATTTTGTCACAACATTGCCAGCATTGAGCACTGTAATTGTCTTAAACTGTACTTTTGGTAGATGAAAAAAATGTGATTTCACGGATGTTCTACCCTGAATGTTTGTACGTGAAGGAGACTGGACATTCTTTCATTAAAAGAACTTGCCCCAGGGAGTTCCCGTCGTGGCTCAGTGGTTAACGAATCGGATTAGGAACCATGAGGTTGCAGGCTGGATCCCTGGCCTTGCTCAGTGGGTTAAAGATCCGGCAATGCCGTGAGCTGTGGTGTAGGTCACAGACAGGGCTCGGATCCCGCCTCGCTGTGGCTGTGGTGCTGGCCAGCTGCTGCAGCTCTGATTAGACCCCTAGCCTGGGAACCCCCACGTGCCGCAGGTGTGGCCCTAAAACGACAAAAAGACAAAAAAACCCAACCAACCAAACAACAACAAAAAACAACAAAAACAAACCTTGCCGCAGGTTGCAGAGAAAGTTAAGGGGAAAACTAAGATGCAAATTTATGATGGTTCTGACTCTAATTCCACGGCTGATTTCCCTGCAGCCGTCTCTACACTGTGGCTCCTTTCCCGTAAGGAGGTTAACAGTAAAGGCTACCCGTCTAAGTAGCCGCCCATGAGGGGAACGCCATTCACACCCACTTTATTCACTGTTGGAGCCTTGGCACCTTGGAGCCCCTGACACACGCCCTGCCGCGCCCCAGGCTCCGCCGAGGACTCCCTCTGCGCACTTGGTACCATGACGGTGCCCCCACAGTTACCCGTGGCAGATATGACCGTCCTCGGTCGCACAGGAGAAGTGGGGGCCGGAGGGACCGAGTCAAAGATTACGGCCTGATCTTTCCATCTGGATGCAAACTCTCAGATAAGTGCGGCCTGTTCTTCCAACTCCTGGTAGTTGCCTGGTGCTCAAGTCAGAAAAACGAGGGCTTTGTCACAGAGATAATTCAGAAGAGGGGTATCCTCTCAGACTGACGCCTTCGAGGGCCCTGCAAGGTCACATTCGTCAGGGACCCCCCCATCCCCACAGCGGGCTGGCTGTGTAGACACTGACTGCAGGTGCTCTGGGCTCACGGGGTCATGCCAGAGCTCAGGTCGAGGCCACGGAGATGGCAGCCCTGGCAGAGGACGTTACATCTCCAATGTTCGCAAGGCCTCCTGTCCCGTGTTGACGGCAGGCACCTCGGGGAGGGGGGGCGAGAAGGGCACCCGGCCTCCTGGCGCCTTGCCAAACCGCTGAACTCCAGGCTCACCATAGAAACCACCCGACCAACCCCAACGGAGTGACGCCCTACAAAGTACCCGCCCGGCTCCTCAAAACTGCCAGGGTCATCAAATCACAGTGGGAAGGGCCCTCCAAGAGGAGCCCAGGGAGACGCAACAGCGGGCTGTGATGGGGTTGGCGCCGGGTGGGGTCCTGGGACGGAAAGTGACATCTGCAAAAAACGAAGGAAATGTGGAGAAAGCACGGCCTTTAGGTAAGAATCCCACGCTGATATGGGCTCATTACTTGTGACACATGTCCCCCGCTAACGCCGACGTCCAGGAGAGGAGAAACTAGGTGTGTGGGCCTGGGGACCCTCCGTCTCCACGATTATTCTGCAAACCGGTCAGTTAAAGGGTTGGCCGGACTGGGAGGGGAGGGGCAGGCGTGCGACCCGCGCTGGGGGTCCTGGGCACCTGCATGAGAAGAGATGGGGGTTGGGGGTGTGAGCGAGGTCACACGGGCGTGCCCAGCCCACACCGCTGGATGTGGAGAGCCCAAATTCACACCGCGTGACTGTCCCGGTGCTGGGGCTCTGCAGGGGGGCTGCCCCCGACGTGCTCCCTGGACCCTCTCGGTGTTTGGGGACCCGCCGCCTTTGTTGAAGGCAGGGGGCTGGGACCTCCACGGCTGCAAACAGCAGTCCCCGAACGCCCTCCTGGTGGGCCTCATGGTTCCTCCAGAGGGACCTGAAGCTCTCTCGCTCCTGCCCGAGGTCCCTGGAGGGTGCCTTTCCATCCCGAATGGTTTTTCTTAACAAGAGCTCCTAGTTACACACTATCCAAAACCTGGATCCACTGAGAACTGCACACCCATAAAGTAATACAAGAGAATTATACATATAAATTATACATAAACTGGGAGTTCTCATTGTGACTCAGTGGTTAATGAACCCGACTCGTATCCATGAGGATGCAGGTTCGACCCCTGGCCTCGCTCAGTGGGTTAAGGATCCGGCGTTGCCGTGAGCTGTGGTGTAGGTCGCAGATGTGGCTCGGATCCCACGTGGCTGTGGCTGTGATGTAGGCCAGCAGCTGTAGCTCCGATTAGACCCCTAGCCTGGGAACCTCCATATGCGGCAGGTGCGGCCCTAAAACGACAAAAAAAAATTTACATATATAAATATAAATTATATATATTAAACTGTACATCCATAAAGTAATACAAAAAGGTAAACTGTATATATAAAACTCACAAAGGAGTGATATAAGCGCATAACAAAAATTTGGAAAATGAAGAGTATGAGAAAAAAAGGAAAAAATAAGTATAGGTTGAAACAACAGTTGTTTATTATTATTATTATTTGTCTTTTTGTCTTTTCTAGGGCCACACCCGCAGCATATGGAGGTTCCCAGGCTAGGGATCTAATTGGAGCTGTAGCCACCGGCCTACGCCAGAGCCACAGCAACGCGGGATCCGAGCCGCGTCTGCGACCTACACCACAGCTCAAGGCAACGCCGGATCCTTAACCCACTGAGTGAGGCCAGGGATCGAACCTGCATCCTCATGGTTCCTAACCGGATTCATTAACCATTGGGCCACGACGGGACCTCCAACAGTTGTTTTTTAAACTGTTCTCATGATTTCAAGGGCTTTGTGTAATTATCGTCTAGTTTTTCAGGGACTCTTTCTGTGTTGGGCTCCATGAGTTGTTGAAATCTGTTTGGTGGGATGAATAACATTTGCTTCTCTACCCTAAACTGCCACCCGATTACTGTCACGGTGTCAACAGAGTTTCAAAGCCCAGGCAGTGAGGACTCTCACCCTCCACTGAGGGAGGCCGCTCGGGGGAGCTGCGGGGCTGATCCCACTCCGGGCTGGATGGGAGCACACGCAGAGCTGTGGTCCAGCCTCGCCCTGGGTATCCCCAGCTCATCCGGATTTTCAAAGAGAAGCACAGGTACCAGCTAGTTCTGCAAAGGTTAAATGAGATCCTTCTGCAGGATTCTGGATCTTCAAAAATTATTAAAAGAATGAGAGGAACATAATTTGTAGGGGCACTTTAGAATTTCAAGCTTGAGCTGGCAGATAGAACATTTTTAGAATAGCCTGCACTCGTGAAATAAGACTCTGAGGTCTTCCTACCTAAAAGGAGTGAATTGAACCAATTCTGAACGAATGTTATGGCTCCAACCTGCTTGTGGCAGCCAGGGGTGGGGAGCTGAGACTGAGGTCAGAGGTCGGGCCCACGCCCTCGGGGTGGCGGGAGAGACGGGGGCTCATCAGAGGCCGTCCCTGCGCAGGGGAGCGGGGAGGAGGGGGAGGCGGACCGGGATTTTCTGCCCGAGACAGAGCCCCAAGGAGCGGATGGTGAAAACAGTTCCATATTCTCCCTCTGGGAAGCTTCCTCTGCTGCTCTGCTCTTGAGAAACAAGAGGAGCCTGCAGGGGAAGAGTTAAAATGCACCAAGTTGTGCCTTAAAGGTTAAGAAGGAAAGAGCTGAGCACTTAGGCAGGAATGAAACTCCCCGTGGGAACTCAGCCGGGGGACGCCAAGAGCAGACCGTGGGATCTGTGCTCGGCCGTCTGAGTGCCAGGGCTCCTGCGCCGTGGGAGAGACAGCAAATGCGCCCCGGGCAGGGGGCGGTGCCCCAGGGGACGCGTGCTCCCTGACCTGGAGAAGCCACCTGCTTCTGAGCAGACGCTGGCCAGAGAGGATGCGGGGGGGGGGGGTGCGCTGGACAAATCCAGATGTGAGGGAACTCAGCTCGGGGCAGGAGGACACTCCTGAGGGTTGGGGGGGGCCTACACAGCGGGCAGGCTGGGGACAGCACCCCACCCCCAGCTGGCAGGGGACCGGCTGGGAGCAGCTGACCTGCCTCAGGAGGACGCGTAGCCGGGGCCCTTGCTCCTGTCCCTGCATCACGATGGGCCTACCTGTGCGGGAAGGTGTGTGGTGGGACAGGCTGGGGATGGGGCTCATGTGCGGGCCCACGGGGGGGTGTGAGGACCTATGGCTTCCCCCGCCCCTGCCCCCCGCTGCCGCCGCCTCCCGGAGGGCGGGAGCTGAGGGGCCAGCACCCCCAGCCCTGTACCTCCTCCTGGGAGCCCACGGCCTGAAAGCTAACAGATGAGCGAGTCACGGGGACAGACGCCGGCCTCGGGGTGGATTTTAACACGGGACAAGTGCCATCGACCTGAGCTCCCGCGTGCGGAAACCCAGCAGAAGTGAGCGAAAACCTCCAACACGTCCTCCGAGCTGCGAGGAAGACCCGACACGTGCTCCAAAGGCAGCAGTGGAACCGCCTGGGGCCTCACGCACGGGCCGCCGGGTTTTGCGGAGCAAAGCAGCGCCTGGCTTTGGAGGAGCAGTGGCGAAGGCGAGGCAGGTGTTCACCGTGTGTTGTGCGGAGACAGCCACGCGGGAGCACGGCCACTGTGGGCTGTGCGTGCACAGGCGCCTGTGACGGGAGGAGGGCGGAGGGGGTGGCTCTACTCGCCTCCCCCGAAGGCGCCGGGAGGGGGCTCAAGCGCTGGGCCTCGTAGAATGTTCTTCACAAGTGAGTCTTGGGCCAGCGGCTGACACAGAAGCCCTGCCCGAGAAAGCGGTGGGGGCCGGGCCGTTCCCGCCCCAGGAGAGGCCAGGCACCGAGGGACCGTCTACCTGGACCCTGGACCTCATCTCGGACTCAGCAGGTCCTGTCAGCCTGATGGGTGAGGGGCCTGCCGCCGCCGCCGCCCTCAGGGGCTTCCTGTTCTCAGGCCCAGGGGCCCAGACCGCTTTGGCTTCCTTCTTTCTGGGAAATCCAGGCACCAGTTCAGGGTAACCAGGCTTTCCGAGCAAGGCCCAGGGGCTCCAAACCTCATGCCAGGACGAGGGCTGCATGCTCGGCACCCTGGCTCAGTCTCCACGGGTCGCCAGGTTCCTGCTTTCAGGCGGCATTGCTAGGTGACTTCCGGGCTTTCTGTTGCCCAGGACATGCGTCTGACTCCTTCGGTCTCCCTGGGAGTGTGTGTGTGTGTGTGTGTGTGTGTGTGTGTGTGTGTGTGTGTGTGTGTGTGTAGAGAGGTGACACTTGCTCCTAAAAGGACTTAAAGACCTTCTGAAGGAGTTCCCTGGTGGCCTGGTGGTCAAGGACTCAGCACCGTCACTGCTGTGGCTCAGGTTGCTGCTGTGGAGTGGATTTGATCTTTGGCCCTGGGAACTTGACATGCCACAGGTGTGGCTCAAAAAAACCCCCCCTAAAATGAAAATGTGCATTAACTTAGATGATGTGGTGAACATTAACAATAAACAAATCCAGAATCGCCAAGAAGACAGATGTTCCAGCCCCTGGGATGACTCAGGAAGCGCTCATGTAGCTCTGGGTTCCCAGGTGGTCCAGGGACACTGGACGGGGCTTTCAGAAGGAAGCTGCTGGTCGCTGGGGAGAGCCAGGCGTCCTCTGGGTGGCAGAGTTGCCTGCTGCGTGGACGCCCCACGTGTGACAGGCAGAGGCGCCGAAACTCCTCCCAGCCTGACGGTTCTCGCCCGTCTTTGGAAAGGACGTGAACGGTGTTAACGGCAGATGCTGTTTCTTTCCGAGTGAAGGAAAAACCCATGGATTTTAAGCTGGAGGCTCGGGAACCTCAGGGCACGACGGGGACCGAGTCCCTCAGAGCATCAGCTCCAGAATCGGCCCAGAGGCAGGACCTGGGGCGTTGAGGACAGAGCTGCGCACACGGCGAGCGCTCCTGCGGGAACCGTAGGGTTTGCTAAACAGAATATTTAGTTTTTTAAAAATAACTTGCTTGGAAAGAAGAAATTTCCCTACATGTAGTTTAAAAAACCCCATGAACCAGGAATGGGAGGATCATACTATGTGGTCAGAAACGGCCGCTTTGAATCAATACCGAGTTCATTTAAATGAAGTTCAAAAACAGGCACCACTCACCTACGGAGACGGAAGCGGACGGACACGGGAACTTCCTCCCTCCCTTTCTCTCTCTCTTTTTTTTTTGTCTTTTTGCCTTTTCTAGGGCCACTCCAGCAGCATATGGAGGGTCCCAGGCTAGGGGTCGAATTGGAGCTGCAGCCACCGGCCTACACCACAGCCACGGCAACACCAGATCCAAGCCACGTCTGCGACCTACACCACAGCTCACGGCAATGCCGGATCCTTAACCCACGAAGCAAGGCCAGGGATCGAACCCACAACCCCATGGTTCCTAGTCTGATTCGTTAATCACTGCGCCACGACGGGAACTCCTCCCTCTCTCTGGGCTGCACCTGCGGCATATGGAGGTTCCCAGGCTAGGGGTCAAATCGGAGCTACAGCTGCCGACCCCCACAGCCACAGCAACGCAGGATCCTTAACCCACTGAGCGGGGCCAGGGATGGACCCGGCATCCTCATGGATACGAGCCAGATTCGTTTCCGCCATGACCGGGACCTCCAGGAACTTCCTGAAATGTTGACAATGTTCTCTGTATGAGCTACATCCAGCAAAACTCACTTAAGATCGCTGCATTTCATTCTATGCCAATTACATCTCGATAAACAACAAAAACTCTATATCACACATAACAGTAACATTCTAGTAGACATTCCACTGAGATCAGAGATAAAGGAGTCTGCCAATTACTTTTTAAAATTAATCTGAATAGTCCAGTAAGATGTAAAGAAAAAGGAAACAACAAATTTGTGTTGAAGAAATGATTGTCAACATTGAAAACGAAAAGGATCAACTGAAAAATATTTAGAACAATCATAATGAATGCCTAAACATCAACAGCTTTCCTATACCCTCACAATGTACTATGTAGAAGACAAAATAACTATTGAGAAGATGGAAAGGAAAGAAAATCCTGTTCACAGCAGCAGTAAGACTAAGTCTTAAGGCAACTTTAACAAATAAAGTATAAAAACTATGGGGACAAGCCTGCAAACTTCACGAAGCAATAGAAAAAAAACAGCTGAAAAAATGGAGAAGCATATTATTTTCTGGATGGAAAGACAGAATCACCACAAAGTCAGTTCTCATAAAACTTATCACAGGCTTACTTTGATTAAAAAGTCAATGTGATGATTTTTGAAACGTGACAAAATAATTCCAATTTTTTCTGGAAGAATAAACAAGTGACAGGAACAAAAAAATTCTGAAAAGATGAGGGACTCCTTTATCAGTTATTAAAACACATTTTGGGACTAAAGCAATTAAAATATTATAAAACTGGCAGAAAAAGAGATGATGAATTGATGGATCAAAACAATTCCCCCAGATTTTACATAAACAGGTCCCCTTATTATATGAAAAAGGAAATTCATAAATAAATGGATTCTTCACTAAATCATGCCAGGAAAATGGCGTCACTTGGAAAAACTAAAAAGTCCTATGTCAGCGTACTTACAGCTAAGTTTCAGATGAATTAAAGAGCTCAAGGTATTGGAGTATAAAGCTTTATAAAGAAGGGGAAAGCATATAAAAATACGGATCTTATGCGTGACAGCATCGAAATATCCAAACATAAAAGCAATAAAAGAAGTCATGAAGGAAAATATCAATAGATTTACTACTTAAAACCCAAACACTTCTGTAGGTCAGAAAGTAAGACATAAAAAATTAGGGGTAAAAGGCAAACTGAAAAACTTCTTGGCACAAATGACAGGAAAAAACCCTAAGGTCTTGATAGAAAAATGGGGGAAAGGAAACTGACGGATCAGAGCAGAGGAAGTGCCGAAAGCAGCCAGCTAGGACAAGGCAACCGCAGAGGGGACAGTAAAATAACTCTGAGACCCGAACTCAAGGCTCAGAACCCTAGATCTTCCGACGGGAAAGAGGGGGGTATCTCTGCACACGTGGAGGAGGAACTTCCTTCTGGATATTTTAACTCGTTTGGGTGCCTTCCCTTGGCTGGCGCTCAGAGGGCCGACTTCGCCTACTGTGAATTCTGCGCAGCTGTCCGGAGAGTGGGAGCAGGAGACCGGGCAGCGCCCCCTGGAGGAGGAGACCGGACGGCGCCCGCCCCCAGAGGAGAGACAGGCAACACCACCTCCCAGAGGCTGAGACTGAAGACAGCGCCCCCTGGAGGGGAGACAGGTAACAGCGCTTCCCAGAGACGAGACCGGGGGACCACATGGATGACACGCTACCAAGCGGCGGATGGAAGGCAGAAGGGCCGAGCGGGAAGCTAATTCCCAGACAGGTGGAGCAAAGGTGCAGAGCTGCTGAGTATGCGGTGTGCTCAGGGGACCTGGAGCAAAGCCTTGTTGCTGAAGCATGGAAAGCAAAGCAACGAGTGGCTGGAGAGAAATCCGGAGAGGCAGACTGCGGTCAGATGACAAACGGCGCTGGACACCACGCTAAGGAGCCTGGAATCTCCAGGCTTTCTATGCGGGAAGGAATTAGGGCTGGCAGGCTGGTTAGAAAGTGGCCTGCAAACTAGTGTCCAGGCTGCTAGGAGCACATGTGGGGCCAAAGGAGGTATGAGGGACTCACGGCTCTTGCCCTGCCGGCTGCGGCCCTGCTCTGGGAGCCTCGGCAGCATCTCGCGCAGGGGGACCCGCACTTGGCAGGTGGCAAAGAACTTCCTGGGGACTCCAGGACCGTGGGTCTGGCGAGGCCAGAGTCGGGGCTGTGTAACAGGGCAGGGCCAGCCAGGGACGGACGGGGCTGCAGCAATGGAGAGGGACACTGGATTAGATGAGAAACTCGGAAGGTCAAACCATGGGGAGGGCGATGAGTTAGTTCTATTTGGACGTTTGGAGTCTGCAGAAGCCGGGGTGCCGTCCAGGTGGAGCTGTCAGGAAGGCAGGTGGTCCCGGGAATCTGGGGTCTGGCGGGGAAGACACTGGGGAGCTGCGGCATGGGGTGGGGGTGGGGGGCGAGCCCCGAGACATCGCTGGTGGAAGCCTGCGGGGAGAGAGAACCAGGGTCGCCCTTGAAGGGCAGGACTGCAAATGCAGTCGGGTGAGTCAGAGAAAGCGGTCCAAGAGGTAAAAGACTGAGGGGGGGGAATGAGGAAGGAGACGGTGGTCGAGCCAAGGCAGCAGGTTGTGAGCGGAGCCGGGACGGAAACAGGTGCTGCAGAGACTCCGGGGAGGCGAGCCCTGCACCATGACCGCTGGGTCTGTCCTGTGGGAAGGGCTTCAGCAGAGAGGAGTGGATGGAACAAGGAGCAGTGACAAGGCAGAGACGACTCTCGTCGGAGGCAGAAGGAGCGGGAAGCAGGGAGCCTGAAGACAGAGGGGTTAAGTGACTGGAGCCAAGTCCTGGAGGAGGCGGGGCGGGGGGGGGGGGACCAATCATGGATCAAGGATTATTTTTATTCTTTCTGCTTTAACTACTTTCTAAATTTTTTATGACTGAGCCTAATAGAAGTCTAATAATCAAAAGTTACAAAGGTGTTTTTTATATTTTAATTAAATTTAAATCTTATAAGGTAGGCTGCAAAATCACAACGACAAACACTCACATCTATTAAAAATTAACAGCAGAACTAAAGGTGAAATATTCCGAAATGTTCATGTAAGTATGCTTGTTACCTGCAATTACTTACCATGCTTGTTCCCTGCAATTACTTGCTAAGATTTTCAAAAAATGAATGGGAAAAAAACCCACATGCATTTTCTAAGTGGTAAAACACCCAGATGATTCTATTTTAGCAGTGAAACGCCTTGGTTCAGCTCACGGAAAACAGTGAAAAAGCTCTGTTCGAGAAAAGCTTGAGATTAAAGACTGCCTTTCCCAAATATCAGGGTTATCTCGTGGCAGGTGTCGCATTAGCTGAGTTTCTAACACTATGACCCCAACTCACGCGTGATAAAGGTAAAATCACGGCTCTCCTCCAAATATAAAGTGAACAGTGTCAAAGATTTTAGTTGTCATTAATTAATGAGAGAACCAGTAAGATGTTACAATGTCTCAAAAGAGAATGAAAACGACACACACACACACACCCCCCACACCCACACACACCCACACACACATCCTGCTAGTCAGGAAAGCTAAAGTGAATTTACAAACAGATACAAAACTGGCCAATAGCTACAGAGCAATTCTTGCAACAACCAGGACAACCAGGACACAACGTATCTGCAATTCTCTGGGCCAGAATTCTTTGCCTTACTCAACTCTTCTATAATCCTGAGCTGTAAAAATAGCTTGCAAACAATGCAAAGTGCAGCCCCCTAAAGCATCAGGTGCTGCTCCACTGAAAAGCCCTTCACCAGATTTTTCTGGCAGCCTCCCGGCTTGTGATTTTAATAACCTCAAAGAAAGATTTATTCTTGATCGCACTCAACCAGGATTTTAGAGGGAGTGGGCCAGACTCTTCGGCCCGCATCACCTCTCTCAGCCCGTTTACAGGGCCCTTGCTGTAAAGACCAAGACCCCTGCTCTCTCCTAACGCGGGGATCCCCTGGGCTCCCCTTGCCCTCAGCCCAGCAGGCTGTCCTGTCCAGCCCCTGGCTTCCCACAGAGATGCCTGGGACAAGAGAGACGGCAGCTTCATGGAGGGGGCTCCAGATGCTGTGCAGGGAGGGCCAAAGATATTTCCCCACGAAGGCTTTTGCTCTAGCCATGAGTGTGACACACGCTCAGCGCAAGCTGTGCAGAGGCCCTTTTGTACAGCTGCCTGCCTGTCTCACTAAACCCCGTGGGCTTGGTCCCCGCAGCACCCTTGGTTTCAGGTAGGGTGGCATCCTAACTGAGCCTGCCAAGAGGGGCTGGCCAAAGAGGGCAGCGGGGCTGGTGGACAACAGACGGAGCCCGGGGCTATCCACCCGCACAGCATGAACTGCAGGCCAAACACCACGTCCATTTAAGGTACGTGCTGCTAAGCCCTTCCTTCAGGCCATAATTAGCCAGCACGTCCAGCTGCTTCAGGGCACGGGTTCCTCATAAAAATAAAAACCCGGTCACTGGCCCAGAAGCCAGGGCAGATCTTGCTATCTGGGTGGCGGCAGCAGCAGGAAGGGAGTCCGCCCAGGCCGCAGACTTGCTCTGTGCAACTGAAATCAGGATCAGCCTACAGACAACCACCTTACCCACTGCAGAGTCTTCACGTAACAGTAACACTTGATGCGACAGTAACGACAGTGCAGAATACTCCAGATTCTTCTGCAACAGAGGCTCAGAAGGAAAAACATCCAAGGACCAGCCAGCTCCAGGCGGGTCCAGGGGGACAGCAGAGGCTGAAGCGGGTTGAATTTGCTCAGGGACAGAAGCACCTCAGCGCCCACAGGGCCGTCCCTGTGCACACTGGCACGGGGACCCTGCCTGCCCCGAAGGAGCTCTGGTCTTGCTGGAGGACAAGCATATAAACCACCAGCTGTTAGAAACACACTGACTACTCAAAGGGAAATATGGCTCACGGTACAGGAACCTCAACCAGGGAAAAATCGGATCTTGCCTGGACATGAGGGGGCTGGAGGTCAAGGGCTGGTGTGGAGGAAAAGCGATGGCTGGGCTGGGCCATCAAGAACAGCGGAGGCCTCCCCCAGGCAGACTGTGCCGCGCCCTGGCCCTGGCCCCCACGCTGGAGTCCCTGAGAAAGCTGGCTGTCCCCGAACACGCCCCCAGGCTCACCCTCACACTCAGGGTCTTTGCTGATGCGCCCCGGGTCTCTGTCACGCCCGCCCCTCTGAAGTCGCTCTCTGCTGATCCCCTGTCAGGTGGCCCCAAGGTCCTACAGCACGTGTGTGTACCTAGGGAGCAGGTCGCGTGGCGTGGCAGGATGCGTGGCCGCGTCTGAGCGAGTCTTGCTGTCAGTGGGTTGAGACGGGTCATTTCTCTCTGCATCCCAGCAGCCAGCAGAGTGTAGAGCAGCTGCCCAGCCAGGACTCGGTGCTCAGTGAACAGACGGATGGACGTCACGAAAGACTGCACGTAAACCCTCTGTTTAAGCGTGATGTCTGCCCGAAAGAGCCAGCCACTCATGCCCTCTGTTGAGAAACTAGCTGGTATGGCTTTTATTTTTTTTTAATTTTTTTTTGTCTTTTTTTTGCTTTTTCTAGGGCCACACCCATGGCACATGGAGGTTCCCAGGCTAGCGGTCTAATTGGAGCTGTAGCTGCCGGCCTACACCCCAGCCACAGCAACACGGGATCCGAGCCCTGTCTGCAACCTACACCACAGCTCACAGCAACACCAGATCCTTAACCCATCAAGTGAGGCCAGGGACTGAACCCTCGTCCTCAGGGTTCCTAGTCGCACTCGTTTCCGCTGCACCACGATGGGAACTCCTGGTGTGGCATTCTGAACCCATGGCTTATCTGATGAAGCCTGGGGGAGACAGAAGGCTCTGCTTTCAGAAGACGGGCTAGGACTACAGCTCGAGTGCATCACCGGGGACCCTGCTGAGCGCCTGCTAAGGGAGTACGAGGCTGGGCAACAGTCCTGACCCGCGTCAGGATCCTGATGGCCAGAGCCACAGTCTCTCCGGGCAGATCACTGTCAGGTCTTGCTTTCCCTACGAGCCACGTGGCCCTGACACGCGCAGGAAACCTTATCTTCCCAGAAAAGCTACTTCCGTAAATAACGCCAGCGCCTTCCCTCTGTGGTCAGAGCTTCCGAACTAAAACTAAGGCGGCTACGGGCTGACTTCCACGCACACCCTTGCCTCTCGGTGGCGAAGGAGACCCGGTCAGCCCCTCCCGAGGACCACGGAAAGCGGAGCGCGGGCCTGGACCCGGACCCTCGCTCGGATACGAGCCCGGAACCAACGCTCCTGTGGTCAAGGGGCACTGAGGCCCCCAGAGGTGGATGCGGAGCACTGGAGGGTCTGCGGGCCGCCCGCTTCAAACACGGGAAGGTTCGCAGGGTGGCTTCCTTTACTCGCTGCAGAGACAGAGCCAGCCTGGGTCTGCAGGCACCACAGAACTCCTGCTAAGGCTTTCCCGAAACGTCTCTGCAGCCGCCTGGCCATCAAGAAGGGCGCTGGCCACAGGCTGACAGCCCAGGGGAGCCTCCCCTTACCTACTTCTATCTGTGACTTTGGGGGAGGCCCCTCCGCACCATCCCTGCCTGTGACCTTGGGCTGAGACTCACAGGCCACAGGTCAGTCTCCTCAGCTGCAAGATGAGAAGGACGGGGCCTGCTGTGGTCTGAGCATGTGACGGTCATGGGGGGGCGTATCACGAGAGGAGGGGGACCTATGACACTGACCAGGAGGAACGCGGAGAGCCACGTCAGCAACCAGAGGACGCGTGGATGGGGCAGCGTGGGCTCGGGAGGCACCTGGCAGAACCTGAGGGGGTCTCTGCCCGAGGCGGGGAGCAGAGCCAGAAGCCCACTCGGGGTCTCAGCAGGACCGTGGTGGAGGGGACACTGAGGGAGCACTGTTTCCGGCTGTCCTGAAACAGGGACCCACTTTCAATCACAACATCACGAGGAGACGGGAGCTGCCGGCCCAGGGAGGCTGGCTGTCCCAAGAACGGAGCCACCTGCTGTCTGGCCCGCTCCCCGGGAGGCCGGGAGGAGCTGGGAACTGGGGCAAGTCTGGCTCTCGGGTGGTACAGGCCCAGCAAAGGGCAGAGCGGCCTGGGCGGGGGGACTGCCCAGAGGCTGAGGGCCAGGCCCGCCACGTACATACGGGGGGCTTCGGTCCAGTTACATTTTAGGGTGAGCAACGTTTCCAGCTGCGTAAGGAGGATTTGGAAGAGGACGAAAGGAGAAGGAGGGGACCGGTGAGAGGCTGTGGCCCTGTCCTCATGAGAGACGGCAGAGCCCTGGAGCGAGGCGGGAGGGGGCAGACCCCGACTCCGTGCCAGTGCACAGCCCTGCAGCGCTGCCGTGCCCTGGGGGTGGGCGTTGGGGGGGGGGCAACACTGAGATGAGAATGGCTGCAGTGATGCGGCAAGAACAGAGTTTGGATGTAAAAACATCCAAAGCTACAGTCTGAAGAACTGAAGTTGGACGTGTCTGTGAGACACCTGCAGAGATGACGTCCAGAGGGCGGGTTCTGGCTGTGGTCCTGGGGGTCCAGATACGGGCGTCAAAGAGCCGGAAAAGATGCCCCCTGAAGTGGCAGGGCTGCTGAGATGTCCAGGAAGAGGTGTTAGGAGAGCAGAGAGGTGGTCCCAACCATGGGGCTGGCGGAAAGCCGAGGAGGCGAATGTGCCACGAAGGACGGGGCTGACTGCAGCCGAGAGGTCGAGGGAGGTGAGGGCAGGGAGGCCAGGGCAAACGACCCCCGGAGGCTCATTAGCATCGCTGCTGCCCCCCACCCCGGATCGGCCCCACGTGGAGGCGCCGTTAACCGCCGGCTGGGTTCATCGATGCGGCCTGGGGCTGCCTTGCTCAGGCCGCCCTGTGTGCACGGCCACCACCACAGCCTCGGCCTAGAGCCTGGCTCCCAAGGAGGCCGTCCCGCCCTCCCGCCGCCGCCGCCGCCGCCGCCCGGGCGCCCGCATCTCGCGTCCATGTCCCAGCGCTGTGGCTCTCACGCGAACCCCTGATGCCCTGCCAAGCACCCTAACGTTTTTACGCGTTGTTCTGGGTCGGAGCCCGGAGCAAAGGTAAAGGACGTTCAGAGCACAGCCCACGGTCGGATGACTGTCCTCGGGACAGCGGGCCTGGCCACTTACTGTTTTCAGACAGCTCCACGATGTAATAGAGAACCGGGCTGTTTCCGTCAAACGGGCGGACCCAGGACAGCACGACGGTGCGGCTGTGGGAGGAGTTCAGGCTGGCCAGGAGGTTCTGAGGTGAATGAGGCAGTTCGCTTGGATACAAAGAAGAGAAAGAAAAAAGGGGGGGGGGACACACATCAGAAGTGCTGGTTGGCTTCTTGGTCCTTACACCGCCCGCCCCTGGGCCCAGTGAAAACGGAGACCATCAGACGTGCCCCAGACACACGTACTAACCACGCGGCCTCCCTCTCCTCCAAAGACCCTTCCCCGTTCACAAGGCATTTTCTTTCCCATCGCAACGTGAGTTAATCGGGTAGGGGTTAAACAACGAACAAGTCTCACTTAAACTGAGTGGGGAGTGCCGACTGTACAGAGTATAGTATTTTACTGAGAAAACGCGGTCAACGATTTGTTTTCACAGCTCAGGGCTGGTAAGGTGAGTGGAGCGAGCCAGGGAACAGGCATCGGCCTGGGAAACAGGATTGACAGGGGATGTTTCCGACACCAGCCACTGGAGTCACCGGCCAACATGCCCATCTGCATCCCGGGACAACGGAGCTGCCCAGGTGCTGCGCGTGGGGTTATACTGTCCTCCTACCTTCTGCTGGCTGACGGAGGTTTGGGAGATGCACTGAGAGGCAAATTTGGGGAACACGCGAATGGAGCCCCACGGACACAGGAAACAACACAACAGCAAGGCGATAAAATGGACCCACAGTGAAAACAAACGCATCTGCGAAGAAGTAACTAACAGAAAAGGTCTTAGTTGGGATTTACATGCGAAACCCTGCCGCCTGGTTCCTGCCACCAACGCCGACGGGTCGGCAACCTTGCACTCGCGGGCGGCCCAGCCCGGAGCTCAGCCTTTCCCTCTGATCTGGGAGCAGGGCCCCGTTTGGTGGCTGTCAGGAATGGCTTGTCCTCCTGTGAGGAGAGCGGGGAGGGGAGACGCTGAGGGTGACCTGTCTCACCCACTAACTAGCTTTTGGTCTCTCTTAGACATCAATTACTGCTGACCCACACAGGTCAGCACAAAAAAGCCATAATTACACTCGATATTTTTAATTTAAAAAAATGTACTCATTACGCTGTGAAATTTATTAAGCTGTTCTGGGCTTGCAGCTCCCTAAGAAACACAGCTCTCTCACTCCGCTCGCCACTTATAAACAAACTAATATTTCTAACAGAGACGGCAACTTTAAATCAGTACCAGGAAGCATAAACTTGAGCCTGAAATGCTGTCTTGTTTTCTCTTTAACTGTGAATGAAGTTTTAAATCAGAAAGGAGCTGTTATTCCTACGTGCATTTTCCAATACCGCCCCCTCCCCCGGGCCGCAGAGGGAGCGGGAAGGGCTGCGCAGAAAGCTTCTCTCCTGCTTCTCCCAAAGCCACGTGTCCAGGGAGAACCGGTTTGTTCTGACCCCAGACCAAAGCTGCTGAACCAGTCCCGCCCGACAACAAACTAAGAACAAGCGTAGATAAATAGATCCAAATGAGACAAACGTGGTTTTTGTCCTGGGTTCCCCGGATGCAACTTCTAAACCCTTGACGTTCCCGGAACAACAGGAGAGTCTGCTATTCCTGGTGGGCCCCTTGGGCCACCCCTGAGCGTGTGCGATAGGTCACTCCTGGTGGTCCCCTGGTGGTCCGGGAGGGGTGGGTGGGTGCCCCTGGTAAGCCCAATCATGTGATCAGAGGGCTGCGGCTCTGAGCCCGTGACAGCAGCCCTGCCTTCTGATCTGGGAAGTGGAGGCACGGGGGCTGGAGAGTCACATGCCAACGACACGATCTCGCTGCTTGGGACCAGGGAATGAAACCCCAATAAAAACCGGCCGCCAAGCTCAGCTGAGCTTCCTGGTTGGTGGGGACGCACCCTGGACACACAGGTGCTCTGTGCTTGGGACCCTCCCAGGCCGTGCCCCACGCAGCTGTTCGTTTGTCTGGTCCTGATTTTTACCCTTTAAGATAAAACTGAAGCCCTGAGCAAGCATTCAACGGAGCCCGGCGAGCAGTTCTAGGAAGTCCTCAACTGACGTAGTGCGAGGCCCAAACGTGAGCGGGTCAGCTAGCAGCACGATGGCCTGGGAGCCCTGGAGCCCGTGGCTGGCACGGGAAGGGAGGACAGTGTGCCCGCTCCAGGTCACCCGTGTCAGGGCTGCACTATAAAGACCTGCCCTGACAGAGGACGGCCACCCAGAAGCTGACGGGGCTGGGCGCCTGTTCCAGGCCACTGCTATGTGGGGACACTGCCGGGGCTCACACAGGCTCCCCCAGGGTCGCCACCCTCACCTCCAAGTCGGGAGGACAGAGGGCACGTGACCCGAGGCCCGAGCCCTGTGTGATGCAGACAAGACCCTGGGAGGCCACTGCAATGAGACATTTCAGAGGGTCCTCTCGGAGGGGTGACCGAGAGTCAGGGACCGTTCTCCACCAGCACTAGCGTGCTGGCTGCAGGGCCTCGGCCGCAGTGGGCGCTTACAGCCCGGAAGCTCCTCTCCCGTCACTGCCCGCTCCCCCTCTGCTCCATCCTCGGACCAGGCCGCCGGAGCCGGGACCCTTGGGTCACACGCGCCAGCTCCGCCCCGTTGGGGTCAGGCCGCTACCCTGCACCCTGGGCAGCGCCCCTCCACCAGCCGCCCTCCTGCAACCCGTGCCTTCCAGCTCCCAGGTCCAGCCATGCCGCTGGGCCTGGGGAGAGTCCTGGCCTGTAGGCCGCGCCCACGGGAGAAGGCAGCTTGGCCAAGGCACCAGCTCGCTGTGAAGGTTCTGGGCCTCCCGGGCCTCCCTCTCAGCCCTGACTGATCCTGGAGGAGAACCTGTCACTGCACCTCTTGGCTCCTGCTGCAACTGATAGATTTTTCATTTCGACCAATATGGTGAAGGCCCGGGGGCAGGGCCTGCGCACCGTCTGACCGTGCGGCCTCTCGTCCTGGCTGCAGCATCACAGTACCTGCAGGAGCATGCTGGCAGTGAGGTGTCACCCACACAGGGGAGGACAGAGGAACGAACCACCTCCCCAAACCTGCATGTGGGTGGGGCGGGGACACAGAGAGGAGGCCGTAACAGCCCTGCTTCCTGTGCTCCCGGCTCAGGAGGAGCACAGGGCCGGTATCCATGGGACAGGATGGCGCGGGACCACGCAGGCTGGAGCCGGGCGGCAGTGGGGTGCCTGGGGAAAGAGCTGGGGTCTAACAACTGGGAGGGGCTGGGGGCCACGAGGGCGCGTAAGGACGGGGCCCGCCTGCTGAGGGCGCGGGTGACGCCAGTGGTGGGAACACAGGGTTTGCACTGGGTCCTGGAGGCTGTGGACCAGGTTGCTGGCCTCTCTGGGCGACGCTGCCTTTGCAGGGCTGGAACTGGGGCCCCAAGCCAGCTCATTAGAAAGTGTCCTGGAGACAGAATATCAGATGAGGGCCCCTGTGACAGTCAGGAGGGAGGAGAGAGCACGAGCCGAAAGCTGGTTAGAGGCGAAAGGAGGCAGGGCTGTGGCCGACACATCCCGGGCCGGAGAGGACGTGGGGAGGCAGAGGCGGACGCATACAGCAGTGCGGGCCGAGCCGGGCAGAGGCACCATCTTGTCCTTGAGCCCGAGGAAGCGGACAGCAAGGTCAGCCTGCGGCCCCGAGGAACCACTGCCTCTCTGCACACCCCGCTGGGGGGCTATGTGGGACCCCATCCTAAGTTCTAAACTCCCTCCAGCTGGAAAGACACGGGGTTTACCCTCGACTCCGGATCGTGCAGCTCTGAGTCTAAATGAGGGCACGCTGGGAAATGACCGCTCTGGCAGCGAGCAGACGGCTCTTCTCCTGGGGCGGGCGTGCTTGGTAGACGGTGGCTGGTCACCGCTGCGTATCTGGGGGTCACTCCGGAGCCACCTCCTGCCCGGGCATTCGCTCACAAAGTCCCTGGAGCCAGCTTAGGCAGGTCCCTCTGTCTGTCCCTTAGAGCTTGATTGCCACCTGGGTGTGATTCTGGGAAGAGACAGCCAGCCACTGAAAAGCCACCAGGGAGAAGGCCTGGGCCTGCCAGAAGCAGGCAGGCTGAACAGCAACCAGGCAGCCGAGCGCCGGCGTTGACCGCTGAGGGAAGACTGTTAAAACCTAGGAACTTAAAAGGCAAGGTAGCCTTGGGACATCTAGAGCAGGAACTGAGATCTAAGGCCCAGAGGTGCCTGAGGACACTGCTGTCCGTGCAGCTTCTAGAGATAATGAGCCTTCGGCCACGGCTGCCCAGCAGAGCCCACTTCACTGGCTGATGGTCACCCGGGAGGGAGGCCAAGGCCGAGCCATTTTTACCCACATCGCAGGACTCGGGCTCGGAGGGAAACGTCGCTATTTTCCTCAGCCTCTCCCGATAGGGAAATCGCCCCTCGCCTATCTCCCGCCTTCAGTGTTACCTGTTTCATGATGCAAAGAACTCTTGAATATACATTGGAAACGGAGGCTATTTCTTCAAATGATAAGTTTTGGTTATCTGGAAAATTAAGCTTTGTGAACTACTTGACTCACCTATCGAGAGCCAAAAAATGAGGCTTTAATGTATTCCGCGTCCGTTTCAGAGAATCTTATCTAATAGCCTGAGATTGTGTCTTGGCACATCTCTGCCAACTTGGGAAGGAGATAAATGATCAGCAGAGTGACTCACAGACAGTGATGCGCAGACAGGGTGACAGATGACAGCGCCGAGAACAACGGGCTGGAGCCAGCGCCGAGTCTCTCTGTAATTCAGAGAAGTCCCTGTCCAGCGCGTTCCACCACAATAATATAAAAAATTAACAGCCAAACCCAGGCTGCACGGGAAGGAGACAGAGTGAGGTGTTTGAGAGAAACAGCTTTGGAAAAGACTCGAGAGAAAGCAATTGGTAAAACTGTGGCTGGGGGGACCTGCTCTGGCGAAGGACCAGACAAGCATTTTTCTATAGAAAAGCGCTTCCCCTTTAATGCACAAGCGACGCCTTGGTCCAACCCATCTTCTCCGTCTTCATTCTGAGGATGGAGGCGATGGGGCCTGAGAACTCTCGAGAAACGGTATTAAATTGCTCACTCTTACTATGCTTTGTCAGAAGTGGTTTTACTGAAAGAAACCTCTCCCACTGCCTCGGGGTCTGAGTCTCCCAGGCGGCTCCATAAATGAGGTTTTTCTCTGTGCTCCTGGCTCAGAAGCATTCGTCTCTGATCTCAGAAGGGATGATGCAACACTAATTGGGTCTTTAAATGATTAACAATCAAGCCTCAAAGCCTTGGGAGCTGGATCCCTCTGCTGAGCTCCATGCAGCAAGGAGCTGGGGGCCTGCAGACGACCCAGCGCCATCTCTCCCGGGAAGGACCCAGCAAACCAGGAGGAAGGACACGACTAACAACCGGGGACCAGCACGACGACAACGTCGGCCACGTGCTGTTAATGTCCAAGACTGGAGGGGTTCCCATCGGGGCGCAGTGGTTAGCAAATCCGACTAGGAACCGTGACGTTGTGGGTTCGATCCCTGGCGTTGCTCTGTGGGTTAAGGATCTGGCGTTGCCACGAGCTGTGGTGTGGGTTGCAGATGCAGCTCAGATCCCACGTTGCTGTGGCTCTGGCATAGGCTGGTGGCCACGGCTCCGATTCGACCCCTAGCCTGGAAACCTCCATATGCCTCAGGAGTGGCTCAAGAAAAGGCAAAAGGCAAAAGGCAAAAGGCAAAAGGCAAAAGGCAAAAAAAAATAAATAATAATTTCCAAGACTGGAACTCAGAGGCCATGCCTCTCGGGAAGGGATGAGCCCGACCCCCAGAAAGCAGTCCTGCCCAGTGGCACCAAGTGACCCAAAGCCAACACAGCCGGCACTGATGGGCCCCTGCTCGCGCCGTGACCGAGGCCTCGAGGGCTCGGCAGCAGACACAGCGATGACAGAGGGTCAGGAGAATTCAGTCACAGTCTAAGTAGGACAAAACAGAGACGTGTCCTGGCCCAGGGGTGGCGGGGAGGGTGCTGTTGATGGCAAGAGGAATGCTATGTAGAAGGGGAGGCACAGGAGGAGCTGGGGGCCTGCCGCACGCTGGGCTCCCGGCCAGGATTTACAAACGCTGGTTAACGAGCCCCTCGGCAGCACCCTTGAAGGTCAGTGGCAAGGCACCCGGTTCTCGGTGGAGAAAACAGAGGCTGAGCTCACTGCCCAGAGCCACACGGCTCAGTGAACGCCGGGAAGGGCCTCCAGGCCGGCCTCCCTCGGGGCAGCTGGTAGCCCTGCGGGGGCTTCGACTTCTCCCGGGGGGGCCTGGGTGCGGGGTCGCCCCACCCCTCGCCCCCGCCCCGTGCCAGGCTCGCTGTGAAGAGGAGAGCAAACCAACAGGAGAGCAAGCCCATCGCCCGTCCGCTTCTGCAAAGCCCACTTGTAACGCTCCTAATTTCTGCCTTTAACAAAGTAGCTTTTAACTCGAGTGGAGAGGCTGGGGAAGCAGGCTTTCAGGCTCTCCTGAAGGACACCATTTAGCCGTAAGTACCTCTCTGTCACGTTGGCAATATGAGAGTGTTACTCTCTGTCATCTGAGTGTATCAGGGAAACGCCGCTGAGCTGGACGTGAACGTTCCCTGAGAAGCACAGAGCGGGCCCCGTGTGAATTCTGCCGACTGCCATCACTGCTGTCGTCGCGGGTGCGCCGAGCTAAGACCCTACTGGATCCAAACCTACGCGGCGATCTGAGCTCCATCTCTGCCCACGTGTTGCGGTTCGGAGGAGGGCTCATCGCAGGAACGCCTCCCAGCGAACACCTGTCCTCCACATGGGCTCTCTCACCCGTTGTACCTACGCTGGTGTGAACCGCGGTGAATCACGAATCTGCAAGGATTCCTCTCTTCAGAGATGAGGGGTTTTAGCATTACAGAGCATCTATTATTTTATAGATACAGCCACATTTGCTGAAAAAAATGTATTTGACTTAGAGGAAATCAAATAAGGAAATAGCAGGGAAGAAATGGAAATGAGGACGACATAAAAATTGCGCGGAAAAAAAAGAATGCACGATCCTGGAGGCACGCGACGTGGCTTCTGCTGACCGAGTCTTTATGAAATGCTAACACTTATTTATTTGGTACCAATGATGGGTGATCTCGGAATTCTCAAAGGTCGTTTAAAAACACGTGCATAGCACAGCCCATTACGCGAATTCACTGGTCCCGGGCGCCAACATCAACAGTTTTTCAAAGAGCCCCTCATGAGCTGTGGACGGAGGAGGAGGAGGAGAGGTACGGGCCTGAGCAAGGGGTGGGCGCCCAGCTCTCGACTGCAGGGGAGGGGCAGCCCCGGGCAGGCGAGCAGCTAAGGGAAGACGAGGGCGTGAGCAGAATGGCTAGGGGGTCGCCGAGGGCCGGCAACACACACATTCACTCAACCCACCAACCTGCATTTATTGAGCACCTAAGGCATGCCAGACACGGCCAGCACTCAAAATGCAGAGCTGTGCCACTGTCTCCTTCAGGAGGGTGCTCAGTACTGACGAGGTTGGTGGCAGGTGCTGGGCGGGAGGGAAGGCGCCTCCCTGCGTCTGGTGCGGGAAGGGATCTGGCGCCCACTCCTAGAGGATGCCCTTCCAGTAGGGATGACAGAAGGCCCAGGGCCAAGCTGTGGGGGCAGCAGAGGCTGAGGAGCCCGGGATGGGGTCCAGGGGCCCAGGAGGGCAGGAGGAGCCCAGGGTCAGAGGCACCAGAGGCTGGAGACCCAGCGCTTCCAGGCACATCACAACCCCCAGCAGCTCCTCTGGGGCTGCAGGCACCCGAGCGTCAGGACTCACCAGGGCGACCTCTGCTCCCAACCAGTGACTAAGCCCTGCGGAGAGCAAGGTCGTCCTGGAGAGGGACCGCCTGGAGGCCCAACAGCGCTTTCCTGGGTTCGGGAGGTACCACGGCTGGACTTTCTGGAATGCCCATCAGATACCAGCTGCCCGTCATGAACCTGACAGAGCTGCTGGTGCAGCTACGTGTGCAGCAAACACGGAGGGGTGGAGGGGGGGGAAGGTGCTTGGCGCTCGGCGGGCAGTTGGGTTTTTTCCCATGTTTAACCCCCTGGCCAGAGCCTGGGATCCAAAGGCAAATGAGATGTGTCCCTGTCCTCAGTGTGATCGGGCGACTTGAGGGAAGGGCTTTGTCTACAGAGCCCTGCCGGGACGGCGGGGGGCAGAGTCCAGCGAGGCAAACCGCTCTGACCTGCCTTCTCCGGGCCGCTGGACGCGCGGAGGCGGCGCCGGGACGGAACGCAGAGCGGGGGCGCGATACTCACATCACCTCCAGACGGGCCGCCCTGGAGTCGTTGCCGCCCTCGGAGACGATCTCGCAGGTGTAGTCCCCGATGTCGCCCGACCACGTCTGGCTGATGAGGAGCGACCCGTCCTTCTCCACCGCGACCCTGGAGCTGCCCGGCGGGGCGATGACCACGTTGTCCTTCTTCCAGACGTAGCTGCGGGCGGGCACGTCCCGCGTCAGGACCTTGACGGCCGGCCCTCCCCCGGGGGCTACACCGCCAGCAACCGACCCCCTCGAGGACACAGCGAAAGCCGCCGCCAAACTGTGCTCTTTGAAAGCTGAATTTTAAGGTATGCGGATTATACATTTTAAGAAGTAAAAAAAAAGTGGGGAAGCAACCAGCTGTCTTGGTCGCACCCGCAGGACAGCGGAGACAAGCGGGACATCGCTCTGTCTCTGAGTTTAGGAGGGGACATCCGGGGCCGCAACGGCGCCTCCTGCTCCTGGAGGACGGGGTGCTGCCTAGACGGGAGAGGCGGCATCCCCAGGGCGCCACGACTCAACTTCGGGAGCGAACAGGTCCCACCCCGTAAACATGTTTTCTTAAAATCCAACCACTGCGGCAGACTGCCCTGAAACCTCCGCCGCTTCCCCTTTCACTTCTCTCTGAGAGTCTAGGCCACGTTTCAAAGGGAGACGCCCTAAGAGCCTGTCCAGCCTTTGGATGTCAGTGGGCAGGGGCCCCTCACGAGCCACCGCGAGATGAGGCCAAGGTGCTGGCCTGGATGTCCAAAGCGCACCGGTTCTTTAAAGGCTTCACACACACAGAGCACCGCTCACTAGCTGCTCATCGCCCACAACCCCGGGCAGAAGAGGCTGGATCCCACACGAAGGCTGGGGGCAGCTGCTCACTCGGGGCGGCACTCAGCTGCCATCGTGCTCGACCCGTGCTCCAGCGGTGGGGCTGGGGCAGAGGAAGCTGGCAGGTGTGCCAGAGAGTGAGCACCTTGGGGCAGTGGAACCTGGCAGAGGGGGCCCCCCGAGAGTGAGCACAGAACCCCTTCTCAGGGAGGAAGCGCCACGTTTGTCTGTTTCATCACAGTAAAAAGCTGCGTGAAAACCACTACAGTCCTGGGGGTTCCGGGTGTGCTCTCAGGGCATCAGGAAACCCGCCCGCCTGTCCTGTCCTCTGTTGTTCCCTCGGATGACAGGGGACACTCCCAAATCACCTGGAAACGGATTCTCTTCCAGAATCCAGGAATTCTCGGGGCACTCTCTAACTTGTTGGGTTTTGTTTGTTTTGCATTCAACATCCTTGTAACTTGGCCAGACTTGGGTTCTGAGCTCCGGGGAACTCGAGCGAGCCAGGCAAGGCTCTGGAAAGTCATGATTTGCCAAGAAGAGTGAGCGGACGGCTGCGTCTCCAGATGCAGTTAGGGACGCGTGCGCCAGAGCCAGCGCCAGCGCCCTCCGCTCAGCGTGACGCACGCCAGAGGGGAGGGCACCTGAATTCTCTCATTTGGTGCCCTCTGTGCCTCCGGGGCTAAGGCCACACCGAAAATACTAGGGTGGCGGTATGTTTTTCTAGATTCATTTTCAAGGCTGGTTCTCAAAATTAAAAACGATTTTGAAAGTGGCAGCTCTTTAGGAAGATGCTGGCCACCGAGAGCCATCAGTGCCTGCTGCCACGAGTCTCCCTGGACTGTCCCATCTTTCATCACGACCTTCCAGTCTGAGTCAAACAAGGACGGGGTGTCACCACCCCTGAGGCGTCTGTACGTTCCCTGGCCCCCTCTGTCAGGTGCGTCTTCCCCTGTGCGCGCTGGGTAACCACAGCTGCCTCTCCCACGTGGAGCTCCCCACAGCCGACTCCCGGGCAGCCACCCTCGGAGGACGGAAAAGCCCACGAGCCCAGCCTAGCCCCCTCGCAAACAGTGCTGGAATCCCATTCGATTCCTCTGGATTTTTCTCTCATTAACTATCAGCCTCTGACAAGTGCGTTTTACAGATAGTGTATTAACCTTGGCAGAGGAATCATGAAAAGCTGTATTGAAGCCATGGAGGGGAACACAGCTCCCTGTAAATAATACATAAGGCTGGGGTGGAAAATGGGATTTGTGTGATTACTAGCGGCGCCGCCGCAATCAGGGATCTGCGGCTGAAATCCGAGTTCCTGCGGGGCCTCCCTTCTCATCTCTGCCGCGCTCCTGAGCTCACGGAACATGAATGCGCCCCAGTGGTAAGGGACCGAGCTGACCGGAGAGACGCGCGGGGGTCGTGGGTGGCTCCGCAGTGCAGCGCCGCGGTGGTCCCCTTAATCACCACGCTGTCCTCCGGGGGCCTCACGATGGACGTCCGATCTGGAAGGGCACAAGTCACACTCAGGTCACAGGCTCAAGCCCCTCTTCCCTGGGTGGGGCGGCGGGGGCGGGGGGGGGGGGGGTCGGTCGCCTGACATCAAAACCTCCTCGTTTTTTCTTTTTCCAGCAACACCGGGAGCGAGCCTTCCCGGCTCCGCGCTGGGCCCTCTGCACCCTCCGGGGAAAACCAGAAGGAAGCTTGTGGGCAGCTCTTTAGTGGGTTCCACGCGCCCGCGAAGAGTCTGGACCCTCTCCCGAGAAAATCAGCTCTCTGGCCGTCCTGCTTTTCTCTGTCCACCCTGACTCGGCCAGGGGCTCTCCTTCCCGCTGCTGCACCTCAAGCCCCAACAGGCCACTGAGTGTCCTGGCATCGCGTCTCCCAAAGATCAGAAGGAAAGCAGAGGCTCAGAGCCCAGTGTCCCTGCCTGATGCCGCGGGGCCACTGAGGTCTGGGGACTGGGGCTGCACCGGCCGCCCAGCTGGCCACAGCCACTACAGCCAAGGTCCAGGCGACCCCCCTGCGGTGTCCCCGCTCGTCACACCTCTAGGGGGTGCTGCTCTGGCACCATGAACTGAGCCCAAAACCTGAATCTCGAATCTGTGTTCAGGGCCCGGCCCGAATGCTTATTAGCGGGGCGTCACAGGGGTGCCTCTGAGCTGGGCTCTCGGGTCCCTGAAGGCGGAGGCGGGGGTCCCACATGCTTGGACAGAACAGGGAGGTAAGGCCTGGGAAGAGCCTTCTGCCCCCCACAGGCCACACGGCGCTGTGCCAACCACCCTAGTGTTAGGACTTTGCATCTTACTGAGTGATCTGCAGAGACACAGACCTAACTTCTCCACTTCATTCTGGGGACACGTGACGAGTCAGAAACGGGTGGTAGAATGGACCACCACACGAACAAAACCTCTTTCCAGTACTTCACGCTATTGGACTTGGATCCATTTCTTTTGAATGCGTGATATTTTTAGAACACCTAATACATTAGAAAGGGTCACTTATCAAAGTGGACAGCAAGTATGGCATAGAACACGCTGGCCAGATATGAAACAGAGCACAACAATTTCACTTTCCTTCAAGGTGGTACTTTCACCAGTTATTCACTTGGGCAAGCTAAAATTTCCTTTCCTCCTATAGACAGCCCTACAAAATCTATTACTGCGTACTATCTCTTGCATTTTTTTTTTTTGGTCTTTTTAGGGCTGTACCCACGGCATATGGAGGTTCCCAGGCTAGGGGTCGAATCGGAGCTGCAGCTGCTGGCCTACACCTCAGCCACAGCAACGCCAGATCCTTGACTCACGGAGCGAGGCCAGGGAGCGAACCCACAACCTCATGGTTCCTAGTCGGATTTGTTAACCACTGAGCCACGACGGGACCTCCGTGTCTCTTGCATTTTGAACAGTTTTTTAGTAATAGGGATTTGGATGAAGCAGGGAGGAAAAACTTGATCAGCCAGTGAGGCTAAATGCTTAGAAATCCAATCCTTAGGTTCCAGACAACAATTCATTCTGCATTTCAGAGAGCTGTGGTGTAAACAGAAGAAAAAGAAAACAGTTGGAAAGCCCACCAAGATCTTTCTCTCCGTTCACTCCTGACACGTGTAATGCACGAGGCGTGTCTTAGTTGGCTGTCAGGATCGTACAGGAAAAAAATCTTCCCTCTGGGATTTTAATTCTGGACCCGTTGTTCTTTATGATGCTGATAAAATTAGCCAACCCGGGCGTTTTGACATTTGAGCTCGTTTGGGATGACATTGCCCCTCCACTAACAAGTTAATCTTTTCTCTCTCCTGAAATGTCCCCAGTTAAATCTCGGAATACATTTTCTCATTATTCTTTTAGAAGCTGAAAAATTAATTACTCAACAGATTTCTCTAAATCAGTGGTAAAAAAAAAAAATGACTGTCCCCCGATTAGATTACAGGGTCCAAGGGCATGCTGACACCCCAGGCGCAGATGACAATTAAGCCGCCAGGAGCAGGAGGCGGCACGGGCACGGGGGTCCTTACTCCACACGGTGAGCGTGGCAGACGCGCGCAGGGACCCCTCTGCGTTGGCTGCATGGCACGTATAGTTGCCCGCGTCCTGGATGAAGACGGGGGTTATCTGCAGGCCCCCAGACTCGAGGAGCATGAACCTAGGAATCCGCACAGAGCCACTGGCCAAAATCTGGTTTCCTGAGGAACAGAGAAAACAGGACTGTTAGACCTGAATGGTTGCCCCCGAGAAAATAACTGCAGGAAACCATCAGAAGAAAGTGGAAAGTTTACGCACAAAAATAAGCAAAGCAGGAGGTCCCGTTGCGGTGCAGTGGAAATGAATCTGACTGGGAACCACGAGGCTGAGGGTTCGATCCCTGGCCTCGCTCAGCAGGTTAAGGATCTGGCATTGCCATGAGCTGTGGTGTAGGTTGCAGACGTGGCTTGGATTTGGCGTGGCTGTGGCTGTGGTGCAGGCCCCGCAGCTGTAGCTCCGATTCGCCCCCGAGCCTGGGAACCTCCATATGCCATGGGTGCGGCCCTAAAACAGCGAAAAAGACAATAAATAAGTAAAAATATCCAAGGCAGTCTGCTTTAGCCTCGGTGAGAAGAACAGAAACCAAGCACACCCTCACGGCCCCAAACTGAGAGATGCGGTTGAACAAATTCTGATCCGTGTGCGTGATCGTTCCACGTGGGTGACTTCCGTTGCGTGTTCTCTTCATTTTTACGTGTTTAAAAACGTTCTCTATAAAGCTCTTATGACATATTCTAAATCAGGGACGACAACAGGAAAACACGTAAAGTGAAAGAACCCCTTTCTCCTGACTCATCGGGAGCTTCCCAGATCTTCCGTCGACACGCGCTGGTAGAGCAGATGAGTCAGACCTGTGAGGGCTGGGAAGTCACCAAGTGGTTTTCTGGGCAGAAAAAATGGGTAAGTTTTTTTCCTTTGTTTTCTTAAGGGCTGCTCCTGCAGTGTATGGAAGTTTCCAGGCCAGGGGTCGAATCAGAGCTGCAGCTGCCGGCCTCTGCCACAGTCACAGTCTTACTGGATCCAAGCTGCATCTGCAACCCACTCGGCAGCTCTGCAGCAACGCCAGATTGTTAACCCGGGGAACGAGGCCAGGATCCAACCCGAGTCCTCGTGGACACCAGTCAGGTTGGTTACTGCTGAGCCACACAACGGGAACTCCCCCCAAATAGGGAAGTTTTGAAGTTTTGCCCGACACGGTCAAGACCTGTTCATCTACGGGGATGAACCCAACTCAGCTCGGGCCTGTTGGGGACGGGCTGCGTGCTGTTTGTGAGCAGCAGGGGTGCCGAGCGGGTGGCGGGGCTGCGGGAGCTGCAGGAGCGCCCGAGGCAGGCTGGCCGCCACTTCCCTGGGAACGGAGGGTACAGTCGCGTCTGGCACCCTGCTGAGCACGCAACCCTCCTCAGCCAGAACTACCTTTCCTAACGCAGCAGGATATGCGTCTTAACGCTGAGTGTTACCCAGGAGGAAGTCCTTCCTTTCTCGAACGGGGAAGCACGGATGAAATCTGGCACCTGGGGTTGGAAGGAGCCCTTCAGGCCTAGGGTACCGAGCAAGGGCCTGACCAGCAGAGCCAAGCTGGCAGTTTAAAGAAATGTGCTTCCGCTTCCAGTCTGTGGCCTCGTGCACACAGGATCTGGCCGGACCGATGCCCCCGTGCCTGGCATCCGGTCCCTGTCAGGTGCCCCAACAGGGGCTACTTACTCCCCGCCGCGCGAGCGGATGGGGGGGACACACACGACCCTGGCCGGCTGGGCTCCCCCCTCGATGGCCGCGCCCTGTGGCACACGGCTGCCTACCTCTCCTCCACGTGATGGCAGGTCTGGGAGCCCCGGACACCTGGCACCTCAGAACGGCTGTCATCCCGTCCGTCACCGTGGTGTCCGCCGGAGGCTGGGTAAAGGCTGGTGCAACGTCTAGGCAGGGGAGGTGGACAGGGAATAGTCAGCGTGCCGTCCCTCTGAAATGCTCAGACCCGCCCGGCGGCCCGTCCCCCCGGGCTTGTACAGAACGGATCGCAGAGGACACCGCAGCGATGCGGACGAGACCCTCCCAGGAGCGGCCGCACCCTCCCGCTGCACGTGCCCCAGGAATCGGGCATCTCGGTAACAACCTAAAGACTCAGACGGTCTCGGGACATAAGGGACACACGGTGGGAAGGGCGGGAAGAAGCGTTTAGACGAATGTCAAAGGGAAGAGAGAGAAACCAGACAGGTGGTTTTCATTACTTAAAAAAAAAATCAAAAAAGCTAATTTCCAAATATTAAACATTATCCAAAAGATGATAGTATCTCGCTTTCTAGGACCTGTTCCGAAAAGTAAAATGACCAGATTCCAAGGACTCTGGGAAAGTATTTCTGGGAAGTGCTGTGGGTCCCCTCGTCCATGGGAGGCCACACGTGCCTCCAGTCTCCAAGTGTCCGGCCCAGACCAGGAGGGCGGGGCAGCTCGGGCTGCCGCAGGGAGGGCTCGGCCAGCCCGCACTACTTTGTGAAGAACCCCCCCACCCCATGGCTGCATCTCCCAGACCTTGTCCCCGCGGTCTCTGGTCCGATGCCCCAGGGGAAGAGGTGGCAGGACTCTGGCCCGGGCACAGTTGCCCTTCCTGCTGCTTGTCCACCTCCAAAGTGCACCCTGGACCCACAGCTTCCCCCCGCCTCGGGTGCCTCCACCTGGACCACGCAGGGGCCTCCCACTGGTCTCGACGCTTCTGCTCGTCCCCGCATGATCCACTCCGCACCAGGCCCTGGGCATCCTTGCAAAGCCATAAACGACACAGGCCACTGCCCACCTCGAAGCCCCACAGGCCCCGCATCCCCGCCAGCCCACCTCCTGCCACAGCCTGTGCCTGTCTCACCTGCACACACCTGCAGCCCGTTACCCCACCCCTGTCCCCACATCCCCAAGTCGGCAGCACAGGCTCCTCTCCACCTCCAGGCGTCAGCTCCAGTAAGAACCTCTGTCCACCCTCCGCAGAGCTTCCTACCCCGGAGGCACTTTCTCTGCGGAGCGCTCACAGAACGTGCTGGAACGTGCTGCCCTTCGCCACCACCCCCCGCCCCGCCCCTCGTCCTGGGTTAGGGTTAGAGAACCTCGCTGTCCTCCTCACAGCTCTGACCCGAGCCTCACAGACCAGAGGATCTGCCCCAGATGCTCAATAAACATTTGCTAAGCGAACGAGTGGGTATTGATTGTTACACACCACGTTTTTCTTTCATTACAGGGGCTTTAATTAAAAAAAAAAAAAAATCCGTTTTGCAAAACCCTGTCCTTACAAGAGAGAGAATGAATGTGCATCACGTTCTCGTGATCACGTGTTTATCTGCTCGGTCACCAGTTGCCGTGGTAACCAGGTTAGGCAGCACCATCCTTTAAATTTCCAGAATGACCCTTCTAAGAACCCTGTGAACAGGGTGGGGCTATTTCCGTTTTGAGGACAAAACTGAGGCCGAGAGACATCAGGTGACCTGCTCTGGGTGTCTCAGGAGAGCAGGGTCTGCAGACACCGCCAGGGGCCCAACCCGGCCGGTCACCTGCTTCTGTAAATAAAGGTGAAGGGACGGCCACACCCTCGCGCTCAAAAGCCTCTGCGCTGCCTTGGCCGCCGAGGGCGGAGGGGAGGACGAGCAACCGCAACTGCGTCCCTCGAAGCCGAGACTAGGTACCGTCCGGCCTTTTCAGAAGGAGCCTGGTCCCCCTGCTCCACTACATCCTGGTCCCCCAATCCCCGACAGGCTTAGATAATTCTGACTGATCCAAACTCACTTTCCGGCTTAAGTTCCCAGCGTGATTTCTACCGCTTGAAGTGGTACAGGCTTCCTGCCCTGCACAGCGAGGGAGAGATCGGAGCCCGGGCCAGGCTGGGGAAGAGAACCCTGGTTTTACCAAAACTAACGCATGAGCCTAGAACTCTCTGGTCGGTCTCTTCAGAGTTGTGGCTGATGAGAGCCACAGGCCCCGTGCACAGGCGCAGGGGTTGCTTTCTGGAACGGCTGCTGCCTGTGAGCAGGGCAGCATTTTGCTTCCAAAAGGGCACACGTGAAAGGCAGGATTCCACACTCGCTAAATTCTACTTCGTTTTAGAAGAACGATATTGTAACTGCGGGAGATTAAAAAGAAAACCCACAGATACAATGAAAACCTTTACTTTATTTTTGAAAGAATCAACTTATTTCTGTGAATGGGATCATAAAAGGACCTCACAGAAGACCTGTAATTGCTCCGTAAAACCGAAATGCAGAATGAATATAAAAAACGGGAAAAAGATAACAAGAAACGGGACAGGAATGAGAGGCTCATGGGACAGACCTTCCAGTTTCGTCCAGAAAGATCGGGAGTTTGTCCCCACTTCTCAATGAAACAGTGTCTCAAGTGGTGGGAGAACCAAGGCCCTGGGGACCAGGGGCCCGGGGTGGGGACGGCTGGGTGTGCTCCCTGCTCCTGGGGTTTGGCAGGGCTTCCCCAGGGGACCTGGGCAGGGGGGCACCGTGGGGTCTGAGGGGTGGCTCTCCCCCCGGCCACCTCTGGCTACAGTCCCGTCCGTGCATCTCAGGGGCAGAATGGATACTGGTGTTTTCTGATGCGCCTCTGGGGCGAAGGTCGGGAAGCCAGCCCAGAGGGCCCGGCCCCGGGGACGGGCAGTACTCACTGGTGACATCCAGGTAGGTGGAGGTCTGGGCCTCCCCACCTTCGTTACTGGCAAAGCACTGGAAGATTCCGGAGTCCTCCGGACGCAGCTTCTGGATGCGCAGGCCTCCAGCCGGGAGCGCGTGGTAGCGGGGGTTCCGGAGCTTATTGACGGAGACGGCATCCTTGTACCACTGGAGGGCGGGAGGGGGGACCCCTGCGTGGACGTGGACATAATCGGGCATTTAAAACAATCAACGTTCAAGAACTCCCGACACGAGGACCGAGGCAAAATGTTCCCGGGGCTGAAACGGCAGGAAGTCAGCATCGCTGTCTCATCTGGCAGCCCCTTTAAGCGTGCTGTCCCTGTCACTTTGCTCATCGTCTGTGGGGATGGGGACGGAGAGGCACGAGGGGGGCGCGGTGGCGGCCGTGGATTCTCCCGGTGCCCCCCCACGGCCGGGTGCCCCGGTCCAGCCGTGACTGCCCACCAGAGGGTCGGGGGGACCTCTGTGCTCCGCAGGGCCTGACTCGGCTGCTCGGGACAGGGTCGCGGTCGGGAGAGACGGGAGCCACGGCGTCCATGCGGCCCTTGCCCGCTGCACCAGCACTGACCCGGCCTGTCTGTGGTCACGGCTGCAAAGGTCGTGGCGAACATTATGGACCAGTATCCACAAAACCGCTAGTGGCCGGCACGTGGTGTAAGCTCGAGGCACAGCGTCGACCAGCACAACGAACAACGGTAACGAGACGACTGCCGCCTCTGCAACCCGAGGGACGGTTGGCTGTGGCGGCAGGGGACGGGGCTGGGGAGCCACGGAGTGCGCGACAAGCACAGGAGGTGCTCACAGACCAGGGCGAGGAGACGGAGGTGGAAAAGCGGCCGTGGCCCTCGAGAGCGATGCCGGTGCAGAGGACGAGGGGAGTCCTGCACCCACGAGTGGAGGGCTGAGCCCCGGCCACGGCTGACCACGAGGGCGAGGGTCAGGCTGAGGCTCAGTGGTCAGCGGCACCCCCTCCTGATGACATCGGCGAGGGCCTCGGCCTCCGGCCAGACATGGCCTGAGGTTGGTTGGGTCTGGGGGTTTGCGGTGGACAAGGCCCTGGGGCAGAACCTGGGCCGTAAAGCAAGGGGCCATCCTGAGGCCGGGAGCATGAGAATCTCTGCTGCGCATGCCCCACGTGGCTGTGGTCAGTGCAGTGACCAGGCGACAGCACACTGTTCCCTGGGGGCCTTGCTGCCTGGGAGACGCCAGACTCCTGCTCTTGGGGGCTCCTCTGGGTGCCCGGGAACAGCTGGGGGAAGACTGTGTCCCTTCTCCCAGAAGCCAGGAAGGGTCAGGCCACCCAAGACGGCAGACTAGAGAGGCCGTCATGGAGCCAGAGACCCAGGCTCTCAAGGCAGCCAGTCCGTGGTGTTCCCGTCCTGGCTCAGCGGTCACAAACCCCACTGGGATCCATGAGGAGGTGGGTTCGATTCCTGGCCTCGATCAGTGGGTGAAGGATCCGGCATTGCTGTGGTGTAGCCCGGCGGCTGCAGCTCTGATTCGACCCCTAGACAGAGAACCTCCATCAGCTGAGGGTGTGGCCCTAAAGAAGGGGGAAAGAGAAAAAGACAGCGGTCCTGAGCTTTGGGCCCCCCATGCTTGCCGAGGGCCGGGGCAAAGTGGAGAAACAACCGGGCTTCTTTCTAGATCTCAGATGGACCTGTGCCGTGGCCTCCCTGAATGTCAAATGAGCTTAAAACACCTGACAAGAGTCGGGAAAGGCACACCCAAATCCCTTGCCGTAAGATGCCATGGAGGTGTGACCCGTCTTGTTTAATAAACGGAGTTACTGTCGTGGAATATCGCAAGGTAATGTATCCTCCGATTCTCTTCTTTGCCTTTGCTATGTTTCCTGTCACTTGTCATTAAATCAGGAAATTAAAAAAAAATGCACTTCAAGGTAAAAGCATACCCAATGCACGCAAAATCTCATAATAGCAATTACATGACGTGGCTTTCATAAAGAATAACCACTTCACTTGCTGCCATACTTTCGCTGTCAAAGTTAAAAGAAAGCAGTAAATTACACGACGGCAGCGCCATGCTGAACGACCCGCTCAGTATACCTTCATAAGCCTATACCTAACGAGCCGTTTACTCTGGAGACGTCACGTGAGCACCTTCTCTTGTCAAGGGGAGAGCTTGGGATTGTCAGTCACCGAAAAATAATTGTTAGTACACAGGGACCGAGGGGTCTTTCTATTTTGGGGCAACTTCATGTCATAAACAGAAATCTCATCCCCGCAGTACTGCAGCCTCGTTTCTAAAACGGAAGCCCTCTAAATATTTTATAGCTTCGCCTTCACAGAGCTGCTGGCCCTAAAAAGCTGGTGTTTGTACAGAAGAGAGAGGGGACCGTTTCCACTCGGAAGTCTCCTGCTTCTCCTGGCTCCGTCCTCTCCCCTCCCCCGCTGCCCCCGGCAGAGCCAGAACAGGGGACAGAGATGGGACAGGGCTGCTAAGGGCGCTGGCGGGGGAGGGGTGGGGGCTGGGACCAGAGCCGCCCCCCTCGCCAAACGGCTCTTCCAGGCCGGGGGGCTGTCCTGGGAGGCAGGGCGGGTGGGGAGGAAGGGACCCGGGGGGTGCCCCCCACCCCCACGCTGGCCCTCCGCCCTGCTCTGGGCGGCAGCGCCCCACTCCTTCCGGGGAACGGAAAGTGGCGGCACCCGATGTGTCTGTTCTGAGTCCCAGGGCCTCGGGTCTCAGGGAGAAGCCGGCGTCCCGGCTGAGCGCTCTCCCAGGGTTTGCTGTCCTGCGTGTAGGGGCAAGTTAATCTCGGAAGGAGCTGATCTGAAGATCTACAGAGGTGTCAGCAACCCAGGCCCTTCAAGCTCTTGGACAAAGATCCCTCCCTCAGGATAGACAGGAATTAACACGAGGGGGCCTTTTCTTGCCTCCATGAGATATCGTGGAATATGCTAAACGTGGGCTTGTTTATGAATCTGCCGGAAAAGCCGGTATCTGTCTGGTTGGGGCGTTTAGCGCAACGGCTCGTGTGCGGGATGTGCGGTGGGGACAGTGGGCCGGTAGGAATCGAGGCACAGAACAGAAGGCAGAACCTCCTGGAGAGCAAAGAAAGCCGACCCACAGCCGAAAAGGCAGAGCAACAGGAAGATGTCCTGTTCGGAGCCGTTAGAACGGTTTCTCTTCTCACAGCGCGGCTGTGGCTGCCCCTCCAATCACCCCAGGGATGGGAGGGACCTTCCCGCCCCTGAGCCTTGGGGGTCACGGGACCTGGTCTCTGCTGGGACAGATGGGACTGGGCTTTCCTTGCTGTTCCCTTGGGTAAATATCATTAGCCCTGCTCTGCACGTGAGGTCACAAGAGCTCAGCAAGGTCAGATGCCTCCCCCAGGCTCAGACGCCTCCCCCAGGGTCAGACGCGCAGTAACTGAGCCCTACTCCACGCCGAGGACCCCGTTTCCCACCATCACAGTCAGCGTCCCGGCCGGAGGACGGCTCTGCCCTGGATTCACCACTTCCCCCCACCCCACCTCCTGGCGGCAGCCCCCCCCCCCAACCGGCCCCCCACTCACCCATGGCTCCACACGCGAGGTCCACGGTTTCCTCCACTTCCACTAAAATCCGACTCTCAGGTTCAGCGGTAAAATACGGTGGCTCTTTAAACAAGAAGAAAACAAAACGGCCCCTCAGCAGAAGAAGCATATTCCAGGAGACCTCTGCAGCCTCAGAGAGTCTAAACTCCCTTTAAAAACTACTTCTGAAAACTTCACGAGCTACCGTCGAGCACACAGACTCGGGATGCAGGGAGCAGAGGCCAAAGGCGATTTATAGGCCAAGGTTTCAGAAAGCAAATTACTACTCAGGGCCATGGCTACTTTTCAGTTCATGGGCTTGAATCATGGAATATCTTAATTCACATGTTGGAAGGACTCTCCCATGAGGTTCATAAAGGTTTATATTTACAACACAGTATTTTATAGGCTAGTTTGTTTCAGTATCTAAACTAAACAACAACTCACGGAGCATGTCAAATAAAGCACCAGAGCCAGGCACCCAGCCTGCATCAGCGAACAGGGCAGCCTATTAACATATTTTTTTAAATGTCTTAGTATTTCTTCTTCTCCAAAATAAAGATTTAATACTTCAGTGAAATGCAAAATAATGGCTAAAAGAAGAGAGAAAACGGGCCTCTAGTGCATCTTTAGCCGCAAAGGAAACTCAGCCGCTTGCATATCTCCAGATACCCGGCTCGCTCGTTCAACAACAAAAAAGCACTGGTTGTATCAAGCAATGAATTTCCTAGGAGAGTAAACGGCAACATTTTTCTCCGTTTATTTGGCAAGAACTCAACGGTGGCACGGCCAAGTTCGTCCACTATAAGGTAGTCATGATTTCATTATCATGATAACGAAAGGCAGCTATAGTCACTTTCTGTGTGATTATTAATTTCTGGGCTCAGATCCCATGTTGCTGTGGCTGTGGTGGAGGCCGGCAGCTGCAGCTCCGATTCGATCCCTAGCCTGGAAACCTCCATATGCCTCGGGTGTGGCCCTGAAAAGACATAAAGACCAAAAAAAAAAAAAAAAAAAAAGAATGAAGTGAAAACATGAGCATCTGCCTCTGAGTCCCACGCGCTTGCAAGGAGTAACGGGAAGACAGCCTGGGGCTCTAGTTCGACCGACATCCTGACACAAAAGGACAGCCTGCTGCGCTCCCACGTGCCCAGGGTTGCCTGCAGGCGTGTGCACATGCGTGTGTGTGTGGTCCCTCGCGTGCTTACCAAGTGTGCCCGTCTGTGCGGCGGCAGGGCACTCCCGCAGCCTCTCTGTGACCCCGCCCACCTCAGGGCCCCTCCGGCCTCAGGCCACCCCCCCCCCAGCTCTCCGGTGCCAGTTCCATCACTTCAGGAACGTTACCTACGGAGGCAAACGGTAGGTAAACCACGGAACTGGCTGCTTCCACCCAGCACAACTCCCCTGAGACTCAAGGAGCTGCACTCCAACGGTGAAAATCCAAAGGGATGGCTGCTTGGAGTCTGCAGGCCAGACCACCCCTGGGCGCTGCCACGATGCTGCCTGGCCCCTGGTCCATGTCCACCTTTGCTGAGCAGTGCCCAGGGCTTCCCCAGGTGCCAAGAGGAATCCGCCTGGGGTCAGAGGTAAGGGACATTTATGCAGTGACCTTGGGCGGGCCCCAGCTGACCCAAGACCTGGCTCCGGGGCTGGAGGGGCCTTAGGGAGCCCCCGGCCTGGCTAGGGCCACTCCTCTCCCAGCCCTGTGCCTACCACCTGGCCAGATCCCCTGGCGCCTGGCCTTAGCTCACGGCCCTGTAGTCTCTGTAGCACCAAGCACAGAGCCACCAGGCCCTGGGCACGTCTGGCTGCAGAGACACAGGCCGGCCACGTGCTCCCTGTGTCTCTGCAGCCAACGCCCAGGCCCGTTTTAGTGGATGAAAATGGGGGAGGCCAGCAATGCTCACTAGTTACTGATTCTCCTGCCTTTTCCAGAAAGTTCCCCAGATGGCCAAGTGAGCACAGTAGGTGTGGAGCTGCCGAAGGCCTCCAAGACCCCCTTGGCTCCGGATCTAATTCCATAACCCCCCATCCCTCCAGGCACAACTTCGGTCCCTGCTGACTCTACGCCAGCCCAGGTCAATAGAACTCAGGGGCCCTCCTCCCCCCTCAGCCACTCCTGCGCACAGGGGGCTCTGCAGACAGGACAGCGGGGGCGCGTCCACCAGCAACGACCGAGCTGGAGGGGGCGGAGAGTCTGCTGTGAACCAGCCGTCCTGGCCACGGACTTTGCGTCCACTCCATCTTCGAAGGGCAAGTGCGAGTCTTAGCTAATCGGCAACAGCTCTTTCTAGAAAGGGTACCCTGCCAACGCAGACACACACTGGACGGCGGCAAATTTATCTCAGCGGCAGCCAACGCCGCTGGGGGCTGAAACGAACACTATGAAGTCATCAGGAAAATGTTCTCATCCACGTGGAACTGAAGAAAAGGCCAGCCACGCAGGGGGTCCTCCGCCCCCAAGGGCCCTGCGGGGGGTCCTCCACCCCCAGGGCCTCGGGCAGTCCTGAGCAGCATCCCGCAGGCTCTCCCGCCCAGAGGCGGGCTCCGGTTTTGGCCTGAGTTGCAGGGCCCGTCCTGCTGTCGGCTCCTCTCTCTCAGGAAGGACCTCAGCAGGCAGCGCACCCTCTTGTGTGCCCTTCACCTGCTTCACGGTCCACACTCAGGCGCCCTGGCCCACTGGGGTGGGCAGAAGGGGCCCCGGAGATGTCCACCCCATCACCTGTGGATGTGCTATGCCACACGGCAAGGGGGCTCCACTGTTGTCACCAAGGTCATGGAGATGCCACAGGCAACGTGTTTGCTAGTTTAATAGCAGTTAAGATACTGAAGTTTCTAAATGACTTGTGTGTGAAAAACCAGAACACACTTGAGATGGAGAGAGAGAGCTTTGCTCAGTCGTCACGCTCACCCACCCGAGATCCCGAGCAGAAGAGAAGGCGGCAGCGCGCGGGGAGAGGCACCCTTGGAGGAGGGCACGCGTGTGAGCCACACGCCCAGCCGGACCAGGTCTGTTGGCCGGACGGGGAAGCAGACCCGCTGCGCCCAAAGGGTCTAAGGCGCTGAGGCGTGGGTAGGAGGTGCCACCGCCACCCTTACCCCCAGAAAGAAGCACCCCTGCCACGGGCGGTGAGACGCACCCTGATTTCAGAGGCAGTGACCACGGGGGTAAAGGGCCACCACCGGTGGTGAATCCCTAAGACAGCGTGCCGTGCTCCACAGTCCTACCACCAGCTCGCACAGCTGCCGCTGTGTCCTGTGGTGCTCAGAACAGCACAGGCTGGAATCAGTTGCTGCAGGGCCACCGTGCCAGATGTGGACCCCGGGCCCCAGGCAACGAGTGCTGCAGTGAGTCGGGACCCAGAGCCGTCCCCTAGGTCTGGCGCATCTCTGTCCTGGGCAGGGGTGGGGGGGTCCTTCTGCAGGACAAAGGCCAGGACAGCCCACCCCCTCCCTGGTGACAAGTCCACAGAAGCAAGTGGCCACAAGCGAAAGGAGTCCTCAGGGGCACATGGACCACTAACAGGTGAGCGGGGCCTGGGGAGGCCACTGGTCCCTAGCAAGGCGTGCGGGGGCCGGGGCTGGCCCCCTGAGAAGCAGCCCTAGCCAGGGTCCCGCCAGTGCTTTGGTGGAAGGCGACAGAAACACCGTGGGGAGGGTAAGAGGTCAGCGGAGAAAGAGCACGTTACCAAGGCGGCTCCTGCTGGGCGACTGGGCGGACGCCCTGGGAAAGCGCTGGAAGCCAGCGTGGAGCACAAGCTCCAGGTTCTGCCCCCACCCCTGGGCTGCTATCGGCTCTCTCTGGGGGGATTCAACCCAGCACGGGCAACCTGTCACAGCAGGAGCCCGGCCCCACATAGCCGGCTCCCTGACCCCACACAGAGGGCATCCTGGCCCCCACTGGCCAGAAAAGGTGGCCCAGGAAGGAAAGGGACACTCGAGCTGCAGCAGCAGGTGGGGAGGGACATGGTGGCCGGCAAGGTGTCTGCCTCCCCACGTGGTGTGGGCGTGTGGTGCGGGGTGCTTGCTGTGCGGGGTGCATGGTATAGGATGCGTGGTGGGTGCTTGGTGTGTGGAGTAGGGTGCGTGGCGTGGGGTGCTTAGTGTGTGTGTGTGGGGGGGGGGTGCGTGGAGAGGGGGAGGGGCAGGTCAGGAAGAGGGTGTTGAAACAGCAGCGGGCTCAGCACAGGGCAGGGCGGGTGGAGCAGCAGAGGGACCGCCAGACACAGGAGGCCGCCCTCCCTGCAGCGTGGAGCGTCCCACGTGGGCCCCCCCTCCGCGGTCAGACCCTGTGTTCTGTCCGAAGCTCAGAAGTTAAGCAACAGAGCAGGGACGCCAACGGGCAGGATCAGCAGCCCCAGGCAGCCCGTCTGGGCCCACCCGAGGGAAATGAGGAAAGGGGACGCCAATCCGGCTCTGCGTCATCCACCCACACGGCGCCTCGGGGCTCCCGCACGGGCACCCCTCTTCCCGTGGACCCTCCCCGCACGTGCCGGGCTGGGTTGTGCTCTCCCAGCCGCTCCGCACGGACAGAGGCGCTTCCGGGCCTTCCCAGGACCGTTCCGCCAAGCCAAATCCCACCTGTCGCAGCAAATTCCTGTGAATAAAGGGGGTTTAGATCAACCTCGCAGAGGCGCGTGTGCCTGTGTGCCTTTAAAAGCCCGAACGCCGGGAGGGGGCAACGCAGGGGAACCCAGAACAACCTGCTCTGGACGCCAGACGAAAAGGCAAAACCCGAGGTCACGCCATAGAGGTCAATATTTTTGGAAGGAATGATGAAAACAAACGTGCTGGTTTGCGGGGAGATACACAGCCCCTTTGTTTAAATGATCTTAAAACGGTGTGACACGAAAGAGCCCTGTCGGCTGGAGGGTCACACGACACAAAGTCAAACTCGGGCTCCGCCCATGACGCCCCTCACTCACCCACCCCCGGAAAGGGCCTCGCCTGGAGCGCGGGGGCTGGTTTACGCCGCCAACATCCAGAGGAGAAAGGCAGACGGCCCGGCTCCCCAGCACAGGGTCAACAGGGCTCGTGACTCCGAGCCGCTCCTCGGACGCTTTTAAGATTCCTGCACGTCTTTCCGAGGGTCTGCGTCCCATGAGTTTGGCAGCGTCGTTTTCAGGCCGCAGAGCCATTTCCTAAAGATTTACAGGAAAGTGACACACTCCAGGCCAACTGCCTCTTAGGCGGTATTTCTTCACACGCGCGGTCATTTCTCATGAAAACGCAAGCTTTAGTTTTTCTGAATTGGTTTGCAAAGTGGCAAGCGTGTTACACGAGGAGCTGCTGCTCTGGCAGGGCTCCGCCGGTGGGACTGTCCCCGCCAGGGCCCCCTTATCCGCACGCACCCAGGAGACGAGCAGAGGGGTTCCTGCGCTCTTAGGGCAGGTCCCCGTGCTGGGGACCACGGCCACTACAGAGGCCGAGAGTGTGACAGGGGCTGGAAAAACGACAGACGTCAAGACCCGAGCCTCACACTTTAATGCCATCTTATCATAACCTGAAGAGAGGCTGAGGACTCCCCGGGGCAGCGTGCAAGGCCGACTCCCAAACACCGACACCTGGCAGCACTCAGAGCAGCTGAGATGGGCCCAAGTTCGTCTCTTCCTGCTCTGGTTTAAGGAGGACACACGGTTCCAAGAAGCAGCTCTGTTCTCACTTTTTGATTTAACAAAAGGCAACATCCAAGACTTACTTTCTTCTGGGTCAAAAAAAAAAAAAACTAGTGTGAATTAATCTCTGAACACTGATCATAACGGCCAAACAGGAGCTATACAAAAGCTTAGCGGCAGAAGGGCCAGCACAGGAAGGTCACAAACATGCCAAGGATTTTTTTTTTCCTTTGTTTTTTACGGCTGCACTGCAGCATACAGAGGTTCCCAGGCTAGGGGTCCAATCGGAGCTGCAGCTGCCGGCCTACACCACAGCTCACAGCAACACCGGATCCTTAACCCACTGAGCGAAGCCAAGGGACCGAATTTACGTCCTCATGGGTACTAGTTGGGTTCGCTAACCGCTGAGCCACGGTGGGAACACCCAACATGCCACAGATTTTCACTCTATTTTCCAAGCTTTCCGACTGGAAGTTTTCAGAAGAACGTTGCTTGGGAGTATTCAGAACCTCAGCTCATTGGATTTAATGCATTTATATTCTTGGGGAAAAAATAGGCTGACTTTGGGAGGGACACTCGACTTCCCCTCCACGTGCAGAGTGACGATGAGGATGGTGAAGTACAGGTGTTAACTACGCAGTTCCCACTGACTGGGGAGGGGGGCCCTCCCGGGTGCCCACGGCGTTACCTATGATGGAGAGGAAGGCCTGGGCTCTGGCAGGCTCGAAAGCGCTCCCCGGCAGCGCTGCCTCGCAGACATACGGCCCAGTGTCCGAGGAGGTCGGGGTGCTGATGGTGAGGCGTCTTCCAAAGCTGTGCAGCCCACTGGTGACGGGCACCCCGTTTCTCTTCCAGGTCACCCTCAGCTCCTCCAGAGGCCTGTGAGGAGGAAGGGCGTTAGGGACAATCGTGGTGGGTCATGCAGATGGTGACAGCCTTTCAGGCCTCAGCACCCGCCAGACACAGCTAATTCTACCAGGGTCCACGGTGGGTGAACAATGGACATTTAAAAATCCATCCAGACAGAACTGCGCTCCCTCGGGGCCCGCATCAACCACACGGGCTGCTCAAGGGCTGTTGAGCAGGGCTGCTAATTGCAGCAGCGATGGACCAGAAGTGCTAACGATGCCATTTGCTAGGGAAGAGGATGATTAAAATAAACACAGGAGGCATGATGGTGGGGGCTCAATTCTGGGGCGACCCCCTCCTGGGCCGAGAACACCCAGGGCTGCAGAGGAGAAGAGGCTCAGCTCTTAAAACCTGCTCTCCTCTGTTCTGCTCTGCTAGCGTCTCAGAAGGGGCCTCCACCAGGACCACGGCTACACCGGGGCGCACTGCTTTCCAACTCGAGCGCTCCGCTCAATAGAAACGTCGCAGGATGAGGCTTGGGGAGAAGCCAGCACATCCGCGGGCCGTGATGGTGCTCACGGCCCATCGGGATGAACAAGACTGGCACTGCCAGGGTCGCAGGCCACCCGTGGCAGCGTCTTCCCAGCCAAGTGGCAGTGGATCGGGGCTCCGTGGGGCTGCCCTACCTGGCGCTGGCGATGCACTCCAGGGTCGCCTCACTGGACCCGGCCACCACACTGCTGTTGCGCGGGGGGATCACGATGATGGGGCCCGTGGCTTCCGGCGTGCCAGCCTCTCCTGCGGCAGAAAAAACAAAAGCCCGTGGCACCCTTGGAGGCACAGAAGGCGTGAGGATCAGAAGGTGACACCTGCCGCTCTGATGGGACACCCAGCATCTCGGGACCCGCCCCCAGTCCTGGTCTCTGGTCTTTACCCACCAGAGGCGCCCAGGGTGGAACCTACAGCCCCAAAGCCAACGTCCTGCCTAGAAACCAAGGGAACCGGGAGCCTCCCGCTGCTGCTTGGCGCATTGCGGCAGAAAGTGCTTGCTGACTTTATTTATTGAAGACTTTGCTTATCGAGTTCCTCGTCTACCTGCTGCTTTCAAATGCATTCAATTCCAACAAGAGCATCCCCGGCATCGGGCCCTCTGCCAGGCTCGCGTGGCCCGAGACGCGGCCGGCTCTCTAAACAATCCCGTCGGCAAGGAGCCGAGTTCAGCATGGCCCGCAATCCCCGCCCTCCGAGAGGAAGCATCCCGAATCCTTCTCTACGGCGTGTGTATCAAACTGTAAATAACTGAGCTCGGATCTGGCGACAAGGGCGGAAAAAGCGTGACACGTTTTTGCCCCTTTTCTGTCAAATATATGTAATAGCAAAATTAAGCCGCTGACAGTTCCCATTCCTATTGTTTGTTTAGGGAAAAAGAAGACTGATCAAACATCTAGAACAGGGATTTAATGACGGGTGGGGATGGAGGAGACAGGAGATAAAAATAATACACATCACAGCACACGCTGTAGGACTTCATGCCGAAGAGACCCGCCGGTGCTGCGAACAGCCGAGGACTCGGGAAGGTTCCAGCCGCCGGCAGGGGGTCAGGCGCACCCAGAGAAGAGCAGGAAGAGAGGCCTGGCCCCTTACCAACACCGATTTCCCACGGCTCTGTGTTCTGGCTTTCACTGCCTAAGCAGTATGCATTTCTGGATTAAAGCATCATGTGAATTTTTAAAAAAAGCTTGATATAGGCAAAGCCAAGAAATCAATCTTTTAAACCGATACATTGATTCCATTACAGGAAGGCCATTTCGAACACCCTGAGGTCTCCGGGAAGGCGCAAGGCAGCCCTCACCTTCCCAAGCCCGGAGGCCTCGGTGGAGAGCGTCCCCAGCCACCCAACGCTTGGGAAACGGTGGAGACCGAAGGGCGGTTATTGGATCTCCGAGGAGATGCCGGAGCACAGGTGCACACGTGACGGGACAAAGGACAAGGGCTGCATGCTGCCGGATGACCAGCCCGCCTGTCATCTGCGAAGGCGCTGATGAGAGAAATGACCTGAGATGCTAATATTTGCAAATAGTCATGTGCAGTGAGAGCGAGCGGCAGGGAGCGCGGAGGTCACCGAGCGAGGTGCCAACGTGGCATTCATCATCCCCGCGGCGGGCAGGAGGGAAATCCGTGCTCAGCATTTGTACTGTGGGAGGACAGTCCCCGGCCGGACAGCCGCCAGGACACGTGACAGCTACGTGCCAAGTCTGAGTCCACAGCCCCCCTGGGGACGAGCGGAACCAAAGCTGCCAGAGCCCCTCGCCAGGACTCCAGGGACACCGATGGAAAGAGCGAGAGGAAGGGGTTCTGAACCAGGATTCACCCACGACAGTAACTTCTACCTGTGCCGCATTCCCACTGCTTCAAGTGCCCTCGCCCCGTGGGGTGGACAGGACAGGTGAGGAACCAGCTCATTTTGGGGCGGGTCAAGGTCAGGATGTTCCCAGATCAGGCCTCCTGCCCCCACCCCTTTGTTCTTTCTGGTGACGCGTGAACCACACGTGACACTTGGGAGAAGCAGGTGCAAGAGGGTGCAGATGACATGGGACGGCTCCTAAAAGGAGAGCTTCTCACACGCACGCACGAGGTCCACACGTGCTGGAAAGGTGACCTTGACTTAGGAAGCTGTGACAGCAGGACCAAAGCAAGGCCGTCTGACTGCCCAGCCGGCGCCGTAACCACGCTTCAGGAAGACTGCAGGGAGGACCCAGGATCCAGCACTCCCAGCGGGCATGATGCTGGTGCTCATTATTCCTTGAAAAAAATGGTTTTCGAATTCCAGCCAAATTGTATGTGCATGTGGATTAAAGGAACAGCACAGAGGCCTTGGCCTCCCATGCAGGCTGCCGAGGGATGTGCCCACGGGCGCCTTGCGCCCAGCACGGCAAAGAGAGCGGCACTTTGCCTCTGCAGGCCCCCTTTCTGACCCTTTCCACGGGGCGCTCCATACTTGTCCTGGGTGGCATCTGGAATTGTTCCCGAGGCCTGAAGCCGGAACCTGCCGGCTGCAGCTGCGGGGAGCCAGTCCGCACGGGGCTCAGAGCAGCCTCACTGCCCTATAGGCCTCCTGGCGGGATCTTTGCAGCACACAGGAAACACAGCCCTGAAAGAGTGTGGCTTTCCAGAACGAATGAGAAAGCAGACCTTTTTGGCTTTCTCTGTTAGAACCACCATTCTGAGGGCAGAGCACTGCTGAGGATCTGGTAAACCCGCCTCAAGAGGTCTTCATGGCAGGCGGCTCCTTCCCTCCCTGGGCGCCTAGACGGCCATGAGCTCAGCAGCGCCCCCGCCAGGAGATGCTGAGTCACTGCCCTGGACACAAAACTGCAAGAGCAAAAAGCACACCCATGCAGGAGGTACAGGTCCACCAGAGTCGCCTTTGGGACGGAAAGAGGGAGGAGTGACAACTGCCAGGAGCGCCAAGATTAGGGAGACTCCTCTCCGGCTCCTCAGTGCCTCATAACGTCTTTATCTTTGGGGTTCGTGCCCACGTAAAAGTGGGCGCCCACCCGGCACAGCAGCTGGTGGGGTCGCCAGGGCCACTCAAACCTCTAAATCCTCTTGTTCCTCAAACGACTGGTCTAAAACTTGCAGGAGTGAACGCGACAGATCAGGCTGAGAACAGCAGGGAGTGGAGGCCCTCGGAGAGCACTTGGGGCTGAGCTGGAGGCTCCTCAACAGCCATCAGTGATGACACCTGCCACTGACCAGATGACACGGCAGGCACACATGTGCTTGAGAATTCAGGTCACTGGCTGCCTGGGCAGAGCAGGGAGTGGCTGCTCTCGGGCCAGGCCCGTGGGTACCCGGCTCGTCTGGCGGTCACCTCACTGCAGGGCCATGTTCTGTGGGGGGGTCTGTCCACCTTCTGGAATGAGGAGGGCGATGTGTGCTGGGCATCTCTGTACCAAGCAAATGCCTGGGCCATGGGAGCCCTTCGGCGAGTGGGGTCGAATGAAGAACTAAGGTCTGTCGAAACAGGACTCAGCCTGTTATTGTTATCGGGTCGTTATCGCCATAAGAAGACGAGAAGCAAGTGCTCCCATGTCGAGGGCACGTGTGAGGCCCTGCACGAGCGCTGGGGACGCGAGGTTTAACTGCACGCGGTCAGGGGTCAGCGAGGTCCAGGAGGTGCAGCTTTAGCGGAGGAAGAGGGCGCGTGGGCAGAACAAGCAGGCTGAGGCGGGGCTGGGGGAGCCCCGAGGGGGCGTGTGGCCGCGAGACCAAGCCCGGGGAAAGGCTCGAGCTGGGGCCTCGGAGGATGGACAGTCAACTGCAGGCAGATGCATGGGGGTGGGGGGGAGGCATTTCAGAGACAGAAAGAAGGTGGAAATCGGGCTGGCCTGCTGGGAAAACTGCACGTCATTCTTGAGGCTGCCGGAGAGTGGGGCCGGGGGTGGCTGCAGAGGAGGGCAGGGGGCCCTTGCGACGGAGCGTGGACCTCATCCAGTAAGAAGCGGAGGGTCGCCGACCGGCTGTGAGGGGCAAGCTGGGTGGAGGCGGCAGGAGACAGAAGCGGGAAAGGGGTGGCAGCCGGGTTTGTGCACAGAGACACTCCAGTTTCGGGCTCGCGCGGTCTGGGTGGACACGTAGAAGAAAGAGCAGAGCTGGGGTGATGACGTGAGGGTGGAGGAGAGGAAGCCGGGGTCTCCCTGAGGGTGCCTGTGGGGCCGCGGCCGGCCAGCAGCGGGTGGAGGGGTGGCTGGAATTCAGGAGACAGGGAGGCACCCTGGAGGGAAGACAGGCTCGGATCAAAGCCCAGGCAGCACGGAGCCTCGGACGGCAGCCCAGGGAGCACACAGGGAGCCTGGACAACGGGCGGTCAGGCAGGGGAGGAAGGACGGGGAGCAGGCTGATCCCTGCTCCCAAACGGACAGGAGCTCTCGCCCTTACAATCGAGGCCGCTCACGCTCCATTTGTGAAGATGGGCCTTCGCGTTTGCTTGCGGGGCACTGGCCAAGGAGCTCAGAGCCGAGTGTAAGTCAACCTTGTGACCTTCACCAGGCGCTGCTCTGCACGGCGGCGCGCACCAGACATGGCCGAACGGGAGCCACGCTTTTGTGCAGCCCCACAGTTCAGCTTCTGCCAGCGGGCGGGCTCCGGCCATTTTCAACCGGCCTCCAACGACACAAGCACAGTTTAGTTGGTCAGTCTGCTGTGCTTCTTGACCTCCTTCCATGCATGGCAGGGCACACGGGCGCTCTTTTGGAGGACGGGTGAAACCAGCTCCAAGACGTTTGACTTAAAGAAAACCCAGCAGCTTTTCTGCTCATCCATTGCTTGTGCAACCACTTGGGTCTGCAGTATGGAAACCGCCTGGCAGTGGGACCAAGCGCTTTCCTGCCTGTAATGGCATCTCAACAGGTTTGTCTGATCTCCTGCCACCTCGGGGCACCTGCGTCTTCGTTGCTCAAACCTGGCAGAGCTGAACCCTCCAGGGTGCATATTCGTTGAGAGACCAGGCGATGTATGCGTATGTGCATATTTGTGTGTGTGTGTGTGTGTGTGTGTGCGTATCTACTATATGCATATATACAATCCCCAAGACTCCACAGAAATGATTGTTATTTTCATGGACACGGCCTCAGTAAAAGGTGTATGGGCGGCAGAAAAACCAGGTCATTCCGCTGGATTCCAAGAGGTGAGTTTCTCAAGGCAGAACCTGGGCAATTATTACTATTGTTATTATTATTATTATTATTATTGGTGGCCATGGTGCGCAGCAATCCCCAGACCAGGGATGGAACCCGGGCTGCAGCAGTGACATCGCCGAGTCCTAACCCCTAGACCACCAGGGAACTCCCAGAACCAGAGCGATGGTAAGATGCACTTTATTGCGAAACCAAAATACAGTGCGCGGATGTTCTCCTGATTGGAAAAGCCGTGTTCACCGACGAGAAAGCTCCTCCCACCTTTACGGTCCCCAGGTTCACGTTTCGGTCTCGACTCACCCAGCTCCCAACGGGTGAGGTGAGCATGTGCATTTCTGGGGTAATTTCTGTCGTGTGCAGGGACGTGGCTAAGGAAACTTTCCTGTACTTTTAAACGCTGTGTCCGTTCCTGCTCATGAGCCAGAAGCGCATCACAGCCTCCACGGTGTTCAGGCAGTGCCGCCGGAGGCCCAGGGGAGGCGTACGGGCTGGGGGCACTTTTGGGGACAAACCCAACGACAGAGCCTTTGGTGTCCCCTCCTGACAAGTGTGCACAGCTGAGTCGGTTCCCCTTGTTTCCTGCCCGACAGGAGGAGGCAAAGAAAAATGGGAGAAAAGACAGCAGTATATCCCATTTATAATTTTATCTTTACGTGTACTTTCATTTTTATCTCCGTACACCTGCGGACTTTTCTATTGACAAGAGACGATATATAAAATAATATGACATTTTGACAAACAATCCAGCCGTTTCTTTTCTTCTCATTTATAACGTATGTGAACACTTGCACATTTGGAAATGAATGGAATGTTACCAAGCACGTATTTTCCTTGGCTTCTTACTGGGCAGAGAAAAATGAACGTGCTAAAAGGCAGTTCTCCAGCAGGCGTCTTCATTTCTTTCTTTCTTCTGGGAGGAGGGCACACTGGTGACCACAGAAGCGGAGTGCGGGTTTAGAACGGCATGGCTGCACCCTGGAGGGGCCAAATATCCAGAGCCAGCGGCCGACCACCTGCTTTCTGTGTAAACATGTAAATGCATCATCAGCTACCATTTAGCAGTAGAAGAACCCCAACCAATAGGAAGGCTGGGTGGGTGAGAGGAGGAAGCGGGTGTTTCTCACGGAATCAGGTCCGTTTCCCAAACGGCATTCCGAAATCACGCAGGCGCAGTGACAGACCCCTCTTCTTGCAGTGAGAAATGCCCTTGAATCATTTTGCCAAACACGCAAATCTGGGCGAGGAGCCCAAGCCACCAGGGCAATGGATGCCCATCTGAGGCTATTAGCAAGGACAATGGGGAACCTCGGCCACCCTCGGCAGGGGCCTTTGGAGCCTTGGTCCCCTCCCTGCTGGAGGAGCTCCAAGGCCAGACGTTTGGCTCGAGGTTCAAGGGAGACACAGTATTGAGAGGCGGGTGGCGAGGCAGGAGGAGCAGCTCTGGGCCGGAGGAGGAGTCAGACCATGTCTGGTTTTTCTTAATGACAAAAAAAAAAAAAAAAAAAGCCGCCGTCTGGAAGGCAGGAGCTGCACTGACCCGTGGCCTCTGCCCCCACAGACTGGCAGCTCTGGGACAACGACAAGCCTCGCTCTTCTCCGTGCTCCTAACTCCATGTGACCCCCCGGTCACTGCGCTTGTGGGGTTTGTGCCCCTCTCTCCCCACGGAAACAAGGCCAGGAGCGAAGGCCCTGTGTCCTTTCTGCGTGGGCCTTTCTCCCTCGGCCTAGAACCGGGCCTCGGGCACAGCAGGTGCCCAGGGAACACCTGTTGATCGAACATGGAGACAAGGGCTTGGGTGTCTCCCGGGCAGAAGCATCCTGCTCTCCGGCTCTCGGCCACTCCACAGGCTGCTTCCCCAACAGGCCCATGGACAGCCGGCCCCGGGTGAGCACGGCCAGGAGGCCAGGTCTATCTGTGCCCCCCACCCCGTGTCTCCGCCCACCCTCTCCTGCCCTGCTTCACCCCACCGCGGGGCAGGCGCTCCTTCCAACACCCCAGCTGCCTGCCCCCCGACGGAGCGCCCCTGCGGCGCCCTTCCCCGCCCCGCCCGGCCACCTGCACTGCCGCCTCCCGGAATCCAGCCCATCATCGAGGGCAAGGAGCACGCCGCCTCCTCTGGGAAGGCTTCCCAGGCCCTCAGGTAAGGCGATCTTCCCTCTTGGTCCTTGCTGCTCACCTGTGAGAAATTGTGCGGATGATGAAACTGACCGTTTTCACCTTTCTCAGGTGGGCAGCTCGGCGACCGTACTTCTCAGGGTGCAACCCATCCCCGGATCCTCCTCCAGAACTTTTTCATCCCCCGAACTGTCCGCATCGAACCACAGCTCCTCATTCCTCCCCGCCCCCGCCACTCTTCTACTTTCCGTCTCTGTGAATTGTACTCTGGGGACCTCGCCTAAGTGGGATCCTACAGTATCTGCTCCCCGTGATGGGCTTGTTTCACGGAGCACAGTGTGTCCCCAAGGGTCACGCCCTGTTACCGCATCAGGACTTCCTTCTCTTTCAAGGCGGAAGGATGTTGTGCTGTGTGGCTGGACCGCATTCTGTCGATCCCTCCGCCTTTTGGCTACCGTGAAAAACGCGGCGGCGGACATGGGTGTGTGAGCATCTGTGTCTGTTTTCAGTTCTTTGGGGCATCTATCCAGAAGCACAATTGCTCAGCCATCTGCAATGCTGGGTTGAAGTTTTAGAGGCACTGCCGTATTATGTTCCACAGAGGCTGTGCAAGGACACATGCCCACCAGCAGTGCCAAAAGAGTGCCACTTTCTCCATGTCCTTACCCACACACACACACACACACACACACGTTCTCCTTGTTTAGCTTTTTTTTTCCCCCAAAATTGCCACCCTAATGAACAGGAAATGGTATCTCTCTCTCTCTCTTTTTTTTTTTTGGTGGTATTTTTAGGGCCTCACCTGCAGCATATGGAAGTTCCTGGGCTAGGGGTGGACGCTGAGCTGTAGCGGCCAGCTTACACCACAGCCATGACACCACCAGATCCTTCACCCACCAGGCGAGGCCAGGGATCGAACCCGCATCCGCAGAAAGACATCGGGTCCTTCACCCGCTGAGCCACAATGGGAACTCTGGAAAGGGGGCCTCGTGTGCCCTGCGTTCCCCCGATGACGACTGAAGTGCAGCCTCTCGCAGGTGCTTTCTGGCCACGGGGGTATCATCTTTGGAGAAATGTCTACTCCGGGCCTTTGCTTGGTTTGGAATCAGGTTGTTGAGCCGCAGGACGTCTTTATATTTCCTGGCTCTTAAGCGCTCATCAGACACGTGATTGATGAATGTTCCCTCCCAGCCCACGGGTCGTCTCTCCTCTTGATTGTGTCCTTTGAGGCACGAAAGGGTTTAACTTTGCTGAAGCCCAGTTTATCTATATTTTCGTTTGTTGCCTGTGATTTTGGTGTCCTACCTAAGACATCACTGCCAAATCCAGTGTGACACAGCTGTTCCCCTACGGTTCCTCCTAAGAGTTTGATAGTTCTAGGTCTTGGGTTCAGGTCCTCTGACCGGCTTTGAACCCGGCGCGGTGTTTACGGCGTAAGGTACACTGTGCGTGTTTCACACCTGGTTAATGTTGCTCTGTAGCCGGCGTTCCCGTGTCCTGCCGTGGCCTCTGTCACTTGTCATCTACCTACAAAGCCACGGCTTTCTGCACGCACTGGCGGCGCCTACCTGAGGGGATGCTCTGGCCAGGGCTATGACTGGCCCTCGGGGTGAGGCGTACAGATAAGCCAGACTGCCTGGACATCGCGTCCCTGGAAGCTGTTTTCCAGGACCACAGCTGGCAAGGGACCTTTGCGCTTTGTCCCCTGGAGGAGGCGACGCTCAGGCTCCCGGGGACCCAGGCCAGGTGCTCACCGAGCTGCTGGGCTCACCTGCACTGGGTCCTGCCCGTCTGTCTCCCTGGCACACTCCTTTGCCCACACTCCCTGCGATCATCTCTAAAGAAACGCAGGCACCCACATCTTCGCTGAACGCAGCTGCTCTGCCTCTGGCGGAGAGCGAGGAGAGCGCCCGTCCTCTTCGGACCAGGGCATCCGTCCACGCGCACATCAGCCCGTCCACTCGAGACGCCAAAAGGCATGTTATTCTCATGAACCCCTACAGAGCCTCCGGCAAACAGCCAGTGCCTAATAGATGCTTGCCAAATGGAATGACTCTAACTGTATGATTTCCAAATTGATACTAATATCTATTCCTAAGACAATCAAATCTGTGCCCGAGACAAGGGTTTTGCCTGGAGGTTTCTGGTCAGTAGCACAGCTCTGTTCCTGAGACCTGTTGATGACTCTGTGCCGGGCTCTAATCCTGCTGCAAATCAGCTGTTCTTTACCCAGCATCAGTCCCAGGCAGAATCTGTAACTAATAGATAAGACCAAGAACAAAGAAATGCCATCCCGAGTCCCGGGAGAAAACAGAAAATTATCGGAAAGACTTTGAGCACATGAGAGAAAGAGAAAAGGAAACAGGAGATAAATGAGAGCGACAAGGGTCAGGGTACGTTGAGCAGAATATATGCGGAAAATCCCACTTGCGGCCCCGCCTTCAAACCTAACAAGACCTTTAGGAAAACCAACTAAATGGACGTGATTTTCCCTTGCTGCAGATACCGCTGTTCAGCTCGCAGACGAGACATGAAGGCGAGGGAAGCTCCAGGGAAATTGCTGGTCTGGTTCTAAAGCAGCCTGCTTGGGAAGCCATGGTGCAGGCGGCCTCCCAGGGCTGAGGCTTTCCCGAGACGCTGCTCGACTGGAGCGCCACGGAGGGAAAGCTTCACACGTGACGCCTCCCCCAGCCGCGGGGAGACGCAAAGAGCTGCGAGGCCAGTGTTTTGAGAAACAGGCGTCTCGAGGGTTCGGCTCCTTCCCAGAAGGGGCCCTGCACGGACCTACGGGTGGCCTTCTTTTTGTGTGTTCATAGAAGACGGATATCCTGAATAAAGCCAGGGCTTCTCAAATCAGAAATCCCAAACCAAATAAGACCTCTCGTTTACATGGTTAGTGTTTTGTAAAACTGAAATGCCGAAAGGTGGTTATAGCCAGAACTGAAGAAACCTTTCATCACTCAGGAGGTGTTTTCTTGTCCTGGGTATTCCCAGCTTAAACGCCAAAGGCTCATACGGATACCAACCACTTCCTCGGCTGGGTTTTTAGGTCATCCATTCCTTACTTATTTCATCTCAGAAGAGGGCAAACGCTAAGAAAACCCTGCAGGATTTCTGTCCCAACCAGCAGAAAGCAACGGAACCGAGGGTTCCAACCCACGAGCTATGGGAAGGGAACAGCGTGATGGGTCAGCACGTCCACCCGCCACACACATCCCGAGCGGATTCCTGGTCCAGGACCGTATTCCCTCAGCCGACGTTAGGATCAGCGCGCGCTCGCAGCTCTGGAGGACGGAGGGGGCTTTACCCCCTCCTCATCTCTAGGTGGGCCAGGTGGGGCTGTTCCCTCCCCCGCTGTCGGGGTTGTGGGGAAGGGTGCGCACCAGGGCAGGCTCGGGGCTTGGCCTCTTTGGAGAGACTTCGTTCTAAGCGGGGAGCTCCGACCCTGCGAAATAACCCGGCTCCCAGGCTCGAGGACTCTGGCTGGAAAGCAGCGCCCTCTGCAGTCTGAGCGCACAGGTGCGTGGGGCCGGGGGTCTCCCCTGGCTTCTTGGTCTCTCTCTCTCCCCCATGCCCCCTCCCTCCCTTCTCTGTGTCTGTCTCTCCCTCCCTCCGTCTCTCTGTCTGTCTCCCTCCCTGTGTCTCTCTCTTTCTGTGTCTCTCTCTCCCTCCCTCCCTGTGTGTCTCTCTCTCTCCCTCTCCTTCCCTCTGTGTCTGTCTCCCTCCCTCTCTCTGTCTGTCTGTCCGTCCCTCCCTCTCCCTCCCTCCGTCTCTGTGTCCGTCTGTCTCTCTCCCTCCCTCTCTCCTGCTCAGCGGGTTCTGTCCCCATCTATCTCTGGGAATTAGGGGTCACTGTCGTCGATGAGAAGCACAGCAAACAAGCCTGCGGGAGGAGCCGGGCGCTCTGAGGCTTTGCGAGTGAAGGATGAGCGCTCATAACCGTGGAGGGATTTCTCCTCCTGTTCTCCCATCTTTTTCTTTTTGTTAGAGTCGCTATATCAGAATTACCCTTGGGTGTCACAACAGAGGTACAAACAAATCAGGAAATCTTAAGAGAAGAAAATATTTCTTTTCCTGCCTGCCCTAGCTTCCTTTAAATGAATAAAGTCAGTCCCACAGCGCGAGAACAGAGTACGCAGCAAGAGCGAGACATTTTCCGACATGACCCAAGGTTATCTGCTTAAACCAACTGGTTCTCTACTCACTCTACTAGGAAGCAAGGTTTTTTTCCAAAATGTCAACACGATCTCATTTATATTTCGGTCTAAAATCAACACCAACAATAAATCTAAGGCGGATGACAGAGAGAGGGCACGTATATAAAGCAGATGCTGTGTGTACAAAGAATCGAGTGTACGAAGCGCAGCTAAGGTCCCTCTTAAGATAGATCCTTACAAAGAGATTATCGCAAGTGTCGCGAGAAGGGAGGGCCTGCTGGGGGGCACGTTAGACGGCTGTGCGCCCAGACTGGAAGGCAGGTGAATACAAAACAAAGCCTTCGTGCCACGCACGTGACGGTTCAGAGGGGGGGCAAAGAAGCCGGTCGGCGCAGCCCGTTTAAAATGCGAAGGTCGGGGATCACGCCGCAGCTCCGGGCAGCACGAGCTGCCAATCCCAAACCGGGCTTCTGCGGTTTGCCAGCAGCATGGGCGCTCGGCTTTCTGCGACCCAGCGTGAGGGCCAGATTTGCAGCGAAGCGACAGGAAACCCAAAGGTAATTATGCCGATCGTTAAACAGCAGGCACTTCCACCACTCCACTCCCAGAGCTTCCAACAAGAAGATGCTGTCGATTCGCCCGACCGAGTCTCTGTGCCTCCCGGGGACAGCTCGTCCGTAAGCGGCGAGATGCCCCTGGAGGCCACGCAGAGGGAGGGGCCTGGGGCCCGAGCGCGGAGGGCGCACCTGCAACCTGCTGGGTGTCAGCGCACAGATGCCGGCGGAACACACGGAGGGAGGCAGAGCGAGCTCGAGGGGCTTGGTGGTGACCCCACATGTCTGAATATCGGGCCAGGATGTCCCCCCAAATTATTTCCCCCGAAAGTGGGAGCCGCCTGGGGCCGAGTCCTTTAACAGACCCTTAGGTTATGAAAGCTCCATTTATTCCTTCACCGCAAACATTAAGGACTGTTTGGGAAAAGCACATCAGCCTACAGCAACCCCCAACGAAACAGGTGGTGGTGACCCGAGGGAGTCCGTTTTGAGAAAAGACAGAGAAATTTAACACAGACGTGGTAATTATTCTTGAGGGGTATGACTGTGAAAAGACATTTTAAATATCATTTTGAAAAGCAAAAGGTTCCTGAGGTACCTCCGCCCTGCTGGACACTAGGCAGCAGGAAGACACGAGGAGGAAGCTGTTTAAAGACGGATGCAGAAAGCTCGCTAAGACGTACTGAGAAACGAAAAAAAGGAGGGCACTGGGCCGTACAGATGACGTGCCGCTGCTGGGGCAGAAAAAGGAGGAAGAAATGCCGATATATGTGTATTTGCTGTTATTTACATCAAGAAAAATAATTTTAAAATTCGGTAAGACAGATGCAGGACGTGTTATTCTTTTACTACTGGGCTTTTCTAAGAAGTGGCTGTAGGAGCTCCCTTGTGGCGCAGAAAGTGAAGGATCCAGCGTGGTCACTGCACGAGACTCAGGTCACTGCTGTGGCACATGTTCAGTCCCTGACCCAGGAACTTCTACCTGCCATGGGTGCAGGAAAAAAAAAATTGGCTATAGATAAAACTTTCCAAAGGATAATTAATATACAAGTCTTAAATACATTCATAAATACACTTTTCTTCTTCTGAACCTGGTAAAAAAATTACTTTTCCTCAGAGAGTCTTTTCTGGTTAATTAATTTCAACCCACTCCCTAATTTGCTTAATTAGACCTTAGCATTTTCAGTTTCCCAAACACTGAAAGACTATATAGAGTTTTCCAAATGGTAAGCCCTTTTTATTCATATCTTCTAAGACGGTGCTGCTCACACCTTCGTGTGCAAACACGTCACCTGGGGATCCTGTTCAAACGCACATCCCAAACCACCAGGTCTGGGCAGAGCTGAGATTCTACACCCACGAGCTCCCTGTGCTGCTGGCCATGCTTTGGGAGCACAGTTCTCACGCATCAGAAGGGAAAGGTCGTGCTTTTTAGCACATAACGTCCTCGACACATGTCAGCCAGCTCCCTGCTCCTCCAGGTGGGGCTGGAACCCGCAGCAGGGACCTCCCCTGGGAGCCGCCTGCAGGTGGAGTCTTGGCGACATCCCGGACCTCCTGAGTCAGGCCCTAAGTGTTAAGGCGTAAGTGATGTGTGGTCACTCAATTTGAGAAGCTCTGGGCTAGGGGGCCTCGCTCCTCAGCTGGGGTCCGTGTCAGGGGGTCTCACTCCGCCGTTGGGATTACAGATGGGCTGCGTAAAAGATCTGACACCTCATTCTTCATGAGCATGACTCGGCAGGAAGTGGTCCGGCTGGGGATGGAAGGAGGCAGTCTGGGAGGACTACCAGGGGGAGGAGGCGGGAAGAAACCTGGGATGAGCCCAGGGAGTCCTGTGAGCACGGACGTCTTTAGAGTGTCCAGAAAACGGCAGCCTGGGGGAGCCTCAGCCTGCGGGGAGGAAGCAGGTGGCAGAGGGCTATGCTGGAAGGTCAAGAGAGGACGAAACCACAGGCCGTGATTAAAACGCAACACCATGGTGCGGGGGAGGGGAAGGGTGCTACGACGGGGCAAATGAATTGGGGGTCGAGAGACGAGCCGGGTATTGATGAGATAAAGGGGCAAAGGGCAGGGAGAGAGGAAGAGAAGGAAGACTCGGAGCAGAATTAAAGACCCCCAAGCTGGAACATTTTCAGAGATTGTAAGACTTATAGCACATTCATTAACTGCTTCGTAGGGGCCAGACACCTAATATCCATTATTACACACATTTTTTATTGTTCCGATTTTGACAGATAAGGAAATGGAGACTCAAGGTGGTCTCCCCGCCCAACGTCAGAGGGCGGGGCTGGCACATACACCCAGGACTCTCTGGCTGGAACGTGTGCCCTGAACTCCTGCCTCACCCGAATGCCAGTGAAGAGGCCCAAGGTGTGGCCACGCACGAGGAGCAGAGATAAAAGCCCGCAGAGAGATGGCTGAGAAATCGGGCAGCCGGGGCACTCACGTGCTGAAGTCAGGTGACCCTCCCTGGAACCCAGGCTCTTCACACTCAGACCTTGACACCTGCTCGGGGGGCTGCCCGCAAGTCTCCCCCCGCTGCCCGGGGCAGGAGATGCCGTCAAGGCTGAGACCCGAGTGCTGTCCTCCTTCCCGCCACAAAGGGAGGGTCATCCTTCCGTGCTCCCGACGAGTGAAACGTAGGACACCTGAGCCACCTAACTGGCTTTGGCCCCGGTGAGTGGAAGGGACCCCTGTCCTTTGCAAGCAGATGCGTTCAAGTGAGCGTGTGACAGGCCCTGTGCCCCGTGCATTGAGCCATGGAGATGGTGGCGCCACAGAACAGCGGCACAGCCCACAGCCCCGGCTGGGGAGACAGTGGGTAGACGCCGCCCCCGCTCGGAACCTCCACCGCACAGGTAAGGTGAGTGAGAAACGATGCTGCTGCTCAGGCCCCGAGACCTTCGGGGTGTCTTTCCTGCAGCACCCCTCGGCCCGCCCTGCCCATTCACTGGGCTTCCAAGAACCGCTCAGATCCATCCCCACCCAGATAATCCGACCTTCCTCTCCACTGCTCTCCAGCACGCCTCCTCAACGCTCGTGGTGCCTGGTCTGCGTGTCTGCGGCTGCCCAGCTCAGGGCCTGGCCCTTACTCAACTCCCCGCGTCCATCTATCTACAGATGACCTCGCAGGCCAGCTCGTTCCACGCAATCCAGCCTCCCAGGGCCACACCGAGTTCCTCCGCCTCCGAGCCTTCCCTGATCACGCATGCGCATCACGAAAGGGACACGCTGATCACCACTTGGTTCAAAGGGACTGGGAGCAGTCCTGCTGCTTTGCCTCAAACTGCCCGCAGAATCCTGAGACTAACTTTGCAAAACGTTCCGGGGCTGGGGAGACGCCACACGCTCTGTACGTTCCTTACAGGTTAAGGAACATAAATCCCAAATGCCCTCTGGTGGCTGGAGCTTCAGAAAAGAACCCTGCAGAAGGCCGTGAGGAAGACCCGTGAAACAATCATGGCCATGGGCCAGGTGAGGCGCCTGGTGCAGGAAGGGCACTGCTGTTGGACCTGGCAGATTCAGGCTGGGCAAATGGTCAACTTCCATGAGAACCCGGAAGCCGACATATAAGCCCAGCAGGGAGGGTCCATCGAGTCGCAGTCACGAGTGATGGGACTGGGTGGGAAGTCTTGTCATCAAGCACCAATAAGAGGGCAAACACAAGCCGACTTTACCCAGATCACAGCTCGACCAAGAGTATCGGTAAATGCAGCGGTCCCCAGCCCAGAGTAAAACTTTCAGGCAGCCTAGGTCCCTCCAAGGAGCAGGCCTGCACGTCCAGAGCTGACGGGGGAAAGAGCAGCCGTACCTGATGGGGCCCCTGACACTGACAAAGACGATCACGCCGAGCAGAAAGCCGGCCCCACTGAGGCAAATCCTATCTCCTTAAAGGAAGTCAGCCTCCTGCAGCCAAAACTGCTCGGAGAGTAAGAGACACAGCAGGGAGTCACCTGCCTGCGTCTACACGTCAGCTGCCCACCTGGCTGTGCGCACCTGGCCAAGTTCCCACCCACCGCCACGTCTGCGTCCCTCACATGCCAAGTGGGACCGACCACACCTCCTTCCTCGGAGATGGCTGGGAAGGGACAGATGAAGGGGGACAGCAAGTCTGTTGGGCCTGGCAGATTCAGGCACGGAAGCCAGTCCCAGGTTCAGAGGGAGGGTGTTTTTGGTGCAGGTACGGCCCTTGCCGCTCGCTGCTGGTGCTGCTGCTGCCAATCTCGGCATCACGGGCCTTCCCAAGGCAAATGTGCTCTCTGCTCCTACTGCAGGGTGGCTCGACAGACACAAAAAACCACCCCGCAATTTCATATTTCTTGACCTGAACTCTTCTTTGCCACACTGTAGCAGTGTGGTTTTTTTATTAAAAGAGTTTTGTCATCATAATCAAACAACATTTGCACATGTACATAACATGTGCATATATTAATAAAATTAGCTTGTGAAAGATTTTTAATTAAGTTGTAGAAATGAGGCATGTTAAACTAATGTTATGAGCTCACTACAGGGAATTTTATACTGAAAAAATAAATGTTTGTTCAAGCGCCCCGAGAATTCAGACCAAAAAATCCACTTGCGCTTTAATCAACTAGCCTAGCAGCCCTAATGGCTCTGGATACAGTAGATAATGACTAGCATTTATGCTCGCTGAGAATTCTATTAATTTTCCTATACCTTCTTTGAAGTTATATCATTAATTGCTATTAATGCTTTCTAATCAAGACAGTCACTGAAACAATTAACCTATTTCTGAAGGTGCAAATAGAAAGATAATTCATCAATTTCCTATTTTTTCCTCCTGCTGCAACACTAGGCTGGCTTTTGTCACTAAATACTTTTCGACTCGGGACTCACAGCAGCTGCTGTCAGCAATCAAGGAAAAACAAAGCCTGTGTGCACCTAGAAGGGTCACTCCCGCAGTTCTGCGGCGAGGAACAAGCGTTTGTTAACGCAGGTAAGAGCCTCAGTCACGACCACAATTTCCACGATTGGAAGACATTAAATGAAGCCAGATTCCTGCGAAGAAAGACACCTCAAAATGCAATCTATTTATGAAATGAGACGGTGTTGTTTTTACTGCGGAGCAGACGTCTATAACGTGACCTAAGGTCTATCCAGACAGACAAGCTGAACAAGATAGGAGAAGGCGAGGCAGATGCATTCTTTCCTGCAATGGAATCATCACTCAGTAGCAGCCTCCTACATGCCGGCGTCACGGAAGAGCACGGGCTCGCATGCCGAGGACCTCGGGGCCTGAGCCCGAGCCCCGCCGCCCGCTGGCTCTCTGACCTCAGGCTTCCATCCGCTGCGGGAGGGAGGCGGGCGCCCTGAGGACCCAGTTAAGGCCGCACGTCAGGCGGTACAACAGCGTCCGCCCCGCAGCAGGTGCTCAGTAAGCCCGACGCCTCGGACGAGCTCGCTGGGGCCCCAGTAACAACGTTGACGGAATTAAAAGGTCTTCGCGCGAGTGCTCGGGAACGTCATGCGTGTTTTAAAAGCTCCTCAGATACCAACATGTTCGCAACCTTTTCCCTGATAACATAAACTCAGACCTGGTTCCCTGAGACGTCGGTGAGCACCTCCGGTACAAACGATGACAGCTAAGGGACAAGAAAGGGTCAGCCCCAACCTCCCCCCAGGGACAACGTGAGCCGATGGACGCCGCCCCCCCAGCCCCCCGTGGTCAGATCAGGGGCTCAGGTGAAGCCCGAAGCCCAGGACGTGCCCTGAGGGCCCCAGTTAAGCCCTAAGAAGGACCAGGCTTGTGGAGGCGGCCTGGTATTTGCATCCAGACCCCTACACCAACTGCTGGGCATTCGGATTCTGCTCCCCGTCTCCCCCCAAACGGAAGGGGTGATGACTCCTGCCTGACACAAGGGGAGAAGGCAAGTAAGCTGGGGAGTCACCGGGTCACAGGGGCTGGGATGGAAGGAGAAGGCAGACCCGCACGACACCAAGGCCCCGGTTCCCAACCACCCCGTCCCTGCCCCTGAGGAGCACGCAGCTCGCGTGGGACAGCCTGGGCCTCCGGGGGTGAGACTGCGATCAGCACAGCTCGAGGACACATCCCCCAACCAACCCCAGAGAGAGCTGCGAAGAGAAGACAACCAAACCCGCAGCCGGGACCCTGAATGGCAAGGCCAATCAGAAACGTGAGCCCCGGGGAGCCCGTCCTGGCGCAGCGGGAACGAACGAGACGAGGATGCATGAGGATGCGGGTTCCATCCCTGGCCTCGCTCAGTGGGTGAAGGACCTGGCGTTGCCGTGGCTGTGGCGCAGGCCGGTAGCTGTAGCTCTGATTTGACCTCTAGCCTGGGAACCTCCATGTGCTGTGGCCCTAAAAAGACAAAAAGAAAAAGAAAAGAAATGTGCATCCCAGACCCGAAGTCTAAGACAAGGGGCCCAGTTGGTTGCTAAGAAGGCCCTGCATCTCCATCTCTCTCTCTCTCTCAAACACACACACACACACAAGAAAACCAACATCCTGGGAGGAAGCGCGAGCACAGACAGAAGGAGGACCGGGGCTGAGGAAACCCATGACTCCGGCGCCCCTGGCAGAGCTGAGGAGTTAAGCGGCCTCAGGACGGCTGTGGGCAACGACACACCATCAACCGAGTGGAGCGGCCAGAGCCGGAGGAGAAGCACGGCGCCTGCCCGGGCATCTCTCGGGCCTGAGGGGTCCTGTGTGCCCTTCTCCCCGGCCCCGGCTGGCACCCTGCCCGCCGTCCCTCCGCACCCGCGTGCGAGGTGTGCCCATCCCCGAGCCAGCGCCAGCCCAGCCCAGCCGGTGTCCCCGCTATGGCACCTCTGGTCAGGATGGGCCTCCTGCTTCCGTTCCCATGTCCAGAGCCATCCCTGTGTCCCCACCAAGTGCAATGTGAATGGCGTCCCAGAAACGACCCAGAGCCCGGCTCTGGTTTCTAGCAGGTGCAGCCCTCCTCAGCGCCACCCTGCCCACATCGTCACGGGCCACGGCCACCGAGCGAGGCCAGTGCTCCTCAGAAACACCTGGGAGGCCATCCAGCTGCTCCCGACACTGGCATCAGCCTCTGCCCAGGCAGGCCGTTCTCGCCTGCCGCCTGCACCTTACGACCGCCTGCCCTCGGCCCTGCAGCTCTGTGCTTACACCCCCGTGGGCCACCCTAAATGCTGCCCCTAGGTGACTTGAACTTGCCCATTTTCCACGTCTTAGATCCCTACAGCAATTTCCAAAGGAAAGAAAATAGGGAAATAGCTGTATGAATAGTGAAAATCAGGACGGCCACCAACTCCAGGAAAATGAATGAGGAGGTCCCGTCGTGGCTCAGTAGAAACGAATCTGACTAGCATCCACGAGGACACAGGTACGATCCCTGGCCTCGCTCAGTGGGCTAAGGATCTGGCATTGCCATGAGCTGTGGTGTGGGTTGCAGATGTGGCTCGGATCCCATGTTGCTGTGGCTGTGGCGTCAGCCGGCGGCTACAGCTCCGATTCAACCCCTAGCCTGGGAACCTCCATATGCCATGGTTGTGGCCCTAAAGAGACAGAGAGACAGACAGAAAAGAAAAGAAGAGAAAAGAAAAGGAAAGAAAAGAAGAGAAGAGAAAAGAAAAGAAAGGAAAAGAAAAAGAACGAGCCCCATCTGGGCCAAAGGCTACTGGTCTGAATTTCCATCTGCAGAGAGAAGTCCAAGGGCCCCCTCTCCCCAGCCCCGGGAACCACACCAGTGTGGCCAAGGTCAGAGGGGGCGGGCGACCCAGGGGTCTGGCTGAGCGAGGGCCAGTCTGTGATGGCCTCAGAAAAGGCACAGATGTCGGCAAGGAGGGCTGATCGTGGACTTAGCTCTGGCTTCAACCTGCTACGGACAGAAAGCAAGTGATGGAGAGACAAGCCCTTCCCAACTCCGACGGGCGTCAGAATCACCGGTGGGCTTGTTAAGGCACAGGCGCTGCCCCAAAGTCTCTGATTTGGTATAACGAGGCAAGGCCTAGGAATCTGCATTCCTCACAGGCTCTGGGTGGTGCTGGCACGGCCAGGGCTGGGGTGTCCTGCAGCCTGAGGGGGGCACGAGCACAACAGAGGCGGCTGAGAGAGGGGCAGAGCCCTGACGATTCCCAGATTATTCAAATAAAATGGAAAAGAATTCCTTTAGCCCTGGAGTAAAACGCTCTGCATCCGATGAGGCTGAACTGCAGTCACCTCACTATAGTCTACAAGGCCATTAATGCGGCACAATAAAAGTTAAGCAATCCTAATACGAAAGTGTAATGAGAAAGTCCGTAAGAAAGGGATCTTTTTTTTTTTTAAAGAAAGATACTTTATTATTATTATTTTTTTTGTCTTTTGTCTTTTTTGTTGTTGTTGTTGTTGTTGTTGTTCCTATTTCTTGGGCCGCTCCCGCGGCATATGGAGGTTCCCAGGCTAGGGGTTGAATCGGAGCTGTAGCCACTGGCCTACGCCAGAGCCACAGCAACGCGGGATCTGAGCCGCGTCTGCAACCTACACCACAGCTCACGGCAACGCCGGATCGTTAACCCACTGAGCAAGGGCAGGGACCGAACCCGCAGCCTCATGGTTCCTAGTCGGATTCGTTAACCACTGCGCCACGACGGGAACTCCAGAAAGGGATCGTTTTAAAGCATGCAGAGGGCCATCTTCCTGAAGAGAACAGGACAGGTCTGAACCCCATCGATTCGGGTGAATCAGAAGATCTAAGTCAAATCAAAAACTCAATGAGAAGGGTCGATAATACACCATAAACATAAAAACAGAATAAGCTGGATCGAGAAAGGCTGTCTCTCGATGAAGACTCCATTTTGCCAAAATTAAAAATGCAACAGGCGCCCAGAAGAACAGGTTGGAGAGTGCATAAAGCCAAATCGTTGAATTTGGCTGGACAGGGGAGTTTTTCCTAGGTTTCAGAGAAAATAGATTAAGTGAGCTGCGAGGAGAAGAGAAGCAACACGGAAGGCGGATCTGAGAGGGAACTCCAGACAGAAAATACAGTCAGTGAAAGGAAAATCAGCGATCGAAATAACAAGGCAGGAGAAACCCCCTGACATGACCAAAGCCCACCTGCTTCGTCAATTGGAAAGGGCTCACTCAGTTCCAAGCAAAAGAGAGTCACGAGGAAAATGCAGGCGCTTCACGGAGAAACAAGACTTCTAAGAGTCCAGAGAGATGAACCGAGGTGTCGACCGAAGAGAACAGAAGCCGCCAGACCTCCGTCTACAGCAGGAAAGGCGGGAGGAGAACGAAGCCGCGTCTGCAGAGTTGGCAGGGCTGAGACTGCGTCCCGAGGATTCTGCAGAAGCCAATCCGCAGCCAGACCCTGCTCTGGGAGACCGAGAGTTTTATTCTGTGTGACACCCAGTGGTTCTCGGGGACACATGCAACAGCGGCCCTGAGGCGCAGGAGTGCCAGCTTCCTTGGTGCAGCAACTCCCTCCCTGGCAAAGTTCAAGCTGCAGACATGCCACCACTGACCACGGCGTTGGCAGGAGATGCCTGCAGCCAGCGCTCACGAGTGCGTCGGTGACTGAAACCCCATCCTCCACCCCCAGGTGGTGGCCCCCTCCTCAACCCCGAAAAGGGTGGCCAGGACTCAGGGCTGGTAGGACTCTGCCAGTCAGACTCGCCTTCTCAGGAATTTTAACAAAGGGATGGAGAGGCTGTCAGCCACTGAAGGCTGAGATAGAAAACGGAGCCTGGTGGCAAGAGCAGGGCGCCAAAGAGGCTGTTGTCGGATGAGAGGGAGCTGAGAGACCCCGAGGGGCAGGCAGGGCCGCCTGGCTCCCGCTGGTAAGAAGGAGGAGCTGTGAAGTGCCCACTCCAGGCTCCCGGCGGCCTGGAGGTGCCTCTCCGTCAGCGCCTGCTGCTGCGCCTCGCACCTGTGTGTCAGGGAGACGCACCTTCCCCTCAGCCTCATGGGCCAGCCTCTGCCAGCTTCAGACTTTTCTTCTGCCGCTTTCTTACCTCTCAAAGCCTTCAGAGAAGAGTTAAGGCTTCGCTCTGGCTTCAGCTTTGCCTTAAGGAAATGATGCGGCTGGTGTGACCTTCCCTCCAAAACCGTCTCTGTATCAGCGATAAGGCTGTTTTGCTTCCTTACCATCTGTGTGTTCCCCGGAGTCGCACCTTCAATTTACTCTGAAGAGTTCTCCTTCGTCTTCATAACCTGGTGAACTCTCTGGTGCAAGAGCCCTAGCTCTCTCCGCTGTCCTCAACTTTTGACACCCCTTCCTCACTGAACTTAAATCGTTTATAGATTTGGCTGAAAGTGACTGGCTCTTCCTTTCATTTGAACACTCGGAAGCCCCTGAAGTGTTAACTGGCCTAATTTTAACACTGCGGTATCTCAGGAAATGGGGAGCCCTGAGAGGAGGGAGGGGAGGGGACGGCTGGCCTGTGGGACTGTCAGAACACACACATTTATCCATTGCATCTGCTGTCTTGCGTGGCTGTGCTTCATGGTGCCTCAAACAGTTACAACAGGAACATCAAGAATCGCTGATCACAGAAGTTCCCGTCGTGGCGCAGTGGTTAACGAATCCGACTAGGAACCATGAGGTTGCAGGTTCGACCCCTGGCCTTGCTCCGTGGGTTAGGGATCCGGTGTTGCCGTGAGCTGTGGTGTAGGTTGTAGATTCGGCTCGGATCCCGCGTTGCTGTGGCTCTGGCGTAGGCGGGTGGCTACAGCTCCGATTCCACCCCTAGCCTGGGAACCTCCATATGCTGTGGGAACGGCCCAAGAAATGGCAAAAAGACCAAAAAAAAAAAAAATTCACTGATCACAGATCATCAGGGAGTTCCTGCTGTGGCGCAGTGGTTAAGGATCCAGTATCCTGCAGCAGAGGCACAGAGGGCAGCTGCTGCTCAGATTCGGTCCCTGGCCCAGGAACTTCCATGTGCCATGGGTGTGGCTGAGAGAAAAATCCCTGATCACAGGTCACTACAACTAACGCAATAATAATGCAAAAGTTTCACGCTAGAAAGCCACGTCTCTCCAGCCCCAGGAATTAACGTATCATAATTCCTGTTGATTTGTATTCTCTCCAGACTCGCAAGCGTGATCTCTTCTCTCTGCCCTCCCGGGGTTCACTCCTCACGCCAGCGCATCCGACACAGCGCGAAAGCCTTCCCTCGAAGTGGCCCCTGTCCTGCAGCAGCACGAGTGTGCCATGGAGATCTAAAAAGCCTCTCGAATTGGCATGCCTCACCGAAGACAGTCCCGAAGCCGCAGCATGCACGGCAGGATTGTCCCCTACTGGTCCCCAGACCCGTATTCCATCACCGCGGACACAAACCGGCCGCCGGCCACAGTGGCGTCACCGCCGTGGCGGGGGTGTTCGCCCCGCCTCTGCACGTGGCTCCCTCGGCCCGCTCGGCCCTTTCGCCCGGTCCTCTCCACTGCATCCTTTTCATTCTGGAAGGTTTAGACAATGGTCGTCCCTCTGTCGGGCTTCCTCAGAACTGGCCCCTCTCAGGCTAATGAGGTGCCCCCTTTGTGACCCCAGAGCCCCTGGTGCCCACTCGGGCGGCCAGTAGCATGGACCACGTCCCTGGCCGTGGTTGAGCTGGGCCGTGCCTGGGACCTCGCTCAGGTCCGAGTCTGCGTCTGAGACGGGAGGCGCGTGAGCAACCTCTGCTGTGCCCTGGGTCCCACTCAGTTACTCCGCGTGTCCTCCAGACTCTAGCGGCCCCCGGGGCCCCGCCCACGACATACACGACATACGGTCCGTTGATGAATCCAGATCTCTAAGCGCTCTCAAAGCTGGCGCTCCGCTCAGAACGAGATGCCGCGGCGCTCAAAACGCACGCTGACACCGCGGACAACCGCGCTTGCTGCAGACTCGTTCAGTGACTCGGTAAGAGAGCCGCGGGAGTCCCTTCCACGGCCAGCTGCCATCACGCTGTTCTCACTGGATGGGTGGGGAGGGCAGGGCACGTGACCCTTCTCCGGTCCTTGACCTGCCGCTTCGGGTGGGCCCCGTGGCATCGGCAACGACAAAACCCGACTTGAAGACGGGAGCAGATCGGGGACATTCACGCGGGCCCTATGACCGCACGTCACCGCGGGTCTCCCCTCCACGGATGAACCAGCTGTCCACTGGTCCCCAACACCCACCGCTGCGTCCCGGGGAGGTGGCCAGGAGCCCTCGGCTGTGGTTCGTTAGGCCGGGAGAAGGTGAGAGGGCGCAGGGGGCGATGAGGCAGCAGGCAGATTATGTGAGCTGCAATATAGTTAATAAGAGTAACTATATTAGTGATGGCATGAATTATTCATATTTAGTTAATAGTCATTATATGAGCAATGATAGTACTAGTTAGGAGTTAATGGGCTAATGATGATTGCATTGAGTGTTGTAATAATAACGGAGAGGAGAATGATTCTAGGCTGACACATCCGTCTGAAAGAGAGACTGTGAGGGGTGGGAATGTATTGCTGAGAAAAAGGGTGTGAGAAACCACGCATGTGGAAAATCACCAGAGGCTCAATGGGGCCCGTGAAGAAAGGAAGGCTCTCCGCAGAACGGGTCCTCCAAAGTCATTTCCTCAGACAGATGCGAGGGACCCACAGCTGCCTCCCGCTGTTCCGAGCTCGCCCAGGCTGGGGATGGGAGCCCCGGGCCCTCCGACTCCTGGGCTCCCCACTGGTCCACCCAGGGTGGGTGGGAAGGTCGCACCTGGGGCGGCTGACCTGACGCCCAGTCAGGGGAGATACGGCTGGCCTGTCCCTGCCTCGCAGGGAGCTCCTTCAAAACCACGAATTCTGGCTGAGGCCCATGGAACTGACCTTCTTGGGCCCTGAAACAGTCAACCGGAATTAAAAAAGAGCTGTTTCTGCTTTATGGATACTTGGATCAGAACCCACGAGCCCGAAATCGTCTCATCTTCCACTGGTGACCCTGCACCCTGAGGGCAGGAAGAGGGGTGTGTGTGTGTGCGTGTGCGCATGTGTGCGTGCGCGGGCATGTGTGCGTGCAGATGTGTAGAAGCAGGAAAGTCACTTTGAGCTAATTGTGTTAGAAAGCAAAGCCATGTCAGGTCTTTCCCCTTCAGAGTTCTGGAAGCAAAAGGCGGTTTTAATTCGACAGCTGATTTCGCAGAAGCGCCTCTGAGCCTGGTTAAGGAGTCTGGGATCTACCCAAACAAAAGCCAGAGTTTCCAGTCCACCCCCCCCCCACCGCCGCTCCATGACCATCCCCGCCCTCCCTGCGGGTCCAGGTCAGCGGCTGACCCCCGATGCTGCTGAGAGCAGGGGGCTCCCCGCGGAGCCCTTGAGGTGATCACAGACCTTGCCTGGGGACTGAGTTACACGGTTTCTTGTATGCTGGGGACAACTACTTCCCATCTCCTCTGGGAGAGAAACCCTCAGACCTGGACACTTCTTGGTGGAGTCACTTCCTATCACATACGACCCCTAACAGAAAAACAGGTGCAGGAAATGCTAGCTAAAGGCAGGATAAGCGGTGTCTTGGAAATCAGACACTTGTCCACGAGGCCGTGGACAGAAATGAGAGACAGGTTATCATGTGACTGATTTCCACGTATTGCCAAGTTAGAGTCAAAATAAGCTTGAAAATAATTCTGAATACGCATGGTCCATGCCACGCCCTGAATCCTCACATGGATTTTCTGTATAACTTCAGGCTTCATCTGGTAGAAACAATGGATTATGTTGGAGTCCGCTGGTTAAGGGACGATGGCCGTGTTTTTAGACGGAGATACTCCCAGGACCTCTGGACCCGGAAGAGTCATGGAAATGGCAAGAAGCTGTTGAGTGCGCAGGCGAGCTGCCGTCTTTGTACAGCAGGTGCACACGTGAGCCTAAATCAGCTACTGCTGCAAAAGCTAAAATAAATCCCTATCTATCTATCTATCTATCTGTCCGTCCGTCTGTCCATCCATCTATGTAATCTCTCTTCTATCAGGTAAAAGGTAATATGAACGGTAGTAAGAAGTATGCAGAACTGGGGAGAAATATTGTTATCTTCCCCTATACATAATTATTTAGTAAAGAAATTGCTACCCAATGCTTTTCATAGAAATCCAATGCGCGCGCGCACACACACACACACACACACACACACACACACACAGCACACAAAGTGTGTAATTCAGGAAAACACGAATAATCCCCAGCCAGTCTCTAAGTAATTACTTGAGGTCACGCCAATTCTTACCTCAAATTGCTTATAGTGACTTCTTTGCCTGTGACACACGTAAGCAGTCAACTCTCAGAGGCCGTTAAAGGGCTGCAGGCACACAAACAAGCCCTTTTCTACTAGGACTCGACACAGTAACAGGACAGACTTCTCAGAGCAACAGGAGAAGCTCTTCTCCCATTTACAGAGGTGGTAAAGGATGAAGCAATGAACAAGGCAGAAGAAGTAAAATAGCGAAATGTCTACAAAATGGATCCAAACGCACGTGCCCAGGCCGGGCTTTTGATGGGGTGCTGGGGTGGGAGGTGCAGAGTGTGAGAAGCAGGGGGTGGAACAGAGGCTCCACAGGAAGGTCCCCGTACCCTGACGCTGGCTGCAGGGCGGGGGGGCCTGCCCAGAGTGCATGCGTCCTGGGCACCTGCTACAAAGGCTCCACGCTCCCCCGGGGGCTTCTCCTCGTGACGACGGCCACCTGGCTCTGCCAGAGAGCTGGGACAATGGGGAGGAAGCGGCTCGTCCCTCCCCTGCACTGCCCAGTGGTTCATGCATCAATTTTGTGATTCGGGAAACATCCCTGACCCCGGTGCTCCAAGAGGTGACCCCTCAGCTCCTGAGCCCAGGGCCCTGGCGGTGAGTGAGCAGCATCTGGGAGATTTCCCAGAGAAATGGGCCTTCGCCTTCACTGAGGGGCCGCACACGGCTCCAAGGTGACTCTTCCATCCATGTCACCAACACCTGGGAAGGTGGCTCCGTCTTACCAGTCACTCAGACACACAGGACACGCTCACTTTGGGGGACTTTCGAAATGTTTTTTTGTAAGAAGGGCAAATGGCTGCAAAGATCTCATTTAAATTCTCAAAAAGCACGTAAATTAACCAAATTGTATGGACATTTTCTCAACATCCCATTCATTTAGCTTTTAATTACCCTGTGGGCTGTGACGGCCGCTCTGGAACGGCTCTGGAGCTGTGTCACTTCGGCTGTCACACATACACTCTGTCCCCAAGCAAAAAAATCATGTTGCAATGGGAGTTGGGAGCGGGTGAGTGGGTGAGCGTGTGAGCGTGTGCGGGAACAAGCCTGTGGGCCTCCCCGCCTCGGCCCCAGAGGGCTCTTTGCAGAACCCGCTCGAGCAGACCCTGTGTTGGCAGCAACTGTACACACACATTTACAAGCTCTGGGGGGCAGGAAACCACCTAAGCTGCCCATCCCATGTCTCCCCATTTTTGCCGCAGCCTTGCAGCGATTCCCCTGCAGACGTGTGTACATGCGTCCTTCCATTTTCCCCAAGTATTGGACGTGGCGGTCTTTGCTCCCTCCCTGGATCTCAGAAAGAATATTACAAACATTTAAAAGAGGGAGCCGATAAGACAAAACAGCATCAGAAGAGGAGCAGAAATGGAGAGAAAGCGAACTTGATACACATCAGGGGAGCGTCCGGTGCACAGCAATCGGGGCGAGGTGTGCTCTGCCAACGGGGACAGGAGAAGCTGCAAAGGGGCTTCCACTAAATTCCAGGGTGCAGCTGCCCGGGCACCTGGCCTTGGAGCTGCTCTCGCCTTTCTCTGACCTTGCAGCAGACCTCCTATCTCTACAGGAAAAGCAGGAAGCTTCTAGCAAAGTGGACGTGGTCAAGGGAGGGTGGGTGCAGCAGGAAGAGCACCAGACTTCCGTCCTGGCACTGCCCCGACCAGAGTGCCACCTGCGGGCATCGGTCACACTCCAGGCCCGTCTCCTCTGGCTGGTAGGGGTCTTGGTGCGCCCAGAGATCCGGGAGACACAGGAATACGGAGAAAGCGGGAAGCAAAACCAGGGGAGAGGGGAGAGGGCAGCCTCGGTCTTGCCCCCGGTCAAGAACCACCGGTGAACGCAGATCAGCCACGGGTGAACTTGCTCAGGGAGGTTTCGGGGGCTGAGGGCTCCATGTGGCAGAGGACGCCACACAGCAGCGACAGGTCCAGAGGGAGAGAAGGATGGCGGGAGCTGAGGGAGGAGGGACCAGGGGCGGAGGGGGAGAAAGCAGTTTAGAGAGCAGGCCTCCTCCGGAACCAGAGCCCCGAGGGTTTGCACGCAGGCAGCCCCAGGCCCGCCCTTAGGCCCTTGGGCAGGAACCCCCCACCCCTGTCCCTAAAGGCCAGAGAGGGAGAAAGAGAAGAGCCAGGGCAGTCCTGCTTCTCCTGCCCTCTCCCCTCGGGGCCTCTCTGGGCCTTTACATCCCATAAGGACGGACGGTGTAGCCGAGAGGTCACACCTTTTTTTTTTCAGTCTTTTTGCCATTTCTAGGGCTGCTCCCGCAGCATATGGAGATTCCCAGGCTAGGGGTTGCATCGGAGCTGTAGCCACCGGCCTACAGCACAGCCACAGCAACGCGGGATCTGAGCTGCGTCTGCGACCTACACCACAGCTCAAGGCAACGCTGGATCCTTAACCCAGGGAGCAAGGCCAGGGATCGAACCCGCCACCTCAGGGTTCCTAGTCGGACTCGTTAACCACTCCACCATGACGGGAGGTCCAGGTCACACTCTTTGGTTAAAAGATGGAAACGTTTCCCAACCGAGTGAATGTGGAAGGGATGAAGTCGAGCGGCCCCCACCCACGCAGCTGCCGTCCTCAGCGAGCCCCCCTCTTCCTCCCAGGGGGTGTGTGGGCGCGCGGCTCTGCTCTGGTAGAGGGGCCTGAGGAGTGGACAGGGCCCAGAGGTGGGTCCCCCTCCCAGCCTGCTGGGGGCCAGGGGTCAAAGGCGGCCCTGCTGTCTCTGGCTCAGGGACTCGCAGTGTGAGCCGTCGTGCTGCTGCCCTGTACGCCTGCCAGGCCTCCTCACTGGTCCTCCCCGCGGCTTTGCCCTCTCCAGATGCAGGGGTTCTTAGCTCGCAGCCTGAGGATCACAGGCGCTGTACTCGCACTTGTTTGTGCAAAACCCCCGAGGGCCTGCCGACTGTCAGAAAGGGGTTTCGTGGTCAAGTAAATTGAGGAACTCTCCCCCTTCTGGTCCACAGCACACACTAGCGTATGAACGCAAAAGTCGGGAAGAAATCAAGGCGTGGCCTCTCTGTGGCCTAAGAAACAGTCTGGACACTGACCCCCCACTGTCCCCACTGGGTGCATCTTCTCAGTCACAGACATCGGTAGGGAGCCCCGACGTCACTCCCTTCCCTGAGGGCACGGGATGCGCTTCCAATTCCTCCACCCGAGCTCTCTTCGGCCTCCCCGTCAGGCGCACGCGACCCCTTGCCCGGCTCAGCACGGACCTCTGACCTGAACTAGCTCCCTGGTCCCTGCATCTCTGCCCCTCCCCACTTCAGGGCACATCTGGAGCCTGCCTGGGTCCAGCAGGCTCTGCGTGCCAGCTCTCAGGTGGTCCATTGGCACCCTCTGTCCAATGACGAGCATAATACACGCTGAGGGGACCACGATCCCCCCTCGCCCCGCCCCAGCTCCTCCAGGGCAGGGCTGCTCCAGGCCCATCCTCCTCGTCGCCCGTCCTGCACCCGGTGTAGAATTAGAGACGGAACAGCCGTCTGGTAAAGAACCAGCTGCTTCCCAGCCAGGAGAGCTTGGTGGGTCACCGAGCTTCTAGTGCTGCCAGTTTCCTTCATTAAGAGTCTGTATCTCCCTTGATTTAGGAGGAGGCTACTTCCTGATAAGCCCACTGTAGGTGTAAAATGCCTTAAGGGAAACATACAGTGAATACACCTAACCTGCAGAGCGTCTCAGCGGAGCCTCGGCCACCTTAAACCTCTCAGACGGCTCACGTCAGCCTACAGCTGGGCAGAATCATCTCACACAAAACCTATTTCGGAATAACGTGCTGCAAATCTCATAGGATCGATCGGGTCCTGCAGGAGAGTGACCGCAGAATGGCTGCATGGGTCCAGGACGGCTGTGATTCCATCGATGCTTTCTTTCGATCGCGTGGCTGAGCAGCCCCTGCCCAGAGTCAGCAGAGTGCAGCCTACCCTCTACCAGGAGCACCAGGAAAAGATCAAGATTTAAAATCCAAGCAGAGTGCTATGCAATGTGGGTCACCTTTGAACCATCCTGAAGTCAGGAATTTGTGGGTCAAACCAACATCAACAGGGGACCCTCTGGACAGGTGCTGGCACCCTGCTACACAGGGGCTCGAACCCAGCTCTTGCTGAGGCAGAAGAAAGACTCCCACAGCACCACAGCACAGGGGCTGCGGGAGGCTGTTGTACGTGCGTTTACGTCGAACCATTTTCTGTGCACCTGTCTTTTCAACGTTTGTCCCAGTTAAAAAAAGATCGACCCCATACAGATTCCTGGTCGGGCCACTCTAGTTTCCACAAACCTGGGAGGCAGTGCAGATCAAGGGCACCGCCCCCCACAAAGACCCCGCAGACCAGCGCGAGGAGAGCGGGAAGCCACGAGGGCCACACGTGTGAACTGGAGCAGAGAGGCGCCGGGGGCCCTGGAGAAGCCCGCTGCGCGCCACTGCACGCGTCCCGCTTCGGGAGCACAATAGAACGCCGGTTATCCAGGCTAACTCGGGATTTAACGATCTGAAAAATTGATTTTCTTAGATAATTGATCACGATGGATTCGAGAGGAAGAACCAGCTATTCAGGCAGAAGGGCCAAGAGCTGCCCTGTCAGGTGACCTGAACATTCTAAAACTTGACACCGAGGGCTCCGCTCAGGCTAAGACGGCAGGACGACTAGGAAACTAAGGTGTTTACCTCTGCACCCTCTGACCGGATGTGCCCAGATCGTGTGTGTGCAGAACCCCCCCCCACCCCCGCCCCGGGATAAGGCAGACCTTCCTCGAGGCCTGGGGAGCCTTCGGACCAGGATGGGAGAACAGAACGAGTGGGACAGAACGGTCAGTGAAGACTTGAGCGACCTTGGAAAGCTCAGGCACCTTCCAGAACACTAAAGAAACACTCTCTGGCCAGAAGAATCGGCCTCTTAAGCCAACATTGTACAGCATGCAGCTCTTTCCCTACACATGCAAATTCTCCAACACAGAGCGCCTTCACAGACAGAATACAGTTGAAGAATGTGCCTCTCAGGGCACAATCCCCAACAGAGCACTGCTGGGGCGATGCGGCCGCACGGCAGAATCATCCGGTTTTGTTCCGCCTCCCTTTGAAATGCTCGGCCTTTCTGCTGAGGTTCTGTGCGCTGGCGACAACAGAGGTACAGAGCGCTGCACATTCCGCTGAAAACTAACGCGACGGTCTGCTGATGCAGCACGCGGGGCGGGGTGGGGCGGGGCGGGGTGGGGAGGGGGGCGGCTTTCTATGCTGTGTCACTGTTTTCCCTGCAAAGGAACACACAAGGCTTCCGCATCGGCATCACCAAAAAGTTCCCAGGCCCTTCAGATGGGCTTTCAGTCCACGAGTGCTTTCATTATTTTTGTACCTTTTAAATGAGCCTTTCCCCTTGGCCACTGGGGAGGCGCTCCCCTGGTATGGGGCGTGGATGTGCTATGATCCCTGCTGCTCATTGATGTTTTCAAGGTCTTGTGTCAATCGGGTGCCCCTGACGTCATTCAAAAGGGGCTGCTTTACGTGGTAAGGGGTACCTTATGCTATGCGAGTCAGGTACATAAAAGGATAAAGCCGTAGATCATGTGACTTGAGAAGATTCTGTAATCACTGAGCTTCTCTGTCGCAATTTTTTAAGTATCTGTACCTAGAAAATGTGCATTTGTTTACTCTTAGAAATAACAGAAACGGCATCCTGCCTCACGCACAGAGAACAAATCCACCTACATGCAGGCGATGCTCGGCAGACACTGCACCAGCCACGGCGGGGACCAGGCGGAGGGTCCCTGCCCTCCACCTGCCTCCCCAGCTTAGCGTCTTCGGGATGCGAGGGACACACAAACGTATTCAAGGCCAGTTAGTGCTGCTGGTGGCCCTGCGGCCCAAGGAGAGGCCACGACAGGGGGCTCAAGGCCACCCCGGCTCCCCCAGCCGCTCCTGACGCCGGTTGGCGGCATCGCCCGCAGCGTAGGTGGAGCCCCGGTCCAAGGCCAAGGCAGGATTTCGGGTCGTGGTCTGATCACCCCCCGAGGGCTGAGATGGAGGACGCTGGGGGAGCCGGCCAAGGAAAGACAGTCCGTCCGAGGACGTCAAGCACAGGGTACAGCTGTGTCTGAGGACAGCCTGCCCCGGACCTTCCGCAGCCTGCCCCTGAAATCTCCCTATTCATTCTTAAAGCCAGTTCCAGAAATAAATAACCTTCAGGGGAACCAAGAGGAAAGTGCGCCAAGAGGCACAGGGAACCCACCGCCTGTCCAGCCCTGAGATGCGGCTCCTCTCATCTCCCAGGAGCCCAAGGTCACCTCTTCCAGTTCAAGGACACCTCCAGATGCAGGAGGCCCTGGCCGTCAGGTGGGGCTCACTCCTCCTTTACGCCAAGGCACCCAGGAAACCACTTCTTTGCCTCTTCGGTTCCCGGGAGAAGCCGCCCTTTCCTCCCCCAGCTCTAGACGCGGGTGACGTGCACCTGTCACAAGTTCTCTTACAGACGAGCCCCTGTCACATGTTTCCCTTGGACACGAAAAATACGTTGAAAGTGACTTGGAGGAGAAAGACAACCAGCAGCATAAGCTGAGGGGTCGTGCACGTTTGAGACGAGGTGCCCGTGTATCTAAAGGAAGGAAGAGCTTGGCAACGGCCCGCTGTGGAGACAGACTCAGGGTGAGGATGCCGCGACGTGTCCCCGCACACTTCAGGGGTCCTTCCCCACGAGCCACCGTGCTGCTCCCAGCTGCCCCACCCAGTCTGCTCCCAGCTGATTGGACCGTCTACAAAGGGACCTGCCAGTGTGGCCTTGGCATGAGGTCCTGGAGGGGAACTAGACCAAGCCGCTCTTCACCTGGACGGGGAAACCTCCTCGAATCCTGCCCTGCTTACCTCCAGTGCACCTGCGCACTGAACGCTCCCTCACGCTCTGGAAGCTCAACGAGTGTTTTTTTGTTTTTCTGTTTTTTCCTGCAACCCCAGGTACAGAGCGTGTTAGACACACAGCAGGCATCACCCAGGTGAGGAATCCAGTTCCAGAGACCCTCCGTGCCTTCCTCTGCTAGAGCCCTCGCCCCCCGTGCTAGAATCGTCTCTCTCTGCATCTGCCGCCCTCAACAGGACCCCCGTGTCCCCTTCCTGCTAACACAGAGCTGGGCACACTGCGGACACTCAGCACATGTCTGTTAAGAAAGGAAAGGCGGCAGCAGTCAGAGAAAGGGGATGACACCGAGGTAGGATTGAGTACGGCACTGCTTCAGCATCCCCCCACATCTGCCACAAATAAAGCACCCCTCCCAAAATAATCAAAAATGTGGAACACATATACAAGTACTCACTCAATCGAGTTATTTTACTTCCATAGAAATCCAACTGGGCGCCCACGGTGTACACAGCTGAGCAATATGCAGCAAGAACTGGGCTAAAAGGTATCGGTCTTAATGCTGGATATCACACACGTTAACCCAAGTCGAGGCAGCTTGATAGAAGAGCCTCGCTCCCTCTGCCGTTTGAGTGCTACCTCTTTGGGAGTTATTTTCCTTTGCTCGGAATCTATTTTAAAAACAAAATTACCATACGATGCAGCAATTCCACTCCCAGGTATATACCCTCAAAGGATCGAAAGGGGACTAAAACAGACCCTTGCACTCAAATGTTCCCTGCAGCACTGTTCACTAGAGCCACAGGGTAGATGGATACCCAGCAGGTGCAGGGATAAAGAAGCTGTGGGATAATCGTTCGATACAACAGTGTTTGGCCACGAAAAGGAACAGAGCTCCGCCACATGCTACCATGTGGAATAACCTTGAAATCATCATGCTCAGTGGAACACGCCAGACCCAAAACGACAAGCGCTGTGTGATTCCACTTCGATGACCTATCCAAATGTGTACATTCATAGAGACGGAAGGTAGGTTAGAGCTTACAGGAGTGGCCAGGGAAGAGGGGGAAGAGGAGCTATTACTTAACAGGTACAGAGCTTCTGTCTGGGGTGATGAAAATCTTTTGGAAATAGATATTGGTGATGGTTGGACATTGCGAAAATAATTAATGCCACTGAATTGTACACTTAAAAATGGTTTAGGTAGCAAATTTTATGTTATATATGCTTTACTACAATAAAAAAGCTATTTAAGGATTTCTGATTTTCCACATAAAACTACCATAGGATCCAGCAATCCCACTCCTGAGCAAACAGCCAGACAAAACTACAATGCACTATGATACATGCACCCCTATGTTCATAGGAGCACTACTCGCGTTAGCCAAGCCATGGAAACAAATGTCCATCAACAGACAAACAGATTAAGCGGATGTGGTACATATACACAACGGAATACTACTCAGCCATAAAAAGAACCAAATAATGCCATTTGCAGCAATGTGGACGCAACTGGAGATCCTCATACTAGGTGACGGCAGAAAGAGAAAGGCACCTATCATATGGTATCACTTACAGGTGGAATCTAAAGTACGCCACAAGCGCACCTACCTACAGAGCAGAAGCAGCCTCACAGACATGGAGAACAGACCTGTGGTTGCTGAGGGGTGAGGAAGGAGTGGGAGGGACCGGGAGTTCGGGGTCGACAGACGTAAACTACTACCTTCCGAACGGATGCGCGACGAGGTCCTACTGCGCGGCCCAGGGAACTACCTCCAATCGCTTGGGAGAGAGCATGACGGGGGATGACAGGAGGAAAAGAATACATGGATATATGACGGGGTCACTTTGCGGTACAGCAGAAATTGGCACGACATGGAAAACCAGCTATACTTTAATAATAAAAAAAAGATTTCTGACTTTAGCTATATGGCAACAGGAGCCACCGTGGAGCCCATTCCTGCTATAAGCACCTAAAATTCTAGGTGATGTGTAAGAAAGAAATTTAAAACCCAGAACTAAGCTTGACAGGAAAAAAAGAAGACAATTAGCCAGAAAATAAGGAAGATGAAAAAGACAAAGAAACGTGCCTTGTGTTTGTAGGACTCCTTAATCTTAGAAATTAATTTAAACCAGTTCCAGAACAATGAAACCAGTGGGGCAATGATACAAACAGCACGGGGCTCTTTCAAAATAACACGTCTATAATTCATGAACGTGACAATTAACTACTAATGAAGGTGCACTCTCTCACACTTAGAACAGAGCCACCCTTAGGAAGAGCCAGTATATTCCAAAATAAACTTTATACGCCTGAACTTGAGGCAAGAGTAATTTAATAGAGACTATAAAATAAGAAAGTTTCAAAGTATTAAACATAAAAGAACAAAGGACATTCTAACGAAACATTATAAAATGCTATGCAAAGAAAGACAAATTTTACAAAGCAGCAAAGAGAACGTGGACAAGTGAAAAATTATGTCACTGAAATTAAAAATTCGGAGGTGAGGATAAATATCAGATAAGACAGAGCTAAAGGGAAGACAATTAAATGGAAGAGAGATCAAGAAAATTTCCCAGAACATAGCAGAGACAGATAAAGAGACAGAAACTACGAAAATGAGGCTAAGAGAAAGTCAGGGAAAGTAACAAGATCCAAAACATACTGAAATAGGAGTTCTGAGGAGACGATAAGAGGAGAAAGAAAAGCAACATTTAGCGGGGAAAAAAGCAAGAACTGTGGAACTGATAAAAGACATGATTTCTCAGACTTAAGAAACACAGCGATGCTCAAGCAGGGGGAAATAAAGGACCTCGTGAAACTGCAGACAGCAAAGACGAGGGGAAAATTCTTAAAAACAGCCATAGAGACAGATTACCCACAAAAGAATAACTGAACTGGCAGCAGATTCCTTATCAGAAAAATAAAGTGGCTAGGAAAAAATGGGATAGACCATCAAAGGGCTGAAAGAAAGCAACCTCTTAACCTAGAATTTTCTACATATTCAAAAAAAACCTTTATACACATCCAGTCTGCACTGAAGACTGAAGGGAAAAACCCTCCTCATCACATACAAACATACGCATGAGTGTTCAGTGCGGCGCTACTTACAAGAGCAAAGCACTGAAAATACTTTAAATGTCAACATATGAGAGATGGGAGAAGAAACGCTAGTACAATGAATATGCAGCTGCTGTAAAGAGGAATGGGAGAGATTTTTAGGTACTGATTTCCAGGATATTAACTGGAAATAAAACAAGGTGCTCATGAGCATATGTCAGAATCTGCTCGTATCTTTTTTTTTTGTCTTTTTTGCCTTTTCTTGGGCTGCTCCTGCGGCATATGGAGGTTCCCAGGCTAGGGGTTCAATCGGAGCTGTAGCCACCGGCCTACGCCAGAGCCACAGCAACGCAGGATCCGAGCCGCGTCTGCAACCTACACCACAGCTCACAGCAATGCCAGATCCTTAACCCACTGAGCAAGGGCAGGGATTGAACCCGCAACCTCATGGTTCCTAGTCACATTTGCTAACCACTGCGCCACGACAGGAACTCCAATCTGCTCATATCTTTACTGATATAATTCAATAAAGTCACCCCTTTAAAGTGTACAACTGACTGGTATCTATCACTACAAGGTTCTGTAACCATCAACACTACCTAATTCTCCACCACTGCACGATCCCAAAATGCAAGCCTCTATCTTCTACATTTTTTGGGAGGGTCTTTTTTTTAGGGCCGCACCCACGGCATATGGGGGTTCCCAGGCTAAGGGTCGAATCAGAGCTGCAGCTGCCAGCCAACACCACAGCCACAGCAATGCCAGATCCTTAACCCACTGAGCGAGGCTGGGGATCAAACCTGCGTCCTCATGGATACTGGTCAGATTCGTTTCTGCTGCCCCACAACGGGAACTCCAAGCCTCTACCTTCTAGCAGCCACTCCCCACTCGCTGCCCCTGAGCCCCTGGCAACCACTAATCTACTTCTTGTCTGCATGGATTTCTCTGTTCTGCACACTGGGCATTGATGGAATCATACAGCGTGTGAGCCTCTGGGTCCGGCTTCTTTCACACACAGCAGGTTTTCGAGGTTTATCCACACTAAACCATGTAGCAGTATTTCATTCCTTTTTACAGTGCGATCCTATTTCGCTGTATGAATATATCACATTTGCTCTGTCCAACCACTTGCTGGTGGACTTCCGTCTATGTTCTACCTTTTGGCTGTGGTCCATAATGCTACTGGGAATATTCACGTGTGAGTTTTGGGATGTACAAGTTTTCCGTTTTCTTGGGCCTACACCTAGGAGTGAACCTGCTGGGTCATGTGGTTAATGCCATATTTAGCTTTTTGAGGAACTGCACAACTGTTTCCATAGCAGCTGCACCATTATCCATTCCCGTAAGTGGTATATAAAGTTCCGATTTCTCTATATTCTCGCCAACACTTGTCATTCACCATTTAAAGAAAATTGGAACTGTCATCCTAGTGGCTGTGAAGCGGTATCTCTCTGTGATGGAGATTAAGGATTTGCCAATTAAGGATTTGCATTTCCTTAGGGACCAATGGTGTCAAGCGTTTTCTCACGTGTGTCCTGGCCATGTGTTCCTATTCTTGGGGAATTCTCTACTGAAGCCTCTTGTCAGAGGTGGTCAAGGCGGCAGAGGAGGAAGACCCGCGGCTCACCTGCTCCCACGGGCACACCCAAATCCCAACTGTTTACAGAACAACTATTGATGAAAAACCCAGAGCCAACCCAAAGAGATTTCCTACAACTAAAGACACAGAGAAGGAAACACAGGAAGACAGGTAGGAGTGGAGCAGTGGAGCCAAGACCCACACTCCCAGGTAAGCAGCCCACAAACAGGAGGATAACTGCAACTGCAGAGCCTCCCCCCAAGGAGCAGGGGGTCTGGGCCCCCCACTGAGGTCCCCAGCCCGAAGGTCCTACACTGGGAAGATGGGTCCCCAGAATGTTGGGCTTTGCAGGCCAGTGGGGTTTGCAGTCAGGGGTGCTAGAGAGCTACAGGAAACAGACTCTGCTCTTAAAGGGCACGCACAAAATCCCTCATGCTCCAAGACCCACGCTGCCCAGGCAGTAATCTGAAAGGAGCCTGTGTCAGACCCACTAGCTGACCTTGGAGAGCCACCTGGAGAGGCAGGAGGCAACAGGGACTCTCCCTGGGGACACAGATGGCAGCCATTCGAGGGCACTCATCTACCACGAGGACACTGATGATGGAAAGAACCACTGTGGAGTCTGACCTGTAGCCTCTGAGTGCTCGTGCTTACCTGCCCCCATAGCTGGTGGACACCAGTCCTGGGACACCCTCCTCCCCGGGATGGGCGGGCAGCCAGCCGTGCACGGGCCCAGCCCTGCCCACCACGGTCTGTCACTACCCCTAGGCCCTCCCTACAGCCAGTTGCCCCAGGACCTGGCCCCCCCACCCCCACAAGTCAGTCCAGGACCCGGCCCCACCTACCAGCAGGCTGGAATCAACCCCAGGCCCACATGTCTTATAGGCAGCCACCCCAGTACCCGGCCCTGACTGCCAGTGGGCTGACACTAGCTCTGGGACCCCTCTGGGTCTCCTTGCCAGCTGTCTTGGAACCAGGACCTGCCTACTAGCAGTTCAGGAGCCTCTTCAAGAGACAGGGCCTGGCAACCAACTAGGCCAAGGGCCATTCCTGCCCACCAGCATGCTGACAGGGGTCGTGGCCACCACACAAGGGCCTGTGCAGCCTACATCCGTAGACCACAGAGCTCCGATGACCCAAGGGGAGTGTGTCAGTGGGCCCCCAAGGACATCTCTGACATGAGGCCGCCTTGCCAAGATCAGGAAAGGTAAACCAATGCACCTAATATCTAAAGATAAAAGCAAAGATTTAGGCAAAACGAGGAGACAGAGGAATATGTTGTAAACAAAGGAAGAAGATAAGATCGCAGAAGAAGAACTTGGTGGTGTGGCGATTTACAACTGACCCGATAAAGAGCTCGAGGCAGTGATCACACACGTGCACTTGAGAGAAGGATAGATGAGCACAGTGAGAAGCTTAACAAAGAATGAGAAAATGTGAAGAAGAACGAAACTGAGGTGATAACTGAAATAAAAAACACATTAGAAGGAATCGACAGAGGGTTAGATGATACAGAGGAACAGATCAGCAAGCTGCAAGACAGAGCATAAGAAATGACCCAAGTTGAACAGAAAAGAAGAATTTTCAAAAATGAGGATAGTTTAAGAGACCTCTGGGACATCAAGCTTGCTAACGTTAGCATTATAAGTCCCAGAAGAAGAGAGAGAAAGGGGCAGAAGACTTACTTAAAACCACAGTAAGGGGAAAAAACCAACATTTACAACTGCATCAAAAGGAATAAAATACTAGGAATAAAAGTAACTGAGGAGGTAGAAGACCTGTACTCAGAAAACTATAAGATGTTGATGAAAGAAATTGAAGACACCATAAGCAAATGGAAAGATGTACTGTGCTCATGGATTGGAAGAATTAATACTGCTAAAATGTTCATACTCCCCAAGGCAATCTACAGAAAACACAATCCCATCAAAATGCCAACAGCATTTTTCAGAGAACTAGAATAAATAATTCTAAAATTTGTACGGAAAGCAGAAAGACCCTGAATAGCCAAAAACATCTTGAAAATGAAGAACAAAGCTAGAGGCATCATGCTCCCTGGTTTCAAACTATATTACAAAGCTCCAGAAATCAAAACAAAATGGTACTGGCACAAAAAGAGACACAGAGCTAATGGAACAGAACAGAAGACCAGAAACAAACCTACACATGTGCGGTCAATTAGTCTCCAACAAAAGAGACAAGAAGAGACAGCTTTTTCAATAAATGATGCTAGAAAATTCGACAACTGGAGTTCCTGTTGTGAGTCAGTGGAAACGAATCTGACTAGTATCCATGAGGACACAGGTTCAATCCCTGGCCTTGCTCAGTGGGTTAAGGATCTGGCGTTGCCGTGAACTGTGGTGTAGGTCACAGATGCAGCTTGGATCCCGTGTTGCTGTGGCTGTAAGTGTAGGCTGGCAGCTGCAGCTCCAATTTGACCCCTAGCCTGGGAAAACCTCCATATGCCACAGGTACAGCCTTAAAAAAAGAAAGAAAGAAAGAAAGAAAGAAAGAAAGAAAGAAAGAAAGAAAGAAAGGAAGGAAGAAAGAAAGAAGGAAAGAAAGAAAAGAAAGAAAGAAAGAAAGAAAGAAAGAAAGAAAGAAAGAAAGAAAGAAAGAAAGAAAGAAAGAAAGAAAGAAAATTGGACAACCACATGCAAAAGAATTTAACTGGACTACTTTCTTATACAACACACAAAAATAAACTCCAAATGGAATAAAGACGTAAATGCAAGTTCTGAAACCCTGAAACTCCCAGAAGAAAACATAGGCAGTGTGTTCGTTAACACAGGTCTTAGCAATATTTTGGGGCCGAAATCTCCTCAGACAATGGAAACAAAAGCAAAAATAAATAAATGGGACTACATCAAACTAAAAGTCTTTTGCATAGCAAAGCAAACTATCAACAGAACAAAAAGGTCATTTATCAAATGGAAGAAGGGATTGTCAAACTATATATCTGATAAGGGATTAATATCCAAAATATGCAGAGCACTCATAGACTGCAACTTTAAAATAACAAATAACCCAATTGAAAAATGGGCCGAGGACCTGCATAGACATTTTTCCAAAGAAGACATACAGATGGCCAACAGACACATGCAAAGATGCTCAACATCGCTAGTCATCAGGGAAATGCAAATACAAACTACAGTGAGATATCATCTCACACCTGTCAGAATGGCTATTATCCAAAAGACAACAAATAATAACTGTTGTGCAAGTTGTAGAGAAAAGGGAACTGTCATACACAATTGGTGGGAACATAAATTGGTGCAGCCTCTATGACAAATGGTATGGAGTCTCCTCAAAAAGTTAAAAATAGAACTACTACATGATCCAGCAATTCTGTCTCTGGGTATTTTTTCTCTGAAGAAAAAAAACCCAGTAATTTCAAAATATGTATGTATATACATAATTTGAAAATATATATGTGCCCCTATGTTCACTGCAGCATTATTTACAATAGCTAAGATACAGAAGCACCCTGAGAGTACACGGATGGACAAATGGATAAAGAAGATGTACAATGGAATATTAGTCTTAGAAAAGAATGAAATCTCGCCATTCGCCACAATATAGATGCACTGAGAGGGTATGACGGTAAGTAAAAGAAGTCCAACAAAGAACAACAAATACCGTCTGATTTCACTCATATGTGAAACCATAAAAAAAAAAAAAACCTGACAAAAAGACAACCCACAGAATGGGAGAAAATCTTTGCAAACACTGCAACCAACAAGGGCCTAATCTTCAAAATATACAAACAATTCATACAACTCAACAACAGAAAAAATAATACAATTGAAAAATGGGCAGAAGACCTAAAGAGATATTTCTCCAAAGAAGACATACGGATGGCCAATAGACACATGAAAAATAAATGCTCAGTATCACTAATTATTAGATACCACCTCACACCAGTCAGAAGGGCCATGATTGATAAGTCTACAAACACCAAGTACTAGAGCGGGTGTGGAGAAAAGGGAGCCCTCCTGCACTGTTGGTGGGAATGTAAACTGGTACAACCACTGTGGAAAACAGTATGGAGGGTCCTCAGAAAACTAAATATAAAACTACGGGAGTTCCCGTCGTGGCGCAGTGGTTAATGAATCCGACTAGGAACCATGAGGTTGCGGGTTCGATCCTTGACCTTTCTCAGTGGGTTAAGGATCCAGCGTTGCCATGAGCTGTGGTGTAGGTCGCAGACACAGCTTGGATCCTGCATTGCTGTGGCTCTGGCAGTAGGCTGGCAGCTACAGGTCCGATTCGACCCCTAGCCTGGGAACCTTCATATGCCGCGGGAGTGGCCCTAGAAAAGGCAAAAAAAAAAAAAAGGCAAAAAAAAGGACCAAAAAACCCTAAAAAAACAAAAACAAAAAAACTACCATATGACCAGGAATCCTACTCCTGGGCATATATCCTGACAAACTACAATTCAAAAAGATATATACACCCCTATGTTCACAGCAGCACTATGCACAATAGCCAAGACATGGAAACAACCTAAATGACAGCCAAATGGATTAAGTAGATCTGGTACTTATACGCAATGGAATACGACTCAGCCATAACAAAGAACAAAATAATGCCATTTACAGCAACTTGGATGAAACTAGAGATTCTCATGCTAAGTGAAGGAAGTCAGAAAGAGAAAGACAAATATCACATAATATCACTTACATGTGGAATCTGAAATGTGGCATGAAAGAACCTATCTACAGAACAGAAACAAACTCACAGACACGGAGAACAGACTTGTGGTTGCCAAGGGGAGGGAGTGGGATGGACTGGGACTTTGGGGTCGATAGAAGTAAACTATTACATTTACAGTGGATGGGCAATGAGGCCCTACCGTACAGCACAGGGAACTATATCCAGTCTCCTAGGCTAGAACTTGATGGAAGATAGCATGAAAAAAAGAATATATAAATATGTGCATATATATATATATATATATGCTTATATATGACTAGGTTGCTATGCTGTACAGCAGAAATTAACACTGTAAATCAACTATATTTTAATAAAAAATAAAACAATATAGAAACACATCACAGATACGGAGAAGACACAGGTGGTCACCAGAAGGGAGGGAAGGGAGGATGAGTGAAAGAGGTGAGGGAGATGAGGAGATACAAACTTGCAGCCGCAGAATACACGCGTCGCGGGAATGAAAGGTACCACAGGGGAATCCAGTGGATAACACCGTAGCAACTGCTGCCGGCGACAGACGGTAACCCGTCTCGCCGTGGTGAGCATTTTGCAGCCTACAGAGGCATCCAGTCTCTAGGATGTGCACCTGCAGCTGACACGTTGCGGGTCGATTATTCTCCAGGAGGGACAGACTCTCTCCCTTTTCAAATTAGGTTATCTGTGGCCTTCCTATTGTGGCTCAGCAGATCCAGAGCCCAACTGGTATCCATGAGGCTGTGAGTTCCGTCAGTCCCTGGCCCTGCTCAGTGCGTTAGAGGATTTGACATTGTTGCAAACGGTGGCTTCATTTGCAGATACGGCTCAGACCTGGTGTTGCTGTGGCTGCGGTGTTGGCCGGTGGCTATGGCTCCGATTCAACCCCTAGCTTAGGAACCTCCATATGGCAAAGTGTGGCCCTAAAAAGACAATCCATGGCTCAATCAACAAATAAATAAATACTAGGTTACTTATATTTTTATTGTTGGATTGCAAGACTTCTTTACCTGTTCTGGACAAGAGACTTGATGAGATGCATGACTTGCAAGTATTTTCCCCCATTCTGTGGTATATGCTTATTTTTGCAAAGAGAAACACAGAAAGGACACAAGGCAGACACAGGAAACAGGATTGGGTTTCTCTGAGTTTTAACTTTTGAAATATGCTAATATTTTACAGATCCAAAAATGTTATTAAATCAATAGAGACAGAAAAAATTTTCCCCTGATCCATTCACACAGAAACTAATGAACTTAACTATGTATCAAATAGACAACATAATAAACAGAAGAAACAAAATGACTCTAAGAAAGTTTAGACCCCTCAGTGGGAAATAGTCCATGCACAAAAAGAACAAGGAAGAAATTCTGAGTTTTACTTAGTGACGTTAGGTAGTCGTATTGATATAGCAATTCCAAAACCACTTAGTGTGAATTACAGGGTTGAGAAAATGAACAACCATATTAATTTTGTGGGAAATCAGTGTTCTTATTGTGGGATAAGGGAGAGAGAAATATGTAAAGGAGGAAGAAGCCTATGATACCAATGTTAAAACGCAATTTAGAAGCGCCAGTATAAATGCATGATTTTATACACGTGTATGTGTGTGCATGTGTATGTGTATATATACACATACACATGCACACATATATAATATGGATATAAATATATTTTTTTCCATCGACAGTGCAAGGAAACCTATTTTATGTATATCATATACAGTATGTAGATAGACAGAGCTCCTCGCTCTGCGTGCGGAAGAGCCTAGAAGCAATCACACCTCGGCAGTGAGGACCACACCCAGTCCCCAGATCTGGGTTTCTCAACACCACCTACTCTAATGAAAGGAACTCTGGTTCATTCCAGGGCTGTGGCAGCAAAAACAAAGGCAAGCATCTTGCTATGCCCGAAAGTAAGAAATTCTCAAAATCAGATGAGAACATGTTGAAAAGATATAGAAGACACTTTGAATGGACCTCTGGGAGCCAAAACGTGGGACGATTTGAACAAGATGAATAACTAAGATTTTATTCTGATGTGTGGGATTAATACAAAGAATACCTGAAGCCACTCTAAGAAATGTTTTAAAGGGTGGAGGTACGGAGAAGGAAAAGCAGTTCTTTAGAGAAGAAGGCTAACTTAAACAAATGGGAGGAGTTTTAAAAATCGCTAGTATTTGACTGAAGCAGGAGTCATCAGTAAATGTTAAAACCCCTGGGAAACGGAAGAGTCTCACAGTTTCAGAGTATTGCCACTCAGCTTTTTAACTAATTACAAAGGAAAAATGCACCTTTATGGGCGGAAAAGTCTGTTGGCCTCCATTTAACCACACAATCCCTTCACCAAAAATCATCCGTAATGAGGCAAACATCCAATGACCTCTAAGGTGGTGCAGCGAGAAGCCGGTGGTATCCCCAGAATGCGGAACCAAAGGCCAGGAACCCTAAGATTGCGGGTAAGGAGATGAAGGGGGCGTGAGAGCTGACACCATGCAGAATCCCTGGCTGAAAAAGCGAGGGAGTTCTGCATCGTTACAATCAGGGACATTTGGCTATAGGGACGGTAGATGGGACAACATGCTAAATCAATGTCGAATTTTAAAGAGCAATAATTCCACTGTGATTATGGCGGAGAAGGCTCCCATTCATAGTTGACGAATGCTGCAGTATTTAGGGGAAATATACACAACAGCTTCTCAAATGCTTCAGTCTAAGACATGCGTGTGTATGTGTGTGTGTGAGAGAGAGAGAGAGAGAGAGAGAGAAGAGAGGGAGGGGGAGGGAGAAAGAGGGGGAGAGGAAGGGAGAGGGAGGGGGGAGGGAGAGGGAGGGGGAGGGGGCGAGGGAGGAGGGAGAGGGAGGGAGAGGGAAGGGGGAGAGGGAGGGCGGGGGGAGAGGGAGAGCCTAAGCGGAAAACACTAACCATCTGTGGATCCAGGTGAAGCGTGTACCATGCACATGCTACATTTCTGCAGGTTAAAGTTTTCCAAAATAAAAGGGGAAAAACAAGAGTGAGGTGAAATAAACATCTTTCAGGAGCTCCCGTCGTGGTGCAGCGGAAATAAATCCGACTAGGAACCATGAGGGTGCAGGTTCCATCCCTGGCCTCGCTCTGTGGGTGAAGGATCTGGTGTTGCCATGAGCTGGGGTGTAGGTCGCAGACGCGGCTCGGATCCTGCATGGCTGTGGCTGTGGCTGTGGGTAGGCCGGCGGCTTCAGCTCCGATGTGACCCCGAGCCTGCGAATCTCCGTATGCCACGGGTGAGGTCCTAAAAAGAAAAAAAAAAAGACCCTTTCAGCCTCGGCATAGCAAGGACTCCTGCAGAGGTGTCCGAGTGGAAGGGCACTAAACCCAGAGGCGGCGGGCGCGGGAGGGGCAACGGTGAGGGCGTGGAAATAAGCACAAGCTGCGGAAAGTAATTTGGGGCCCTTATTCCAACGAACTTGGGGATTAAAAACAAGATGAGACTGACTGGAGGCCCCACAGACATGACGCACAGGAGGGAGGCGGGACGGCCTCGAGGCTGGTCCTGTTCGGTGTTCGGTTCAGGTCGTGCCGCCCCCTTCGGGCTCCGTTCCTCGGCTGCGATGTTGGGGGGGGGTGGGCACTGCACCAAGGAAACCTCGCTAAGTGTAAGACACCCAGACTCTATTCTGCAGAGTTCTCGGGAGGGCGATGCATAGGGCAAGAGGAAAACACGGATGGGACAGGACCACAATCAGGAGAGCAGTTCCCTCAGCAAAGAGAGGAGATGGGGCAGGCGGGTGACAGGGACAGTTAATGTTTTATAAAGAATCCATGTGAACGCGTCGCAATTCCTAAGGTGAGGCAGGGTGTGAGCAGGTCCAACGCGCAAAGGAAGCTGCTGTGACTCCTGTGGCTCAGGTGGGCCAGGCCTAGGGTGTGCGGGCACCCGGGGTCAGGGCTCATCCCCTGGAGGGGGGTTGGCAGCCGGCACGGCCGCCTGAAGGTGTCTGACGGCGGACAGGGTGTTCATGCCAGGGAGCAACAGGGAGGCAAAAGCCCAAAGATGCCACGGGTGTGGGGACCAGGGCAGACGGCTGGGGGTGAGGAAGTGCAGGTGCCGAGGGGAGAATGACTTGGTGGGCCTGGGAGGCGGAGGCCCGGCGTGTGGGTGCGGCGGCACGGTGCGTGGACCGGGTGAGCTGAGGGCCTCACCTGCACCTCATCCAGTCTCCCTCACAAGCCTCCGTGGGACCCTCGCTTACTCCCACCTTGCAGACAAGGAAGCTGATGCTTAGAGAAAGCCGGCCTGCCCCGGGAGGCACACAGGACCAGGCAGACAGAGCACCTGCGCGCACACAGGTCTTCTGACCTGGCAGCTCTGTTCGTAAACGGACGGAACCTGGAGGGGATGGGGAGATAGGACAGAACCTTAAACAGAGGAGGGCGAGAGTAGATGTGCCACGAACACAGCCCTTTGGATATTTTAAAGCAGGATATCGCTGCAGGGGACTGAGGGGGAGATGTTAAAAAGCCAAGGCTGGGAGTTCCTGTTGTGGCGCAGCAGAAACGAATCTGACTGGCATCCATGAGGATGTGGGTTCGATCCCTGGCCTCACTTGGTGGGTTAAGGATCCGGCATTGCTGTGGCTGTGGTGTAGGCCGGCAACTACAGCCCCCATTCCACCCCTAGTCTGGGAACCTCCATATCCCTTAAAAAGAGACCCCTCCCCCCAAAAAAAATCAAGGCTAATCTGCAGCGCTCTCGACACCAGAGCAGGAGGTAAATGTCTGTTTCTAAAGCGATTCTCACACACGCCCCACGTGACATGGACAGTAAATCTGGGAGGATTATAGGAAATACATTTTGATAAATTTCTCATGATTAAAACTGAAACCCCGAAGAAACCTAGAACTATGCTGATGTAATAATAAAACTAGGTACATATGGACTGTTTCACCTCACTATATTACTGGAAAACCATTAAGTCAAAATTTATAATAATTCGTTTAGCAACTGGGTTAAAAAAAATCTACCTTTGTTTAAAGGTAAAACTTGTTCTCAGCAAATCAACAAAATAAACAAGATGTCAGGAAGAAACTTCCTTGTACTTATAAATGAAAAATGTTCACTGTGGTAAAACCACCATCTCTTTATTAAATCATGTTCCCAACGAGCTCTAATTGCTAAGACTTAGTTTGACAATCAAGGGTGACAAAATGCCTTTAACAGAATAAAACGAAAATTCTAAATGAGTCATCCTAAGGTTTTACGAACTCAGATGACTTATCATTAGTCGCAAGTACTGTGGGGCGGCTCTTTTATTTCGGGAGCAATTACTTTCTCAAAGAACAACAGGACGTAAAAAGCAAAAGACAAATGATAAAATTGGACAAATATTTGCGGTACACGACATCAGAAACCATTCAAAAAATGGGCAAAGTACATGAAAGAGAAACCCCTTCCATTGTTCAATGTTAATTATTGCACACATATATAACTTTCCATGTATTGCCTTGAAATTTTAAAGGTTAGGTGAAAAGAATTCTTGGGAAAAGAGATTTGAATGACATAATGATAAAAACACCACATCAGAAGGCGGAAGGAAGGCTTTTGGCTTTTGTTCACGTTCTTTCCCCATCCGGGAACATCCTGGCGGCCGTGGTCAAGCCCGCCTTGCCCGGCTCTTAGGATTCGAGTCAATGTCCGGGCTTCAGCGAAGCCTTCCTGGGTCAGCGAGACCCAAAAAGCAGCTTTCTCCCTTGACTACAGAGGTGGTGCACCTGCCCCGCGTTTCATTTCCAGGCTGCAGGCCCTGAGGCTCCTGGTTCCTCTCCCTCCTGCGATGTGACCTGCCTCCTGCCAGCACTGTCGGCGCACCAACCTCGCTGCTGGTCTTGCGCTGGCAGAGAGGCCTCACCGGGCACACACACCACCCGCCAGTGAAGGACGAGGGAGAAGGGTGGGCTGAGAAGAGCAGGGTAGGAGAGGTCAAACGGAGAAACGGGGAAAAGAAAGAAAAGAGCAAAAAGGAAGCAGAAAGGGGACGAGGTGACAAAGAGAAAATGGCAAGGTAAGAAAAGAGAAACTGAAAGTGAGAAGGAAAGGGACCTTGAGCCAAGTTGGCTCATGAACTGTATCCATTTCTCTCTTCTTTTTCCACGAGAATTTTATATTTTATTTTATTTCATTTTATTTTATTTTGCTTTCTAGGGCCACACCTGCAGCATATGGAGGTTCCCAGGCTAGGGGTCCAATCAGAGCTGTAGCCGCCAGCCTCCACCACAGCCACAGCAACAGGGATCCCAGCCGCATCTGTGACCTACACCACAGCTCACGGCAACGCCGGATCCTTAACCCACGACGTGAGGCCAGGAATCGAACCCGCAACCTCATGGTTCCTAGTCGGGTTCACTGACCACTGAGCCATGATGGGAACGCCCCAGGAGAATTTTATATAAAATACATATGCACTCACATCCACCTGTAAAACAAATTGACAATCCAGCGAGATGGTTCTGTCAATATCTGAAGAAGGTTCACGTTAAAACGGAGCCTGGAGAGGAGCAGCATGACACACAGCAGCCAAAAGTGTCTATACTGCCAGATGAGCGAACACACAGCGTGTCCATCCACACTGTGGGGATGTGGCCTCTGCGAGGAAGGACATCGTGACACAGCCACGACCCAGATGAACCTTGAGGACATTATGCCAAGTGGGCCCGACAAGGGACACTGCAGGATCCCACTTACACGGGGATCGGAAGGCGCCCCTCTCCCAGGGATCTAAGGATCCGCTTTATGCAACTTCAGAGACAAAGAAGACGAAGGCTGGCGGGGGGGGGGGGAGGGGGGGGCGGGAGGGGGCCGGGGCGAGCACCCGGCTCGGCCACGGCTGTAGGAGACATTGCCCAGCTGCCAAGCCCGGGCAGTGCAGCCCCCACCCCAGAGGGCTACGGGGAGGCTGTCATTTAGTAGGAGCCACACGTGTTTTAAAACGGCTCCAGATTTAAAGTTACAGGGAGAAGTAAATTAAATTTTATGAAAGCTTTGACTTTTAATAGTATCGGCAGTATATTAAACTGCTCTGAAGATTATTTATGATACATATTTTCTCAAACTGGTCCAACTCCAGTGACGGAGAGCGCGGAAACGCTCTGAGCCGAAGGTGCTGGAAACACTCCCTGCCACATGCAGAGCGGACCACTCGGAGACGCTGCCTGAGAAAGTTCTCGCGTCTTAAATACCGCCGCCCGCCCTGCCGCCTGCGCAGCAGCCAGCAGGGTGTCGCTGGTCCTCAGGTGAGAGGGTGCAGAAAGGAAACGCAGGCCGAGGTTGCTGCAGGTGTCAGGATTTCACTTTGTCAGGGGCGACAGAGAAGGTGTTTGGGCAAATACGTGTCCTTAGGACCCCCAGGGAAAGCTTGTGCTCCTTCCTCCAGGAGACGGTGCTTCCTCTACAACAACTGAGCTTGATGTAAGTGGCACGGGTATTTACCTCCATTCAAATGCTAATATGCTTTGCTGGGTATCTCAGGAGAGGGATTTTTTCTTTTTTTTATCTTTTTGCTATTTCTTGGGCCGCTCCCACAGCATATGGAGGTTCCCAGGCTAAGGGTCGAATCAGAGCTGTAGCCGCCGGCCTACGCCAGAGCCACAGCAACCGGAAATCTGAGCCACGTCTGCAACCCACACCCACACCAGAGCTCATGGCAATGCCGGGTCCTTAACCCACTGAGCAAGGGCAGGGATGGAACCCGCAACCTTATGGTTCCTAGTCGGATCCGTTAACCACTGCGCCACGACGGGACCTCCAGGATAGGGGTTTTTTAAGACGTCTTGGTTGACCTGACGTATCAGTGTAAGTGCTGAGAGGACCCATCCCTACTTGACACACAAGTGAAGAAATGAGTGACTGTTTCATTACTTCCAGGCAAATAATACATGGCCCCTCCTGTTCCCCCCTGGAAGAGACCAGGAAATTGTGAATTTTTCTTTTCCTGTTGGATTAAATTAACTCTTTCCGAGATCTACTCAGCAAGAGAACTGTACCATTCAAACAGAACGCTGGGGAATAAGAAATGAAGCCTCAGCAGAGACTAAACAAATGGGTGATGATGCTCGGATGAGAAGGCCTGTCAAAGGCAAATCTATACAACGGTTAATCCTTGGCCCAGGAAAATCTGAGTTGGACGGAACTTTTCCAATGTCAAGTAGATGGCCCAGGAGGCAGGGTCCGACAAGCATGACGTCACCGCCATCTGGAGAGGGCAGGCAAGGCCCAAGCTGCGTGAGGGAGCTGGGACTCGGAGGAGAGGGACCTGGCGGACTCTGAGGATCACACACATGTTACAGGCACCTGGAACTCGGGTGTCCCTGTGCAACCAGACTCCAACTCCGGGTGCTCTGGCCATTCCTTCGCTGCTGTGTTTTTTTTTTTTTGCCTTTTTTTTGTCTTTTTAGGGCCGCACCTGCAGCATATGGAGGTTCCCAGGCTAGGGGTCGAATTGGAGCTACAGTTGCCGGCCTACACCCCAGCCACAGCCACGCTGGATCCGAGCCGCATCTGCGAACTACACCACAGCTCATGGCAACACTGGATCCTTAACCCACTGAGCGAGGCCAGGGATTGAACCTGCAACCTCACTAGTATGTTGGGTTCATAACCCGCTGAGCCACAATAAAAATTCTTCCTTCTTGTGTTAACCCCGGCTGCTGAAGCAGGTTCCCAAGAGGAGAGCGAAACTGGGAGGAGGGCAGAAATCTTGACACCTAAGGATGCTTGAGGGGCTGGGGGTGGTTTGGGCGGGAGAAATACGGGAGGCTGCAGAGGGCATGAAACCGCAACAGCAGCCAGTGTGTGCGCCAGCAGCTCAGCACGCTCACGGGGAGCCTGTGGGCGGCTCTGGCTGGGGGCCCATGTAGGGACGAGCAGGCTGAGCATCCTTCCCCCGGCCAGTGACAGAGGGGGAGGGGCCGAAGGTCACTGATGAGTCAGGCGCTGCCATCGCTACACCGCCAGGGAAACCAGCCAGAGAGGTGAAGCTGCCCCGAGTTCCACATCTGGTGCACGGGATGAAAAACACACATCAGCCCGATTCCCAAACCCACGCTCTCCCCGCTTCAGCCCAGACTCCTAAGAGCGCGGCTCCTGCCGAACGGGTGACTGGCCGTGTCACAACGGCGGCCTCGGGAGCAGCCCAGGCTGTCATCTCACCCACAGGTGGATGCTCCCGCCGTGACTGGTTCAGAGGAAGCAGAGCCACAGACGAGAGGCGCTGGCCTAAGGGACACGCGCGAGGGGTGGCAGAGCTCTCTCTGGGGCACGGGGCTGGGGGCACGGCGGGAGGGCCGCCTCGGTCCGCAGTTCATGTCACGACTATGCTTCTGCCGCTGAAAATGCAGCCCGGCCATTCTCGATGCTCCTTCCCGGTTCTGCCTGGAGGCCGTTCCTGTGAGAGACTGTCCCTTGTTCAAGATCGTCTGCCTCTTCCCTGCCCTTGTCACAGCCTCTTGGAAGGTGAGGGGACACCCCACCCTGTTAACTCTGAATTGCCCAGGTGACAGCTGCCAGGTCCCAGCAGAGGCTCTAGGAGGAAGCGTGGGTTCCCACCGTCCCTGGGCCTCCTGCCCCCACTCGAGAGGGCACGACCCTTGGCACAAGAGGACGCGGGGAACACGGCCAGGTGCAGCAGGGCTGGCTGACGCGCAGGAGTCTCACGTGACAGACAGGCATGGGTTGTCGGATTCCCAGCCGGAGTTGGGGGCTGTGTTACTGTGGCCAAAGCTGGCGCAGAGACTGTGCCCTGGAGGAGCTGCCAGGACAGAAAGCTGGGATCTTGGGCACCGGCTCTGTGTCTGCGTGAGGGGGTGCCCGGAAACTCTCATAGGAAGTTGGAAAAGGGCACCCAGCACTGAAGCATCTGGCAGCCAATCTCAGCTGCGACCACTCAGAAGGCAGAAATGCACCTACGCCACTGGCGTTCTGGATGTCGCCAGCGTGTGCTGGCTGCTCCAGGATGTCTCTGCATCCTAGCCGGGGAGGAGAGCCCCCGCAGCAGACCCCACAAACTGTCTCGGCGCTTTAGAGCTGAAAGGGAATCGGAAAAATCCCCAGCATCCAGGACTTGAACACAGAACCGTTTCACCAAATCAAGCCTGGCCATTCCGGCACAGCCTTCTGCAAAGACCTCATTGAAGATCCAGAGAAACGGCTGTGACCCCTTGTGGAAATCCCAGAGGAGTCTCTTCGTGGCACAACCGGCCGCAGGGAAGAGACCTGGAATCCGGCCTCAGGGAGGCACCTGAGCCTGAGGTCCCTGTGACCCGGGCTGAGCCAAACGGGCTGCAGCCTACATGCCCGGGGGCTGACTGGGACCGCAGGGTAGGAACAAGGGTTTCAGGATGCGCTGGACACACTTTGAGCCTGAACCCGAGCAGACGGTCGCATGTCCCATCTCCAAGGACCCGGGGCCTCCATCTTTTCTGTGGGTAGGAAAGGAGCTATGATCCGGGAGGGATTGGCTCCGGGGCCTTGCTCAGCGGCAGCCGGGGAGGAGAGTCACCTTCCGGGGCAAAGGGCAGGCTGGGCATTCTCCCAGTCGGGGACACCCCCGTTCCTTCCCCGGGGTCGGAGGTGTTTGCCCGGCAGCGAATGGGAGGGCCATGGACCGCGGGGTGGAACCTTCCTCCTCCCGAGTGGGACACGTCCTGAGCTCACCCTGCCTTCTCCGCCGGGAAGAGCTCACGAGAGTGCAGGTCAGGAGGGGCGCCGCGGGACAGAGGGTGGCTCCTGACAGCCTGGCACCGCGTGACACTCTTTCACGTGGGAGGAGAGTGACTGCGTGTGACCAGGCAGGAGGAGCGTGGCGAGGCGCATCACAAACGCTCGCGGCTGTGTGGGCCTCCCTGCTCTGGCCGTGTCTGCCCAGCGGGCAGGGCACACGGCCCCGCCACCTGCACCTTGGGCCTGGGCACAGGACCTGCTCTGACCAGTGGGACGGGAGAGGACGTGCCCATGTGCCGGTTCCCAGCAGAGGCGTGAGGACATCGGATGTTTCTGGTCACCTGCTGGAGCTTCGGCAGGGAGGAGGACACCCCCAGAGTGGCTGCTCCACCAGAGTCTGGTCCCCAAGTCAGGAGCACGTGTGGCCCTGTGACAGGAACGGCGCCTGGCCCCGCCCGACCATGCCACAGCCGACTGGGGACCCCTGGTGAGAAGTAAGTGTTGGCTGTTGTAAGTCCCTGAAATTAGAGAAATAGTTATCACCCCAGCAAAAGCTGACGAATATTAATAACCACAGGCCCCATGCTCCTCGCAGAGACTCAAATGTCAGCCTGCGCTCGCGACTGTTGTCAGCAGCTTTGAGCCACGGAAATCAGTGCAACTCACGCATGCAACTCTGAATGTCCTGGGAGCCACACGGAAAAAGTCACAGGTAAAATGTTTACATACACATTTTATCCCAAATATGATTCAAACGTATGATTGGATCACTGCAAAAACATACCCAAGAGCTGGTCCCCTTTTTCAGATGCTAAGCCTTCCAGATCTGATGGCATTTGGTCCTGCACGTCACAACCTGGATGAGCCACCTTGTAAGTGGCTCAAGAGCCACATGCACCAGTGGCCACTGCACAGAAGAGCATAGGTCTCCAGAACGACTCTTGCTCCTGCTCAGAAATTCCTCACGTGAAAAGAACACTCTATCTGGAGTCGAAAGGACAGCATTCCAGTCTCAGCTCAGCTGCCAACACTGTCTACAGAACTCCGAGCAAGGGACATGTCGGGGGCCACATCCCACGTGTCCCTAAAGTGAGAGAGCTGCCCATCCTCACAACCGCCTCCTGTGTGGAGCACTTAGGACGTGTCACAGCGATGCTGACTGCCCAGTCGCCCGGGGGTTCTCGGTCGTCAGCGACAGAAACCCAGTCAGGCTGGGTCATGCCACAGCCCAGAATGAGGCGGATGTTCCTGGAGGGTTCTCAGGAGTCACGAATGCTGGGCAGAGGCTGGCCAGCCGGTCTGAGGAGACAGACCAGGAGGAGCTGGGGGCTCTCTGAAGGAGCACACGGCCCCTGTCTTCCAGGGGGAATGGTGTCACGGGATGTCACTAGCACTGCTGCACGACTTGCCACCTTTGGACACCAGTGCAGTGAGTTTGAAAGCAGCCACAGTGCCTTAGGTCAAGGACCCCACCCTGCCTTTGTCTCTGTGTCACCTGTGCCACCTCCCACGTCCTAGGAGAGCCCAGGGAGATGCCTGGTTCCTGGGTGCCAGGGGCAGGGTGGGCAGCACAGCCACCCCCATCCCCCCGGTGTCTCAGTGCCACCTCCACCGATGCCAGTTCTTCTGCACAGACGGTGTCCGTCCCAGTGTTGTTTGCCACAGTTCAATTGCATACTGCTCTGTCCTCAAGGGCCCTGTTATTTGGCTGCATCTTGGATGCATTGATTAGACATCACTTTCAGTCTCAATTCTTATCACACTCCAGAGCGCTAAGAGCTACGAGTGGGCTTTTTAATTCCACGGTCCTAGACGATAACAGGGCTGTAAATGATTCTGTCAGGATCCTTGAAGTGGTATCAACACATCTCATTAAAGAATTAACAGCAACAAACTCAGGCTACTCCCATATCTCCAAGTTTCAAAACTCAAATTTCATCGTTCTCTATAAAATTCTTGCAATTTTCAGAAGTGCTCACAGATTCTTTTTTCTGATAACATGAAAAAACTAAAGTGAACCTAGCTTATCATATCGAATAGGAAGAGAAGGAGGCCAAAGATGGGGAACCTTGCCAATTCTGCACCAGTAACGTCCTATGGAAAAGTGGCTTCTCACGGCACGGGTGGGATTTTTTGGCGCTTCTGTACAAGGCAAAAATGAAATCTACTGCTCCACAAATACGAATAACCCACGTTAGATCTACACTAGGATTCGAACATCCTATTTGTGTGTAACTTGTCAGAGCCACTTCTCCCGTGCAGAGGCTCCCGCGGTTTGGTGGTGAGACACTGTACAAAACGCCATTGTCCGGGAATTGCATTCCGTGCATCACGAATTCAGGGCATCACCAGGGATCTACTGGATACATTTTCTCCTTGGGGCCTTGAGATGCTCTGTAAATCCACCCTCCATCAGGGGACGTAACAGCAGAAGCCCGCCAGGGGGGTGCGGTTGGGGGCCTGCCTTGCTCTCCAGAGAAGCCTCGGCCAGCCCCCCCCCCCAAGCCAGAGACCAGACCCTGAGATGGGGTGACGTTGTGAAAACAACATGGAGTTAAGGGAGCTCTTCTCACTCAGAACCAGGAATTATTTCCACAGCTTCCACAACAAACAGCCCAGGCAAGAGAACCTGGGAGCAGCTGGAAAGGCAAGACGACCCCTTTATCAGACGGAATCTGCACAGGGCGGGCGGGAGGACGGCGTGTGTTATCTGGTGACAGAAAGTCAGCCTGCGATGTTCATTGAAGGAGAATGTATTCAATGCTTCCCAAAGTCTGCTGGTCTCCTTCGGGCTGAATCTTAGTTTTTAAAAAATACCACTTGCAAAGCATTTCTACACTTCAGTGTTAAGGTGGCAAGAACTATATATTGTCACTTTTTCTGTGAAAAAACCTGAGAAGAAGAAAAAGAGGATATACCAAGTGTAAATGAACAAGTGCAGGATCCATGACCAGCAGATCTCACATCAGTTGCTAGCCGGAAAAAAAGGATTATTAAAATAAACGGTAACACGCAATTTTTTTGGGGGGGTTTAAGTTTCCAAACAGCTGCGGGAACGACTGTTGATCACTGCCCCCCATCATGACATTTCAGGCCAAGAAGATTTAGTTCCCTGCATAACTTGGAGGGATAGGCAAGAAAAAGACATTACAAGTAACGGGATGTATGAAACGCAGAGAACACACCCGCTTACAGAGCCATCAGGACCAGAGGGAAAGGGCGACATGCCCTTTTGTTAAATGACAACACGCTTTCTGATGTGTTAAATAACCAAACAAATACATCTTGTGAGCAGTGGTGACCTGGGCTCTGGACATTTCTGAGGGACTAATGAGCACCTGACAGGGTAGAGTCCGAGGCGGAATTCTTGCAGCCTTGCAGAAACCCCCAGGAAACGCCCCAGGCAGGCCTTGGTCACACCTACTTAATTATCACCTCTTCTCTCACTGGGGAGGCATTTCTGGGGTCCCCGAGACCCCACAGTCCTCCCCACCCGTTCTGGGCTCTCAGAGGACAGTCCCGCAGCCTTCCCGTAACTGCCTGGGCCACGTGACAAGATCCGGTTAACAAACTGGGAAGAGAAGTGGCAGCTTCGCTTCAGGGCCGAACCAGAGAAAGGCCCAGGTGGGCGTCCAGGCATCCTTGTGACCTGCACAGGCTCTGAGGAGCTGGGGCGGGGGAGCCCCGAGATCAAAGCCGCTCAGCCCCCTGAATCACCACATGGACCCGCAGGGAACGTGGTGGGGTGAGAAACACACAGGGGCTGTTCGTCACAGCAGCAGAAGCCAGCCTACTCCTTCCACGGTCTGACGTCAGCACTCAGCAGGCTGTTTCCCGGGCCCCACCTGGTCCCCTCCAGTGTAGGTGAGACACACGCATCACTGAAGCCAGCGGGCCCGGTGCCTCAAGAGCCGACTCTTGGGTTGAGTCCGGTTGGAAAGCCCCCCAGTTCCGATGGAGCAGGTACCGGTACCAAGCCCACTAAGCCACCGGGGAGCTGAACTGCGCGTTAAGGATCCAGACCGGCAGGAAGGCGGGGAGCTTCTGCAGAGGACAGGACACAAGCGACCAGCAAGTGTTACTGGAAGCAGGTGCCTCAATCCAGGAAGCCTGGGTTTTCTTAGCAGTCAAGTGAGAAGAGCACGATGGCCCGACACAGCAGATGCTGCGCCTCCCACGGCCCTGCACGCGGCCAGCCTCCCGAGGCCACCCTCTGGATGGCGTCACCCGACAGCTCCTCTGGTGGCTGCAGCCTGCCTTCCTGCATGCATGGCGGCCGGATGCGTGAGCAGTAGCTTCCCCGCGACTGCGGCTGGCGGTTGCACACACACCTTGGTACCCTCCCTACCCTGGGGTGGGACACTGTCCGGGACGCATGCGTGCTGCACTGGCTGCAGAGTTCCCCAGAGGGAGTACCCTCCGGTCACCTGAGGCACTGCCCTGCCCGGTAATCATCCTCTGGCTGGTGCCTTCGCTTGTCTGTGTCACATGTCACTCCTGTCCTAGAGAAACTACTTGTACGGAAACCCTTGTCTCAGGGGATGCCTCTGGGACATCCAAAACCTAGAACTCAGCTCAGGGTGCAAGTGGGAGAATTCAAAATAAAACAACACGCGAAATGCATCCTTCCGTGCCCTGTCTCCAGAAAGTGCGTAATAGATGCCGGCCCTTATTATCACTGGCATTTGTTACAGACTCTGGGAGGAAGTGAGACAGAGGAAGGGCGCCCGGGAAGCCGGACCGCCCGAGAGGGCCAGCTCTGGAATAACGGGAACGGTGTGGGCCAGGGACAGCCAGGAATTCAGCAGCACCCACCCTGTTTACTGGGGGATATGATGACAGATGCCAGAGCACGCGCCAGCTTAAGGAGAGGAAGCAGCTCACGGTGGAGGGGTGAAGGCGGACCAGTGGCAGCGGCAGCAGGACAACGGCCAGGTAGGTGCGAGGCGCTGATACAAACCAAAGCCATCACAGGGTCTCAGGAAGTGACACATACACAGAAAGCTGGCAGATAAGGAACGCCAGCCATCGGAGGGCTGCACCACCTTCTTTACAAAATGCGAGGCGTGTGTGGTGAGTTTCAACCCCACGCCCGCCCGCGCAGCTGGCCCCAGACTGCACTGGGGGACCCACCTGAGGGGCGCCGGCCAGGTGGCAGATGTTAACTCAGGAAGCGGCCGGCCCTGGGTAACTGCCGGGCACAGCTCTCCCTGGAAACCAGCCGTCACGGCTGTCAGCTCCCAGCACGTCAGGCCTCCCCATCCACCCTCCCTGCTGCACACACGCTGCGCTCCAAGCACAGGCAGCCGTCTCCCTTGCGGGCAGGTGCAGGCTCGGCACACCAGGTTCAGGTTTACCTGTTCCGCCCCTTCCACCACCCCCAGGGCTGATGCCAGACAAGCCTGGGGGGCCAGGGGGCCAAGGAGAGCACCTTCCTTCTCGCTCCCCAGTCAGGGTGACAGGGACCAAGGCAAAGAGAGGGAAGGCTCTCACCCAGCCAATCCCAGGCCCCGAGGCCCAGGCCGAACAGATGCCCCCCCCACACACACACCTGTAATGACCGACTTGGCAGGGTGGCCTTTGCCTTTGGAAGAATGACGGCACCACAGCACAGGTGCACTGACTTCTGGAGACGAACAGTCTTGCTTCACCTAAGGTGGGGGCATTCCTGCGGCTTCTCCCCCGGCACTTCTGCCTCTGACCACCCCCCACCCCCGCCCCGGGGGTCCCGAAGGACCGGCTACCCTCTGCCTCCAGCGTCTGTGTTCCCAGGACAGGCCTGGAACACAAGACGTGCTCACGAACTGCTTGCTGAACGGATCACTGGGTCTCCCTGAGACTAAGCTTCCTCGCTGAGAAATGGAGCTGCCACTCCCACTGCGCGAGGAGCTAGAAAGAGGCCTGGGCCCCTAGGGCAGGTGTCCGGCACACAGGAACGCCAGGGAACAGCCACGGCAAAGGACCACTCGCAGCGGATCCCATTCAAACGTCCTGAGCACCCTTCAGGAGTGCGGCACGAGGGACTCAAATGCAGGAGGCCCTCGCTGAGCCTCAGTCCAGCGGGATGGAGAATCCGCAGAGCCGACACAGGTGGGCAGCAAAGGGAGGGCTCCGAACGAGGCGCGTGCCTCGCGAAGGCGTCGCACAGCGGGTTGAGCGGAGTAGGCGGACTCTGGCGAGGGAGCAGCGAAGGGTTGTGTGTAGGGGCGTGACTGGATGGTGTCTGTTTTTAAGTAGGACGCTGGAGGCCGTGGGGAGCCTGAGTCCAGGCAAGAGGCTAGGACAGCAGGGCAATGAGAACGATGCGTCCTAAGAAGGTCAGGGTAGAGGTGGCGGGGGGCGGGAGGGGATCAGGACCCAGGGTCCCCAGTCGCAGGCAGCGTCGGCACTGATGGGGGACAGTGGGGATGGGGGGAGAGTAATTCCTAGGTCTCTCGTTCTGTCTTCATGGTAAAGTCTCCACTCCTTAGAAGGGAGATGAAAGGCCTTCACCATCTGGGGTCCTCAGCGTCGTCCCCTGGTCCCCATGAGCCCCAGTGAGCCTTCAAAGTGAATTTCTGGATTCATTTTTGCAGGGAGACAGCCTCAAACAACAAAGGGCTTCTCTCTCTCTCTCTCTCTCTCTCTCACTCTCACACACACACACACACACACACACACACACACACGCACACACACTCACACACTCACACCCCGGGTTAACCTACGGGATGCGGCCTCACAGTGTCTGCCCAGAGAACCTTCTCTCTCAGCCCCTCCCGAAGGCTCTTATCAAGAGCCCAGCCCCGCTCCTTAGAACTTCCTTTGAGACGGAGACAGAACCATAGGGGAAGCGCTGCCTGTGCCCTTAAACTTCTAAGAAACATTTATGTTCCTGAAAGAAATCTTGGAGGAAGAACCCAATGACAAGACGGAGGACGGTGGGGGGTGGGCTGGACGACGTGCGGGTGCCGGGGGGCCTGCCTGAGCCCCGCCTGCGGGGCCCCCAGACAAGGTGCTTCCTGCTTGGGGGCCTCCTGGCACCTTCCCAGGACCCCAGAGGGAAGCCCCTGGGCTCCGGAAGTCCCTCCAGTCCCCCCGAGGAGGGGGACTGCTCCAGCTCCTCAGGTCGGGAGGATCCGTCTGCGCGGGCCTCTGGCCAGCACTTGTACCCATCTTCGATCTTCGGAAAAGGGGCAAATGCTCCATCACCAAAGAAATGACACTTGAAGGGACAAAGGCCAGAACCGTCTCTTGGGGATGCACGACTGCGCCGACAGCGCCGTGTTCTGCGTCCTAGCAGCCCAGCCACCCCGAGGGGCAGAGAAGCCTAAGTTAGAGAACATGTCCTTTGAAGGTCCCTTTCATTCATCTGAACTGCTCAATGAATTGCTAGCGAAGTGGTTCCGGGGGAGGCTCTGCTAAAGCTGCTGCATTAACACGAAGGTTCATTTGGTGCCTGGGTCCTTAACAAACAGTCTGCTCGGGGAAGTGGGCGAGACGTGGCCCTGCGCCGCTGTTTCCCTTCCAAACCGGCTCTCTGTCCCACAGTCAGCAAGGGGCAGGGGCAGCCCAGGCCAGGCCATCGGGAGCCCTAACGGAGGAGACAGTCGTGGGGTCCGCGCGCCAAGTTCAGCGGGCGGAAGCGGAGTCTGGGGTCAGGATACAAAGGACAGAAGGAAGAGCAAAGCCCTGCAAAGAGGGGTCTCTCATTAGTGCTGGCCTTGAACCCCACTCTTCCTACCCCATGACCCAGCTGCCCCCCACCCCCCCGCCCTAAGGAACAGGGTCTGGGGCCCCTCAGAAGCAGAGCTCTGAGCTCCCGCGGAGGGAGGCTGCTTGAGACCCCTTGGGAGATGGGCCAGTTAAAGTTTTCAAGGACATACTTAAAAGCGACTCATAGGAACCACGTTGCTGTGTGGGCTCCCCCAGGACCCCCGGAACCACACGATCTGCCCAGAGCCGAGGGACTCGCTGTTGCTCCCAGAGTTGAACATCTGGGGAGCTGCTCCTCGCTTTCCAGTCATCCCGTAACCTCCGTGCACCTGGAGTCTGTGCACACGGTCTCCTGCAGCCTGTCCCTCACCAGGAAAACCCCCAGGAGGCAGAGAGGCTCCCTAACGAGCCTGCCTCCCAGGAGCCGGAGCGCTGCCCGCCGCCCACCTGCTGTGTGACTTGCTATCTGGGCTGTGTCAGCTCCGCCGCATCTCCTGGACCAAGGGAAGATGTTTTGGGGGAAGCCACGCGAGAGAGGGTTGGGTGGCAGGGGCGGCGAGCAGCCACCTGGGAATTTAGCTCAGGGGCTTCTGAGCAGAAAGGATTTTTGCTTTTCACCTGTCTGCATGTTCTTAAAAACGCAACAGGGCCTTGTGCTAAAACGTCGCCCCGCATCTGCGCATCGCTGCACTTGTGTTTTCATCTTGGCAGCGCCCCAGGGAGCTGCTGGAGTGCACGCAGAGCCCGTGCCTGCTGCCGCCACATGCAGCCCGGATCAGGCCCCCCTCACTCCCCGCTCTCCATTCGCCCACCGCTGCCGGTGGCCGGGCTGCTGCCCCAACCAGTGGCGAGGAATTTATGTCTAATAAGGCTAACATTTAAAAATTATTTTTGCCAGAAACCGAGGCCCGCCAGACCATCCTGGGGGCATGGAACACGCCCTTGTCCGTGCAGGAGCAAGGCCGGAATGATCTTCATTGACGGCTCTCCACAACGACAGCTCCGCAGCAGAGGGCACAGAGACGGCTGACCTTGGCATCTAGGATCAAGGCAGCATTATTTGTCTTGATTACCCGCGGCAGAATAGAAGGGAAATTATAAAGCCATTGAGAGGATTAATACAGGCTTGATCTCTCTCTCCTGGCTCTTTATCTCAAGTGATTAAAATTCTGCAGGAAAAAAAAAAAAAGAAAGGTCCTGTAGAATACACCGGCTGCCGCAGACAGATACACTATCAGCTCTGTGCATCGGCTCATGGTGACAGGCGCGCAAAGGTTAATTATGCGTGCTGGATGTAGTTTTAATCACTTTAATCAGAGCGCTGTTCTGCTACAGACCAGGCTGTAACTTTTCTCCACGCAGGGGAAGCAGTGCAGACATGGAGGTGTTTGAGCAAGAAAAGCAAAAGAGAAGATGGTACATTAAACACACGAAAGGAAGATAACGGGAGAGCTTGGACTGAACAACATGACTAAACGCGTAGGAACCGGTGGGTGAGGCTGGAGGCCAGGCTGATTCGGCCTCCTCTCGGCCCAAGTCCTGGGGTGCAGCCGAGCACCCGAGAGGGCGCAGCATCCAGGAGACGGGAGGCTGCGGCTGCTTCTAATTCCCACCAGGCTCCTGGCGCAGGGCTCGTGACTGCACCTGCGCCTTTATCTACTAACTGCAAGGCTGCTACCCAAACAATAACATGTGCCCTGGTGCTCCTATCTGGAGCTTGGCAGCCCTGCAGCGGGCACTCAGCACGTGCTTTCACAAACCTCCCTGTGCCACCCTGACAATGCCAGCAAGGAGCAAGGATACTGAAGGCATCATCTAAAAACCAGGCAGGTGCCACACACAGAATATTGAGAACTGTCCCCAGAGAAGAACAGAAGAGGGGAGACCTGTGGAGTACATTCTCCCAAAGAGAAATTACTGACGGTCTAATGCAAAAGCTGCCGTCCAAGGAATCTCAGGCACCATCACACATTTTTCCTTACGGTCGCCTGTATTAGAAAATAGTAATAAAAAAAATTTTTTTTAACTTGACATGGGTAGGGATTACACAAGTGTATTGGCTTTTTCATAAATTACTCTGCTGAAAGTTTTATGCTTTTCCCATTAAAAGAACCCCTTAAATGTCACAGGGCAGCCCTGAAGTTAGGGGAAAAATTCTATTTCCCCTAGAAATAAAAGTGGTGGCTAGTTCCCGAGAGGGAGGTGGGTGACAGGAGAAGTGACAGCGACTTGGGGTCCTCTTAACCCTCTCAACTTGGACTTCAGACCTCCCTCTGCTCACCTCTAAAGAAAGACAGGTCTCCAAGATGGTATTTAACCCCTGCTACGATTGTGACAAATATACTTTTACAGTCGATTTGGTTTAATAGTTTAGACCAAAGGATTTAGTTTGCAGTTAAAAGATTTTGTTTATTCTGAATTTTTTAAAAAACTTTTAAAGAATTTTTTTTCAAAGATACGATTTGATTTTAGGGAGACGATGTGAGGAAAATATAGAAATAGATTATTTTATCCTAAAACTCTCAAATGTGGTGATACAAATGTACATGTGCTTTAATGGGAGGATAAGTACAACGGCCTTTCCGAGGGAATCTGGGAAAATGCCTCACTTTAAAAATGCATTCCCTCTGTCCCGCAAGTCCACTTCTAGGACTGTGTTCTAAGAAAACAACCAAGTATGTATGAAAAGACATCCATATACGAGAGATCACTGCCATTCCCTGAATGTCATCTCAATGCTCACGGATGGACATTTCCCCAAATTTATTTAATTTGCAAAATCCATATAACGACCTTCTAAGATGACGTTATATACTGACATGGAACCATGTCTGTGACAGCATGTAAGGGAAAGGGTGGTTATAAAGCCTTGTGTTTGTACATTTTCACAGAAAAAAATGTGGAAGGATATTCCTCCAAAGTTGACAGTGGTTGATGCCATGTGATAGCATACAGGTGATTTAACCTTTTGTTTTCATATTTTTTCTGTATTCTCTCACTGTTTTATACTTTTATAACCAAAATAATAAAGGGAAATCATCTAAAGATTTTTAGCTGGAAAACAAGAGAAATGTCTCATCTCTTTCAGTTAAACTCTCCAAAGGGGGTGAGGGCGGGGTTGGCCCCCAGGGAGCAAGAGGCATCCCAGGGGCCAAGCTCCCTATGGCTCTGAGATGTCTGACACCTGACAACATCATTGTGACTTCACTCTGTTGAGGGCCTCCTATGTGCAAGGGACCGCCATACCTCAGTTAATCCTCA